>NC_045958.1:42826270-43130695 GCF_010909765.2 Amblyraja radiata
ATCCCCCCCAGGGTTGTGTCCTCAGCCCCCTATTGTACTCCCTGTACACACATGACTGTGTGGCTAGGTTCAGCTCCAACTCAATAATCAAGTTTGCTGATGCCACTGTGGTGCTGGGCCTGATCTCAGACAACGATGAGAAGGCCTACCGGGAGGAGGTGGCTGATCTGGCACTCTGGTGTCAGGACAACAGCCTCTTGAACATCGAAAAAACTAAGGAGCTGATCGTGGACTTTAGGAGGGCACATCATCCGAGGACGTACACACCATTGAGGATAAATGGGGATACTGTGGATAGGGTGAGCTGTTTTAAATACCTGGGAGTCCACATCTCTGAGGATATGACATGGACATCACACGCCGCAGCACTCGTGAGTAAGGCAAGGCAGCGCCTTTACCACCTCAGGCGATTGAGGAAATTCAGAGTGTCTCCGAGGATCCTCCATTCAGCGGCTGTGGAAAGCATCTTGTCCGGAAATATTACAATCTGGTTTGGGAATTGCTCTGCCCAGGACAAGAAGGCTCTGCAGAGAGTAGTGCGTTCGGCCGAACGCACTGTGGGAACTTCACTCGCCCCTCTGCAGGAACTATACATCAGGAGGTGCAACTCTTGAGCTAATAAGATCATGGGAGACCCCTTCCACCCCTGCAACGACTGTTCCAGCTGCTACGTTCAGGCAAACACCTCTGTTGCCATGCTGTGAGAACGAAGAGGTTGAGAAGGAGTTTCTTCCCAGAGGCCATTAGGACTGTAAACTCCTATCTCACCAGGGACTAACTTTCCTGTACCACTCTACTGCTTCTTTTTTTAATTGCTGTTTTTTTCCCTTTTTTCTTCCGCCCACAATATTTAATATGGAAAAGAATATGTGATTCTGTTTGTAGTTTGTTTGGTTGTTTGTTGTTTGTCTTTTTGCACAAAGTCCGCGAGCATTGCCACTTTTCATTTCACTGCACATCTCGTATGTGTATGTGACGAATTGACTTGACTTGACTTAACTTGACATTGATTACTTTTCAATCACATAATGGATACTAAGTCACATTAATTTATTTATATGTTATTAATTTACTCATCTTATTTCAAGAGCTGTGTGTGTTCACTTTAGGCATTCTCTGGTTCTAATTGGATACGTACACATTGTATAGTTATCAATACCGAGTCTGCTACTGTTCCCCTTATCTTTTCTAAATTTTCTCTCAACAGAATGCTTCCCTTAACCTACCGCCCTCTATCATAAATAACTTGCAGTGAGGAAAACAAATAAGTTTGTAGATATTACCTAATTTAGTTTAAAAATAGCAGAGAACAGACTTGCCAACATTTTAACAACTTGGTCTGATGAGCAGTGAATGCTCTTTAATGTGGGAAAATGATAACAGGTGTCAACTTCTCTACATCGGTGAGACCAAGCGCAGGCTTGGCGATCGCTTCGCCCAACACCTCTGCTCAATTCACAATAACCAACCAGATCTCCCGGTGGCTCAGCACTTCAACTTCCCCTCCCATTCCGAATCCAACCTTTCTGTCCTGGACCTCCGCCATTGCCAGAGTGAGGCCCAGCGCAAATTGGAGGAACCACCTCATATTTCGCTTGGGTAGTTTACACCGCAGCGGTATGAATATTGACTTCTCCAATTTCAGGTAGTCCTTGCTTTCTCCCTCCTTCCCCTCCCCTTCCCAACTCTCCCACAAGCCCACTGTCTCCGCCTCTTCCTTTCTTTTTCTCACCCCCCCCCGACATAAGTCTGAAGAAGGGTCTCGACCCAAAACATCGCCTATCCCTTCTCTCCATAGATGCTGCCTCGCCCGCTGAGTTTCTCCAACATTTTTGTCTCCCTTCGATTTTTCCAGCATCTGCAGTTCTTTCTTAAACAATAAAAAGATTTGCATTTATTCAACGCTCGTCAAGTTCTTGGTATTCTTAGTACTTCACGCTTTGATAATCTAGGAAGTACTTTTTTTAAATGCGTCCATTGTGACAATGAATGAACAAGAATTTTGATGTTGGGAATATGAAATAAAAACAGTAAAAGCTGGAAACACTCAACACTTGAGGCAGTATCAGTGGAAAGAAAAACACGGTTAGCATTTAAGGTTGAAGAAGTCCCTCCCAGTATTTTCACTTTTTATTTTCTTGTGTGGCAGTATTGGAAATGCAACAAACAGAAAGGTCCCTCAAAGGGCAATCTGATAACTAGATATTATGCATCTAGTTGTTTGCCGAGAGGTGAATATTGGCTAGTCCGCTCTTCTTCAAGTTTATGCCTTGGGATCTTTTATGTCGTCCTGACCTGCTCTTTGGTTTAGTAGATATTCACAACACTAAGATAAATCCTATTTGAAAAGCAGAAAGAAAACTAGGGATACGAAGAACTGAAAAAAAAGGAAAATACTGGAACCATTCAGCTGGTCAGACAGCATCCATGGAAAGAGCAATGGAGTTGATATTTCAGAATGACATTTTTTCTCTTCACCTATCTGCAATTTAAGATGTTTAATTTTTAAATGTTTCTAGTTCTGATGAAAGGTCATTTAAATGTTAATTGATACACTTTCCACCAATGCTGCCTAACCCGAGTACATCCATTATTTTCTGTTTTTATGATAATTCATGTTTGTAAGTGATAGGAGCAGGATTAGGCAATTCAGTCCATCAAGTCTACTCTGCCATTCAATCATGGCTGATCTAAATTTCCCTCATAACCCCACTCTCCTCACTTGCTGAAAACATTTGGCCATGACAGGGTAAAGAGGATCTTAAAATGCATAGCCAAATAATTATAGATTATTAAATTTTGTTTTATAATTTATTTTTCTCAGAAGCTGTGGAAAATATGCACTGGAAGGTTTTCTCTCAAATCGAGCTGCCTCAAACTTAGAAATGTACATCAATGCTAATGGCAGGTAAGTATCGGAGAGCCATAGGCAGATGAATAATGTTCTTTGCCATCTGCAATTGACTTGCTTTAAAAGCCAATACCAAACGATGGCCACTTATTTTGTTTATTCACTTACTGAATTTCTTTTGTATGCAGAAAACTGGTTTGTTGGTGATCTTGTTCTTGCACCTGTTTCTGGAGATGAGAAGCTATCTGAAGCCACAATAAAGTCTATTTCTAAAAATGAAAATGGAGAAACTATAGCACTTTTAAGATTTTCAAATTTCAATGAAGAGATTGTGCCAATAACCAGACTACAGAAGAAAAGTAAAAGTGAACGTTGGAAGGGTTTTATATTTGATGATGAAGACTTGGAAAAGCCTTTCTTCAATGACAAAAAGACATCAGGGCCCAAGACCTCTTTGAAATTGTCCGATGGAGGTATATGCGTTCCACATACAATTAACAGATACCTGCGAGACTACCAAAGAGATGGAATACAGTTCATCTGCCAACATTACTTTCATGGAAATGGATGTATCCTTGGTGATGACATGGGACTTGGAAAGACTGTACAGGTAAATAATTTGACTGCAAGATAGCCTCCTTGTAATAGAGTGTGAGCTACAGTATTGGCCCCGAGGAGCCCACAGTTGGTTTCCCTTTACTGCAAAATTTGGCATTTTCTACATTTGGGGCTAGAAGATTTGCATTACAAGGAAAGATGGCTGCACTGTATCAAATGTAAAATGGGCTCTTTAATAACAGCAGAATAAAACAGTTGTAGAGACATCCCTAAATGAATGCCTGATGAATTCTATTGCAAAATTTATCCATTGCAATGATTTCAATTTAAGAAATTACATTATAATAATTTTAACAGTTGTATTGGTTTAGATATAGATTTATTATTGTCATGTGTACAGAGGAACAGCGTAAAGCTTTGTTATTCATTCTATCCAATTAAAACAGATACAGGTGCACAACCTTTTATCCGAAAGCCTTGGGACCAGACACTTTTCGTAATTCGGAATTTGTCGGCCTTCGGAATGGAAATTTTTTTGCGTAGATTTTAATGGCTGGCTCAGTGGTAGAGTGCTCGGCACATATCCGCAAGGTCGCGAGTTTGCGCCTTGATCCCGTCAGTTCCTCGGTCGCGAGTTTGAGTCTTCAATGTAGTTTTTTCTTGCAGAATAAATGTCTGTATGAAATGCAGTGTGTTGAATGAATTCCTGAATTTGTAAATGTGACCGCAGCATTGAATCACCTCTCGCACTCATTTCACCCTAGCGGGGCTACATGCCCTTAGGCGGCCTAAGGCAACATTTTCACACTCTTATATCCGTGTGCAGCAGAGGCGACGTCCATTTGGCGCCAAACGTGAGCTTTGGCGTGCCATGTTTAGCGCCAAACATGAGCTTTGGTGAGCTTTGGTGTGCAGACGACATCCTGGAAAAAATGTCCGGTTTCTTCCAGGTAGGCGATATACCCTCCCGGGCAATATACCCACCACTTCTCTTTTATGAAGGGGATTTAGTTCCCCTTTCTTCCAGGACCGACCGGAGGTTCCGCTGTCACCTCTGCGGGCCGCCCTCGGTGAACGTCCTGTCTCCCTGTCCCTGGGATAGCAGGGGGCGATCAAACAGCACAATACCCCCTCCCCCTCCAACTCCAGAGGAATCCGCTCCCCGATGGGCCGCAACGGCGACAAGTGGCAGTTCGCCCACAGCCCGAGCTGCGCCCCCCCCAAGAACAAGACGTACCTGGAGCGGGGCTGGGCTGGAGTTGCTGATGTGGGATCTCCGTGCTTGCAGTGGGCCTGGGGGTCAGTGTCCCGATGAGGGGGCGCAGCTCGGGGAACGGCTTCTGGTGGTCCTGACGTCTCCGGCCAGTTTGCAGTTTTCCTCTGGAGTTGGAACGGGGCTGGGCTGCTGCTGGCTGTGGGTCTCTGGGATCTCCGTGCTTGCAGTGGGCCTGGGGGTCGGTGTCCCGTTGGTCCTGACGTCTCCGGTGACTGTCACTGACCTGCTGGCATTGCCGACGTGAAGACAGTGCAAAGCCCCCGCGCCGGTGCAATGGGCGGGGAGCTGGTGAGGGGAGGGAAGGGGTCACACACATGGCCGGGAAGCAGAGGGGTGTAGGTGGGGTGAAATTGAAGGGAGCGACAATCTGCTGCTGCCTGCCCGCTGAGTTAAAACGTTCCCACGCAAGACTCACGATACACTGTGTATCGTGAGTCTACCGTGGGAACTTTTTAACTTAGCGGGCAGGCAGCAGCATATTGTCAATTATTAACCCTCCCGCGCAATATACCCTCACCTTCTCTTTTATGAATGGGGATTTAGTTCCCCTTTCTTCGAGGACCGACCGGAGGTTCCGCTGTCACCTCTGCGGGCCGCCCTCGGTGAACGTTTTCAAGGACCTTTCTTCAAGGACCGAAAAAATGTCCGTTATTCGGAGGTTTTCGTTATTTGGATCTTCGGATAAAAGGTTGTGCACCTGTAATACTATAGATACATACAATCAAGCCAATCTCAAGTACAATAGGTAGAACAAAAGGAAAGGCGCAGAATATAGTTTTCAGTATTGTGATATACCAGTTCCGGAGACAAAGATCATTGTCCTCAATAAGTCAGGTGGTGGTAAATTGGACAGTACCTTAGCTTATCTTTCACCATTACAAGTCCAAGGAACCCTGGATGTCAAGGGATAGTTTACATTGAGTTAAAAAAATACTTCTGGAAAGTTTAGAGAAATGAATTGGATGAGGGCCAGTAGACATATGGAAGGTGGCAGTGGTGAATTAAAATAAAGTCATTAGGAAAACAGAGAGGGCATTAAATGGCAGCAGTGGGCAAGATTTAGGAAATCTGCTCAGCATATCGTGTATGGTAAGGGCAAGAGGATATTCAGGAAAAAAAGTAGATCCCATTCAGGAAAAAGTGGCAATCTGTGCATGGAGCTGGAGAATATGTGTGGTCGTAAATGAAACCTCCTTATCTCTATTCACTATGGAGGAGAACATTGAGCATGGAGAATTCAGAAAGCAGTATATTGCAATTGCAGATAATTTGTTGTCTAAAAGAAGTTACAAGGTGGTTTAATGGTGAATAAATCACCCGGGCTTGATAAGATGTATTCCAGGATGTACGGGCAGAGTGCTGTGGCTATGAAGGAATGCTTAAATTTCTTTGGAGACTGAGTAGATGACTGAAGGGCAGGAAATCTGGTACCATTATTCAAGAACCGCAGCAGGTAAACCTATTTAAATGAGTACTTGTAACACCATGGCATAGAAATATATCAGTCAAATGGTAAAAATGGGATTAGTGTGGAAATATTGAATGTATTGTTTAAATGTTGTGAGGATACCTTCTCCATCATGCATTCCAGATTTCCACCATTCTCTGGTTCCAAAAATATTTTCCTCAAATGCTTTCTAAGTCACATACTGCTTACCCTAAACCTATGTGGTCTGGTCTAAAGCAGCACTGCTAAGGGAAAGGTTTCTCACCGTATCACTTCTTAATGGCTTAATGGACACAGCAGATCTAAGGATGACTCCATAAGAGAGGGATGTTGAAGACTACAAATTTGGAAACGTAGACTGAAACCATGCTTGAAACTTTGAGCAGGCAGAAATACCTTTGTTAATATTGGAGGTGAATAATCCATGAACACATGAAACCAAAGAGAATTTTGGTGATGGCCTGAGAGAAGATTGGAAGAAGATGTGATGTGATTGGAGAAAGAGTAAGGCTGTGGCAGTAAATGTTTGAGTGCAGAGAATCTGCCAAGGAAATGGAAGTGGTCTGTAATGAAAGTAATCATTATCAGTAATCACGTTGTTTATATGAACTTTGGCAAGATCCTGCATGGTAGTCTGATCCATAAGATTAGACCACATGGGATCCAGGGTGAGCTAATCAATGGAATACAACATTTGGCTAGGTGGCAGGAGTCAAAGGTTGGTGGTAGAGGATTGGTTTTCAGATTGGAAAACTGTGGCCAATGATGTGCTGCAGGAATCGAAGTTGGGTCCACTGTTGCTTGTCATCTATATTAATAATTTGGATGAGAATGTTGTTGCCATTATTAATAAGTATGCGACTGATACCAAAATTGGTGGTATAGTGTAGCAATGTTACAACATTTTGAGATTTAAAAAATCAAGCCTGCAATTTATCCCATCAGATAAAGCACAAAAATAAGTTTAATTTGACACCTAATTCACTTTCATATCTTCAGTATTAAAAATGTTATGGCCATTTTCATACTCGGAAATTAGCATCTTGTTCCCTATTGATTTTCCATTGACTTAACACAAAAGCTGTGATCGAGGACAGTGAAATGGCCATAACTTTCTTAAAAATTAAGAGAACTGAAAGAAATTTTCAGTTATTATAGATTGAAGCATTCTGAAACAAATATGAAACAATCTTACTTGGATGACCTGAAATTAAAGCATATAATTAGTTAGTTACCCAATTGTAGCTAATTCCAAACTTCAATTACTAGATCTAAACATCTATCCATTTCTTAAGGAAAGATTAACATTTTTAAATAGCCTAAGTGTCCAAATAACATTCACAAAGAATTCACAATAAAACATGATTTTTAAATCTCATTGACATTAATTTATAGGCCAAATGGAAGGAATTTAGTGTTCAATTGCTGTAAATTAATGGCCATTTAAATCAGCTTTCGAGTGGGATCCTGTGTAACTCTGTGGCACGCGCTGGTTTAGAACGTTCCCATTGCGGTAGATTTATACCCCAAATGCCCAGAAAAATACTGCGGGATTTAATGGGGCCCCAAATTAGCTACTCGCAACATTAAACTTTGTATAAAGGGATCTTAAGAAGCCCTTTTTAATGTAAAAATAAACAACCTACCTTCCGTTGTCCGCTGTATGAGATCCGTCCCGTTGTCGGCGGTCGCGGGTTTAGAGGATAATTTTTAACTTACTATAACAACTAAATGAACCAATATAGTTTAAAAATAGCTCCAGCGAACCAACGTCCCAGCGATTTTTCGTCAGCAACTAAGTAGGCTGAACAACCTCGATTTGGATAGCCTAGGGAAAATCGCGTTTTAAACCCGCCCCACTCTCAACGGCGCCAAAATCACGCACACGGGCTGGGACAGGTCTCCAGCGACGCTGAAGGTAGGTTTTGCAACATACCTATATAGTGGACAGTGAAGAAGGCTATCTAAGATTATGACAGGCTTAATGTTAATTGGGTAAATGGACCAAGGAATTGCAAACGGAATTTAACTTTGACAAGTTTGGAGTGTTGCACTTTGGTTGGTTAAATCAGCACATGACTTGTACAGTAATTGGCAAGGCCCTGGAGAGTATCATAGGACAGTGAGACCTACGGATCCAAATACATAGATCCCTGAAAATGACAACAGAATGATGAAGAAGGCATTTGGTATGTGTGCCTTCATGGGTCAGGGCATTGAATACAAGGGTTGGGATACAAAGGTGTACAAGATATTAGTGAGACTGCACTCGGAGAGTTGCGTGTGGTTATGTTCGCCTAGCTGTAGAAAAGTTTCAATACGCTGGAAAGGGAGCAGAAAAGATTCACAAAGGATTGGAGGGCTTGATTTACAAAGACAGACTGGATGGGCTGGGGCTTATTTCCTTGGAGCATAATATGCTGAGGGGTGACTGTCATTAGGTAAATAAATAAAGATGAATGGTCACAGTCTTTTTAGCAAAGTTGGGAGAGGTAGGGTATCTAGAGTTAGAGCACAGAGATTTAAGATTTGTGGGGAAAGATTTAAGGAGACCCCTGGGTCAGCTTTTTCACTCAAGGTGGTAGGTATATGGAATGAGCTGCCAGACAAACGGTAGACAAAAGTACAATTACAACATTTAAAAGATGTCTGGACAGGTTCATGGATCAAGAGGTTTAACGGTCAATGCAGGCAAATGGGACGAGCCAAAGGGCCTGATGCTATGCTGTATTCTCATATTTTGTCTTTGAGAGGTAGAAAGGAGGGATATAGTATGAGTGTCGGAGAATGAAGTTAGTCATAGAGAGATGCAGCAATGAAACTGACCTTTTGCACCACTATATGTTGACCATTAAGCACCCATTTTTATACTAATCTTACTCTAACCCATTTTTATTTTCTCCTGATTTCCTTCAACTTCCCCCAGATTTTGCCAATCATCTACACAGTTAGTAGCAATTTAAATTGGCTAATTAAACAGCAATCAGGAAATCTTTGGGATTTTGGAGGACACTGAAGCACATGTAAGAAATCTACATGGTTACAGGCAGAACATGCAAACTACACACATAGCATCAGAGGTCAGGATTAAACCTGTGTAGCAGCAGCTCTACTAGCTATGCCATTGTACCACCCCTAGTCAGTAGAAGCCAGAACTGCCCTGATATTTGAGAATAACCCTTGAATTGAAAACTTGGATAAGGAAAAACCTGAATAAAGACAAAAAAGTAGTAGTAATGCTAGATAATAATAATAATAATAATAATGGATGGGATTTATATAGCGCCTTTCTAATACTCAAGGCGCTTGATAATCACATCAAACCCAATGATGAAACAGACCAAAAACACCTTTTCATGTTCCTGCTACCATAGGTGTGCAGAAATTGGATTTGTGCCATGGAGTGGTAAGTGTAAGCACATAGTGGGGAAAGAGATAAAATGCGGAGGTCGGGTATCACACTGAAGTTGTAAAGTTTGGGAGGGTTTTGTGAAAGGAAGGAATCAAAGCCTCGGATTTGTATTGCATCTTTCACATCACTGTGAAGTCACCTCAAAATTTTTTTTACTGCCACTGAATTATTTGTGATGTCATGGTTAATTTGGTAGGAGTGTGCAATGTCACACAACAAACAATATCGGGGGCCTCAAATTTTCGCCTTTACATGATGACTTGGTTGAAGGGGCAAAAGTATGGTTGCTAAATTTGCTATTGAGGAAATGATAGGTAGGAATATATGTTATGCATAGTGTGTAAAGATGTCACAGGTTATGGCCTATGAAAAAGGAAGTGATTTTAAAGGAAGTGTATAAAACATTTAAATAATGAGGAAATGAAACATTATGAAGAAAGGGAATAGAAGCAGGATGGGGTGGAGAAAGTTATTATCACTATTCCCCACAAAGTATCTCTATACATAAAACTCTGATCTTGGATGTCTATGTATTTGTGTGATGTCCGTGTGCGTTTCACTTCTCCTCAAAAACACGACGCGCTAACGGTGGAATTTCTACATATTCCAATAGAAATTTACGCTGTGGTCAAAAATTGCCTTATCTGAAAATTTCATGCATTATTTCTCGAGTTATTTATGAAAATGTTCAAAAATCTCAAATAACTTAGAAAATAAACAAGCTGATGACGTCACAATGGGTCTGCTCGCGCGGCCTGTGCGCACTGTTTTCCACGTACAGCCTGCTGAGCACTGTTTTCTACGTGCGGCGAGTTACGTGAACCCCCCCCCTCCGACTCACAGTCATTTGGTTGCCGCTTGCTGTGTGCCCCGCAGCCCGCTTGCTCGCAGCCCACCCGCCCGCCCAGCTTCTCTTCCCCCCTCCTCCCCCCCCCTCCTCCCCCCCTCCTCCCCCCTCCTCCCCCCCCTCCTCCTCCCCCCTCCTCCTCCCCCCGCCCTCCTCCCCTTCCCCCTCTCCCCACCCCCCCTCCACCCTCCCCTCTCCCCTCCCCTCCCCCTCCACCTCCCTCCCTCTCCCTTTGCCCCCTCTCCCTCCCTCCCTCCCTCCCTCCCTCACCCCCCCTTCCTGTGTGTGTGTGTGGGGTGGTTAGTGTGTGTGTGACGCCGTAGGCTCACCCCCCTGCAACCTCGCATTGAGGGGATGGGACCCAACGGGTCCCACGGTCTAGTAATACTATAAAATTGACAATGAGGATTGATTACAAATCTAGCCAGTTCACTTTTGTGCTCTCTTGCTCGCAGGTCAGGTGGAGAATCGGTAATGTAGTCTTTACCCTCGATACACTGATCCAGTGAATTACATTAAAAATTAACACCCAATCAGGATGGCAATAGTTTTACTCCATTATGAGATATTGGCAAAATCACTGTCTTTAATTCACAATCAATAATATTCATTTTTCGAAAACGGGATTTACTCTTTTGATGTTTTTATCTGCACTGTTTAAATAATTAATCGAGTGAAGGCAGTCGTCACTCATATTAATACATCATCGATATTTATCTTCCGTGAAAACATATTTACTCTGTTAAACTGTAAAGTGGTTGAGTTTTATTTGACCTATTTAGCTAACAAATTGAGTGGAGATTTGTTCTTTATTTAGAATTGAAAACCAATATTTTTCAATTGATTAATGTAATAATGTTTTCTTCTCGTAGGTTATTTCCTTTCTAGCAGCTGTACTTCATAAAACGGGGACCCGAGAGGATATTGAAAATAACATGCCCGAGTTTGTACTGAAGACTATGAGGAAGGAATCCAAGTCTCTCAATAACAAAGTAATTCTTTATAACCTCAATCTTCAGTTCTCACTTTCTAAGAAGTCACGGTGAAAATGAAAGCTCATGGTACAGTAGGTATGGATAGAAGATTGGCAGGCTAGCAGGAAACACAAATAAATGGGACATTTTTGGATTGGCAAAGTGCCACAGTGAGTAGTACTGGGACCTCAACCTTTTACAATTTATACAAATGATTTCAAGGAAATAATCTAAGATATGCTTGCTATTTATGCTGTCAACACAAAAATGGGTAAGACAGTAAATTATGAAGTAAACAGAGGGAAAAAGATAGCCTAAATGAGTGGCAGAAATTTTGCAAATGGAGAATAATGTTGGAGAATGTGACACTGGGGGGCCTGTAACTTGCATGTGCCTGGGGATTGTTGCTGGGCCCAATGCTGTTTATCATCTATATCGACGATTTGGATGAAAATTTCCGGTGGTGCTCACTTTGGCCATGGAGGAGGACTAGGACAGAAAGATCTGATTCGGAATGGGAGGGGGAGTTGAAGTTCTGAGCCATCGGAAGATCAGGTAGGTTATTGCGGACCGAGCAGAGATGTTCAGCGAAACGATCGCCAAGCCTACGCTTGGCCTCACTGATGTAGTTCAGGTGACATCTAGAGCAGCGGATGCAATAGATGAGGTTGGAAGAGGTGCAGGTGAACCTCTGTCGAACCTGGAACGACTGCTTGGCTCCTTGAATGGAGTCGAGGGGGGAGGTAAAGCGACAAGTGTAGCATTTCTTGCGGCTGCAAGGGAAAGTGCCCGGGGAGGGGGTGGTGCGGGTGGGAAGGGAAGAATTGACCAGGGAGTTACGGAGGGAGCGGTCTTTGCGGAAAGCAGACAGGGGGGGAGATGGGAAGATGTGGCAAGTGATGGGGTCACGTTGGAGGTGGCGAGAATGACGGAGGATTACTTGTTGTATGTGACGGCTGGTAGGGTGGAAGGTGAGGACTAGGGGGACTCGGCCCTTGTTATGAGTGGGGGGATGGGGAGAGAGAGCAGTGTTACGGGGTATTGAAGAAACCCTGGTGAGAGTCTCATCTATAGTAGGGGAGGGGAACCCCCGTTCCCTGAAGAATGAGGACATTTCCGATGCCCTGGTGTGGAACACCTCATCCTGGGAGCAGATGAGGCGTAGACGGAGGAATTGGGAGTAGGGGATGGAGTCCTTACAGGAAGCAGGGTGGGAAGAAGTGTAGTCTAGATAGCCATGGGAGTCAGTGGGTTTATAGTGAATGTCGGTCAGAAGTCTATCACCTGCGATGGAGATAGTGAGGTCAAGAAATGGTAGGGAAGTGTTGGAAATGGTCCAGGTGTATTTGAGTGCCGGATGGAAGTTGGTGGTGAAATGGATGAAGTCAGTGAGTTGTGTGTGGGTGCAGGAGGTAGCACCAATGCAGTCGTCGATGTAGCAGAGGGATGGGGCCCTGGTACGTCTCGAACAAGGATTGTTCGACGTACCCTACAAAGAGGCAGGCATAGCTAGGGCCCATGCGCTTGCCCATAGCTAAGCCTTAGTAAGTTTGCTGATACACTAAAATAGGTGGTATTGTAGTTAGTGAAGATGGCTATCATGAATTACAGCGGGGCAAATTGGCCGAGGAATGACAAATGGAGTTTACTTCAGTTAAATGTGAGGTGTTGAATTTTGGGAAGTCAAACCAGGGCAGGACCTTCAGAGTGATGATAAGGCTCTGGGGAGTCTTGTGGAGAGGAGGGATCTAGGAGTACAAGTATATAATTCCCTTAAACTGGTGTCACAGGTAGATAGGATGGTGAACATGGCTTTTGGCACATTGGCCTACACCAGTCAGGGTATTGAGTATAGAAGTTGGGATGTTATTTTATGGTTGTACAAAACGTTGGTGTGGTCACACTTGGCATAGGCTAAGTCTTAATTCTTTGGAACGCAGGAGGCTGAAAGGTGATCTTATATGTAGGTGTATCAAATCATGAGAATAGAAGTGAATGCACATAGTCTTTGTTTTACAAGGTTGGTAAATCAAGAACTACACAGCATAGGTTTTAGACGAGAAAGAAAATATATAATTGGAATTTGAGGGCAACTTGTTCGTGCTGAGGGCGGTGTATTTATGGAACAAATTGCCAGAGGAAGTAGTTGAGGCAGGTAGAATAACAGCACTTAAAAGATATTTGGACAGGTACATTAATAGAATGGGACAAACACAAGCAAATAGAACTAGGACAATTAGGATAACTCGGATAAGTGCAAAGTACAGGCATCTTGCATTTTACACGGTGGGTTCCATTCTCGAGAATCAGTGCGTAATTCAAAACCGCATAACTTATACATATAAGCAACTACGTTGCCAGGTGTAAATTTGAGCACGTTATTCAAAAAATACGAGTGCAGAAATCAGTCTTTGATATTAAATGAACAAGCATGTTATTTCAAAAACACATAAATGAAACATGCATAAAATGAGAGGTGCCGGTATTGTATTTTGGGAAGTTAAACCAGAGGAGAACTTGAACAGTAAACAGACTTAAGGTACAAGTTTAGAGTTCCCTACACATATCGATACAGATAGACAGGGTGGTAAAGAAGGCAATTGGTTTCCTTACTTTCTGCAGACAGAACAATGAGTACAAGAGTACAGGCTCAGGAATGTGAGCCTTTTCTTCCTCAAAGAGCAGTGGAAGCTGAATGTTTGAATATTCTTAAAGTACTAGTTAGACTAGTGATGGGAAAGGGGGTGAATGTTATCATGAGTAGACAGGAATGGATAGCTGAGGTTCCAATAAGACGAATAGTGGGCTTCCTTGAAAGCCAGAGCAGGTTTGAAAGGCTAATTGTCATTCATTTGTCCATCAGTAACCTGTTTTTTTAATACTGGAACATTTCTTCATTAAATCCGAAAGGAAGTTGCTATTAAAGGTGATATTTCAAATATTTTCTTCTGAAGTCTTTGATGCACTGTTTCGTTTACATTGTTTAAACATCTTTTTAAGAGAAGTTGCAATTTGATTTCCATCATGTGCCCTGTGCATCTGTCTTCAATTATTATGTCTGCAGCAGTAATTTGTGACCCCAATAATATTAAATCAAATCATGAAGTTTGGTTCAAGTCAACTATAATTTCCTCTCTTCAGAAAAGCTGACTAGTTTGAAGAATAAAAAATGCAGGAAGCTTTAAATTTACTTTTTTTGCCATGGATCCTATATCTTGAAATATCCCTCGAGGTCGAGGATGATGGTCTACGTTCCGTTGTTTTTATGGACTCTCAGGTGGCTTATGAGTCCAATCATGGCTTTGAAAGTTCTTCCAGATGGCAGATCGGGCTTTGGTTGTTGCTGCCTCTCTTTCGGTTTTCTTCTCTTGTCTTCTCATTCTGCACATCTGTTGGCTTTGAAGGTCACTGTTCCTTAGTGGATGATGGTGAGCCAAAGTTTCCTGTCCTTGGCATTGGTTTCCTAATTGTCGATGTCGATTTCACATTGCAGGGAGAAATCTATTGTCTAACCAGTTTGTTGATGATACCTTTAAAAAGTGTTAGTAAGGAGAGGTGTGATGGGGAGGAGGAGGTGTCCCTTTCTGCATGGCCCTCTAAACCTTTCCTATCTATATTGTTCCAAGTGTCTGTTAAATGCTGATATTATATCTGCCTTAATTACGTTCTCCAGCAACTTGTTCCATATAACTGTGAAAAGTTGCCCCACAGGTTCCTATTAAATCTTTCCCCTCCTACATTAAACCAATACCCACTTGTTTTTGATTCCCCAATCCTTGAAAAAGATGGCATGCATTCACCTTATCTATTCACCTCATGATTTTATACACCTCTATAAGATCACCCCTCAGCCTCCTGCACTCTAAGGAATAAAATCCTGCCCCAACTCTCCCTGTAGCTCAGGCCCTTGAATCTTGGCAACATCCTCATGAATTTTCTCTGCACCCTTTCCAGCTCAATTACATCTTCCGGGTGTGGCCCCACCACGTCTAGTACAACTGTTAACAAAATGCCCAACTTCAATACTAAGTTCCTTGACAGATGAAGGCTAGCATGTTAAAAGCCTCCCTCTCCTCCCCATCCACCTATCATGCCACCTTTAGGGAATTAGGTACTAGTACTTCTAAAACCCTCTGTTCTATTATACTCCCCAGAGCCCAATCCTTCACTATGAAAGTCCTGCCCTGGTTTGACTTCCCAAATTGCAACACCTCATACTTACCTGAACTAATCTCCATTCATCGTCCCACTTGCCCACCTGGTCAAGATACCGCTGTAGTTCTTGATAACTGTTTTCACTGTATAAAATATCACTTATTTGGTGTCAGCCCAAACTTACTAATCATGCCTTGTACATTCTCATCCAAATCATTGATATAGATGACAAACACCAATGGGTCCAGCATCAATCCCTGAGGCACACCAGGCCTGACAGGCCTCAAATCCGAAAACAACATTCCACCACAATCCTCTGCTTCCTATCATGTAACCAAATCTATATCCAAGCATTGGACCTAAAATTGGATTACAGGAAATAGACTAATGACTGACGTCATTACAAACCCACTAACTCCCACAACTATCTCGATTACACTTCTTCCCACCCTGCTTCCTGTAAAGACTCTATCCCCTACTCCCAATTCCTCCGTCTACGCCGCATCTGCGCCCAATATGAGGTGTTCCAA
Organism: Amblyraja radiata; assembly: GCF_010909765.2. NCBI lineage: Eukaryota > Metazoa > Chordata > Chondrichthyes > Rajiformes > Rajidae > Amblyraja > Amblyraja radiata. The sequence goes on from NC_045958.1 coordinate 42,842,321, forward strand.
AATAGGACATCCGAGATGTCCTCATTCTTTAGGGAACGGGGGTTCCCCTCTCCCATCGTAGATGAGGTCCTCACTCATGTCTCCTCGGTACCCCGCTGCTCCACTCTTGCTCCCCCCCCCCCCTCTAGTCACAACAGAGACAGAATCCCCCTAGTCCCTACCTTCCACCCCATCAGCTGTCGCATACAACACATAATCCTCCGAAATTTCCACCACCTCCAACGGGATCCCATCACAAACCACATTTTCCCATCTCCACCCCTTTCTGCCTTCTGTAGAGACCGTTCCCGCTGCAACTTCCTGGTTAACTTATCCCTTCCCACCCAAACCACCTCCTACCTTCCCCTGCAACCGCAGAAGATGCAACACTTGTTGCTATACCTCCTCCCTCGACTCTGTCCAGGGATCCCGACAGTCCTTTCAGGTTAGGCAGAGGTTCACTTGCACCTCCTCCAACCTCATCCACTGTATCCGCTGTTCAAGATGTGGACTCTTATACATTGGCGAGACCAAATGCAGACTGGGCGATCGTTTCGCGGAACATCCGCCTGAACCTACCTGATCTCCTGGTTGCTGGACACTTTCCCGTTCCTACACAGAACTTTCTGCCCCCATTGTCAGAGTGAGGCTAAACACAAATTGGAGGAACAGCATTTCATACAGTATTTCGCTTGGGTAGCTTACAGCCCAGTGGTATGAATATTGATTTCTCTCACTTAAGGTAGTCCCGGCATCCCCTCTTTCTCTCTATTCCTCCCCCCTACCCAAGTCGCACTAGCTTCTCATTTTCACCCCACAAACAGTAAAAATGGCCTGTTCGCTTTATCATCGTTACTTTTTTGCTTATCTTTCATCCATTGTTCTTTATCTTTCCACATCACCATCTATATCTATCTCTCTTTTCCCTTATCCCTAACCAGTCTGAAGAAGGGTCTCGACCGGAAACGTCATCCTTTCTGTCCAGAGATGCTGCCTGTCCCGCTGAATTACTCCAGCTTTTTGTGTCTATATCATTGGACCTAAAACTTCTTTTTTATTCTCTCTCGAAGATTTTTCTAATAATTGCTCCATTATCCGTGCTGTATAACTGGAAAAATGAACTGGACACTTGGGGTTACTTTAGAGTTTATATCTTGCATGGCAGCAAGAAAGACCACGCATTCAACTGCATCCGACGGAGCAAGTGTGAAATTGCCTTGTCTACTTATGAAACCGTCCGCCTCTGTCTAGATGAGATTAACAGGTAAATAGCTTGTACATTACAATGCATTTAATATTGGATTGCTTTGAGTTGATACTAATATATATTTGTTATATTTATAGCATATTTACTGTGGAATAGTTCGAGTACAGAGCTTCTATCTACCTGATGTCGACCAGAATTAACATCAAATTAGCTGCTTTGCATACTAATTTAACAAGATATGGAGGTTCAATATATTTCAGTTAGGGCAATGGAATTAAAGCCCAGGTGAAGATAATATTTGAGGAATTCCAATGGAAAAGCTGTTATAAAGAAACCAGCACTATTTGTATGATGAATCATGATACAACCTGAAAATTCCTCTAGTTGATTTCAGTTCTGCAGGTACGAGATGCACCAATGAATAATGGTTGCACTCATATTTGCCAAGTATTCACAGTGAATTTGAGAGGAGGATGGGTATGATATTTATCCTCTTGCATTAGTTCCACAGTTAAATTGTTTTACAGTAAATTCACAGCTAATAAGAAAGCAATGTGCAATGTATGTTTAGTATTTTTCATCCCTGCCTTCTTGCCTCTGACTCTTTCAATTGTTCCAGAAACTGTACGTCCCTCTTCTGGAAAGCTTGACTCAATCAGGGCACTGTTTTCATAACCACCAGTTTGTGAGGATAGGGAAAGCAGATGGTGCATTACTCCATCTTGTTGAACACAGGTGACGGATGCACAAGTGAAATGGTAGAATTTGTATTACTGGCAGTTTGTTGATCCTGAAGCTAAACTTTGGAGAGTAGACTTTCAACCCAGGCGGTGAATTAGAATAAAAACAAAATCTGGTGCAAGCATTCAGCTGGTTGGGCATCAACTGTGATAAGAAGAACAAAGTTAACACTTCAGCTTGCAGTCTCTTTGTCAGAACTGGGACAGAGAGGAAAACCGTTAGTTTTAATTTGCAGAGAAGAGGGAGTGGTGGAAAGGAGTGGGATGTCTCTGGTAGGGTGAGGCCTGGATAGTCATGGAGACAAGTTGAAGATGTGGTAATGGAGACATTTAAAACAAATTGGCATTTTGTTCTAAGTAAAGATTCAGAGAAATTCAGAATTATTCTGAACTTTATCTTTTTCTTTCTTGGAGATAAAAACATTTTTAGATAGACATTTGCTGTGAGAGCTGCAACATTTCCAAAGTTAGAACTACTCTGAAGCTAAGGCAATATATGGGGAAATTGGGGCAGTCAGCATCCTCAGAGACCCACGCCGCCCTGGCCACTCATTTCACCCCTGCCATCAGGAAGAAGGTACAGGAGCCTGCAAACTGTAATGTCCAGGTTCAGGAACAGCTTCTTCCCTAAAGCCATTGGGTTATTAAACACTACAATGTCAAATAAGCTCTGGACGACATAGTTATTGTTATTATTGCACTATTATTGTTTGTTTTTATGTGTGCGTATGCTTGTGTATGTGTATTTACACACACTGAACTTTTTTTTCTCATTATATTTACAGTGTATTATGTTTACATATTCTATTGTGCTGCGGGAAGTAAGAATTTAATTGTCCTATCTGGGACATATGTCAATAAAACGCTCTTGACTCGTGAAATAAAATCAATATTTCAGATGACGTTTTATCAGATCTTGTTTATCTAACTAGACATAATGCTTCACTTGCTGAGTTTTTCCAATATCCATTGTATCTTGCATTTGTATGTCTCCAAACTTTATTTAAATGAAATTAATGTTTTAAAAGGTGCGGATTTACCAAGTAATGTATTATGTGAATTATCTGGACACAATGTGCATTTGAAACTTTTATCCAAATTGAATGGAATTGCGAGATGCAAACTCGTTAAACATTGATCAGCACATGTAATAATCTTGGAATTTCAATAATGTCATTAACGTAGATTACTAATTTTAGTTTCCAAGCCTGGTTGATTTGAATTCAAAGAACGAGTGACCTTGCCATTCCAGATTTTTTTCCCTAATATAATGACTATTTCTTTAGTTTTGTTCATTCGCTGTCTCCCCCACCCCTCCAATTTATTTTCAGTCTCCGGTCTCCTCCTGCTTATGATTTTTGTTCTCAGCTTATTAATACTGTGCTTTGTGCTTCTGGTTTAGGTTGGTGTCCTTAACTAAATCCCTGCCATTTTGAAGTGGCCACTTGGGCCTGATCGTGACTGATATGTCTTGCCTAGGATCTCCCTAAGATTTTGAACTTGCAAATTAAACTAATTGGAATTCCTCAATGTTCTCTGAGAAGCTATCAGATACTTACGCATGCAGTTAAACTATTTTACTTTTAAATGTTAGCTTATTTCCAAAGTGCTTAACTTTGATGTTATGTACTGAAGAAAGTGGAAGTATTAGTCCCAGTTTAAGCTTTGCAAATTTAAAAATTAGAGTTACACAAAAATGCTGGAGAAACTCAGCAGGTGCAGCAGCATCTATGGAGCGAAGGAAATAAGCAACGTTTAGGGCCGAAACCCTTCTTCAGATTCAAGATTAGAGTTGTTGCTTAGTTTCAACCAAGCTAGATTTTTTTCAAAGTACCCTGCTGTGATCTGGCAACAATGGAAATTACCTGTAGATCATAAGTGTAGAGTGAGGATCCTGGATAGAGTCCCTGGCCGCATCCTCAGGACCTTTGCAGATCAGCTGGCAGAAATACTTCCAGACATCTTTAACCTTTCACTACTCCATTCTGAGGTCCCTACTTCTTTCAAAAATACTACCATCCCGCTGCCAAAGAAAAGTAAGGTAGCGTGCCTCAATGACTACCGTCCAGTGGCTCTGACATTCAGTGCTTTGAGAGACTGGTGATGGTGCACATTAACTTCAGTCTCGTAGCCAGCCTGATCCACTGCAGTTTGCTTACCTTTGCAACAGGTCTACTGCAGACACTATCTCCCTGGCCCGAAACTCATCTCTAAGACACCCAGACAACAACTTGGTTTTGGAACAGCTCTGTCCAAGATTTTCTTATTTGCTCTACCTATTGTATTTGAGTTTGACTTGATAGTATCTATGTATAGTATTATCTGATCTGATTGGATAGTATGAAAAGCAAAGCTTTTCACAGTACCTCAGTACATGTGACAATAATAAACATAGGCCTCTCTGAGAAAGCCACACTGCTATCTACTGGGAGTGATCTAGCTTGTTCAGAATGGAATGTTTTTGCTTCATATTTTCCAATAACAATGTATTCTACATTCCGGTGGTATCACTGGAAAAAAACAAAATATCCTGCAATTATTTTAGTTCTGATTCTGTTAACTAGTCCTGTTATTAAAGACAGCTGTAAAACTATTATTGTTAGTTTTCAATTTTTGTTGATGATTTACTATATTTCCAGTGTGTTCCATTGCTGAGTCGTAGACGTCCCTAAGAAATAGAATATTATGTTAAAGGTAGTTCTGCTTCTTCCACAGTATTGCATGGTCTGCGGTGTTTGTGGATGAAGCCCACAAGATCAAGAATCCTAAAGCTCAGATCACACAGGCTTTGAAAGCCCTCAAATGCAAGATTAGAATTGGGCTAACTGGGACCATTTTGCAGAACAACATGGACGAGTTATGGTGTGTCATGGACTGGTAAGCACTCTTATGAATGAATTTCCGAACTGCCACCACATTGAGGCCTGGGGGAGAAGTAGCTCGGGTGGCTGTGAGCGGCTGCTGGGCCAGACAGTGGAACCAGCCGCCACCTTAGCTCCTTCTGCCGGCCCCCGCTCACCTCTGGCAGCTCTCCGTCTAAAAACCTCTCTCCTGCCGCTCGCTGGCCTCACTCATGTCAGGTTGAGGTTGAGGTTACTCGGCTGTGGGAATTTAAGGATTTGCAGGAAGCCGCTGACATGAGCAATCGGCGGGTGAGAGGTGTTCAGACGGAGAGCACTGCCAGAGGTGAGCGGGCCGGCAGAAGGCGCTGAAGTGGCGGCCTGTTCTGCTGTCGGCTCCCGGCGGCCGCTCACAGCTCCCCGAGCTGCTTCTATCCCTGGCTACAATGCGGTGGCGCCCGGAGCCCGGAGTGCCGCAGCAGCTGTGAGTGAGTGAGTTACTGGCATTATCCCTGACCCCCTCCTTCTCAACACTCCTGCCCTCCCCGCAACTTTACCCCTGGCACAGACTCTCCACACGCTGTGAAAGAAACTCTCCCCCCAATTGGTCCCTTGAACATGTGTTGTCATTCAAGATGACAACTGATTCAACTTTTCCCTGTACTCCTTTTCTCACCATCTCTCCACCTGCCATCACCCTTCACTCCCCCCTCATTCAGTAATTCAGAATAAAGGAGACATGGAAACCTTGGGCAAATTGAATCGTTACTCTCTTTATTTTTATTTTTACGGAGAGAACAATCTGCACGTTAAAGTTAAAGGTTTAGTCTTAGTAATGGTGAGGGACTGGCAATATAATTTCAAATAATGATGGTCATGATTTGAAGGGAACCTTCAAATTGTGATGTTCGCATGCACTGCTGCTGTCCTTTGTTGTAGAAATCACTAATTTGGGAGATGATGTTGCAGTAATCTGAGCAAATAACAGCAGTATGTTATCTAGATGGTGCACTTGTAGTCACTATGCTCTGCTGGTGGAGAACATGAATATTAGGGTTGTTGATGGATGCCAAAGTAGCAGACTGGTCCTGGATGGAATTGAACTTTTGAAAGTGGTTTGGATTGCATTCATTCAGGCAAGTGCAGAGTATTTTGTCCTGTTCCTGATCATTTATGGTGGAAAGGCCTTGATGAATCAGGAGGTGATGCACTTGGTGCAAAGTACCCACGTTCTCAATTGTTCTTGTAGCCATTGTATTTATATGGCTGTGCCAGTTTAGTTTCTCATCAATCATAACCCCCCCAAGATATTGATGGTTGAAGGCATAGTGATGCTACACCCATTCAATGTTCTCAATAGTTGTAATTTTCCTACCTTAATAAATATCCCAATAATCCTCAGTTAACAAGTGATATTTGAGCAGAGTTCCTTGCTATTTATGGATGAGAGATTTTGTTCAGTCGAATTCTCTGAACATATTTTTGAACTGATGTTGAATATTAAGCCTCCAGATGACCCAGTGATTGATTTAATTACTTGTCAATTGTTGTCATTGCAGAATGCATGCCTCATTTACTTACCAAAAAGGAACTGTGAAACAGATTAAGGTGCGGCAAAGTGAGAACGTCTTATACAAATCCAATTGTTTCACTAACAATCCGTTAAATTATAACGATACAGTTTAGTTATTTTGAATAATAATCTAAATACAATTGAATGTTTAATTATATTAAACAGTTTTGAACCTTGGTTGTTGCCTTAGTTATAAACAATTTATCATGGATTGCTCAGTCAACCTGTCATAGGTTTGTTTACTTTAAAATAAAACTTAAGTTCTTGAAAGCAGTTTTTCAGTCAAAACATTTCCCAAAAAGATTCAAAGTATTCCATGGTAAAGCTTATTTTTGTCATTGAAGGATTGAGGCAGAGAGAGAAGTAAGCTCAAACTACTTTTATTTCCTGAAGAAAGATATACTTATGCAAGGATTATCTATAGAGATCTTGAATGATGCATTTTCACAGGTGTGTAAATTATTCCTTGCTCTGTTTATGATTCTCTTTGGCAGAGGTAATGAAATGTCACTCTGAATTCTTTGTTTGTAGGGCCGTACCAGGTTGCCTGGGCAACAGAGCTCGTTTTAAGGAAGATTTTGGCAATCCGATTGAATTTGGTCAGAGACATGGGGCAACTAAAAGAGAACTAGCTGTTGGAAGGAAATCAGTGAGACGGTTGGCAACACGCATGTCCTCTTGGTTTCTAAGGCGCACCAAATCCCTCATCAGTGATCAACTCCCAAGAAAAGAAGACCTGGTAAATTATGCTCAACCTGGCAATGTAACAGTGTTTCTGAATGAATGCAGTTTGCCAACCTTTGCATAAAAATCTTCCGAACAATGCTTATTAACTCCTCATTGAGATCAGCCATGACATTATTGAATGGTGGAGCATATTCATGGAACCAAATGGGTTCTCCTGCTCCTGTTTTCAGTGTGAAGAAAGGTCTCGACCCGAAACGTCACCCATTCCTTCTCTTCAGAGATGCTGCCTGTCCTGCTGAGTTACTCCAGCATTTTGTGTCTGTCTCCTGTTTCCTATGTTCTGTATAACACAATAATTACAGTAAAGCACTACAGTTTGTGCACGTAAGGTAAATTCATACTGACAGTCCCAAAGCATCTATGGCTTTGTTTTGCAACATGCAGAAGTGACAACTGATTTATGTTGCTTTGCTCTAAAATATAATTATGATGAATGTGCTATCTGTGGAGCAGGTGAAGAGATGAATCACTAAGAAACCTGCAATACGAATTTACCAGAGATTGTGCAGCACTTCTTTAATGGCAGCTGGTTAAACAGAGGGCTGGTATGCTGCCAGGCAACAATGCTGCAGTAAGAGGTAGGGAGGAGTGAGAACAAGATAGAGTGGGTCACAAGGGAATTTCTAGAGAAATCCAGAGAGACAAGAAATTGGTGGTGGGTTGGGGAGCGTATATTTCAGGGGTCAATATGATATCAGCTGGAGGTATGCTGACATTTGCTTGATGGCCTGTTGCTCGTTGCCCATGATTACTGTAGGAAAACATTTGAATCCAGCTGTGGCTACATTACTACCAAACCTGCAGGTATTAAATCCAGCATAGGGTTTAAGTTTGAGGCATGTGCCTTATAAACACATTAGCAGACCCAGATGTGTAGAGTAAGTTATTCAATCAACCATCAGTCGCTTTTTGTTTGAAATCAAGAAGTTGATGGTAATATATTTTTAAATGTCTTTCCCTTGAACATGTATATCCTCATCCTGTTGATACACAATAACTTCTTCTTGCGTAGGGCGTGCACAGCCTAAAGTTAAGTCAACTTGTTCTATTTGATCTATTTGTTTATGCAAGTCAGGTTGATTGCATTAGTCGAAACAGGGTGGACCACGTGAAGGTTGCAATCTCCCACCGCAGCCAATAACTGACAATCCCATTATCTGGCAATCCCATACTTTCTCAATGTTGTATGAGATAAAGGTTGATATCAAGACAAACCTGATATTTTTATTCGAGCTGAAATTTTGATATTCATATTTTTTACTCAAGTTTCTTCAACATAAGTGCGCAATAAATGAAATTAAGTATTCACAAGACCTCAGCTCACAACTGAGTAGAATTGGGTTAAATTGTTTGAATTGCAAGGTAGATATTTTTGAACATATATGCCTGTATAAATGTAAGGTTTTGGAATGCTCAGCTAGATGTGTGAGCTGGATACAAATGTTATAGAGTCCTAATCTACACTTGGACACAAGCTGTTGCTCCCTGTAATTCTTAGTGTCCACGTTGCTTCTCAGTACATATAGTGCCCTCCATAATGTTTGAGATAAAGACCAATCATTTATTTATTTGCTTCTGTACTCCACAATTTGAGACTTTGTAATAGAAAAAAAATCACATGTGGTTAAAGTGCACATTGTCAGAAAGGCCATTGTTATACATTTTGGTTTCACCACGTAGAAATTACAGCTGTGTTTATACATAGACCCCCCATTTCAAGGCACCATAATGTTTGGGACACAGCAATGTTGTGTAAATGAAAGTAGTCATGTTTAGTATTTTGTTACATATCCTTTGCATGCAATAACTGCTTGAAGTTTGTGATTTATGGACATCACCAGTTGTTGGGTGTCTTCTCTGGTGATGCTCTGCCAGGCCTGTATTGCAGCCATCTTTAGCTCTTGCTTGTTTTGGGGGCTAGTCCCCTTCAGTTTTTTCTTCAGCATATAAAAGGCATGCTCAATTGGGTTCAGATCTGGTGATTGACTTGGCCACTCAAGAATTGACCATTTTTTGCTTTGAAAAACTCCTTTGTTGCTTTAGCTGTGTGTTTGGGATCATTGTCTTACTGTAGAATGAACCTCCGGCCAATGAATTTTGAGGCATTTGTTTGAACTTGAGCAGATAGGATGTGTCTATACACTTTAGAATTCATTATGCTACTATCATCAGCAGTTGTATCATCAATGAAGATAAGTGAGCCCAGGCCATAACTCCCCCACCACCGTGCTTCACAGATGAGGTGGTATGCTTGGGATCTTGGGCAGTTCCTTCTCTCCTCCATATTTTGCTTTTGTCATCACTGATATAAATTAATCTTCGTCTCATCTGTCCACAAGACCTTTTCCCGGAACTGTGGTTGCTCTTTTAAGTACTTCTTAGCAAACTAACCTGGCCATACTTTTGCGGCTAACCAGTGGTTTGCATCTTGCAGTGTTACCTCTGTATTTCTGTTCAGGAAGTCTTCTGCAGACCGTGGTCATTGACAAATCCACACCTGACTCCTGAAGAGTGTTTCTGATCTGTCAGACAGGTGTTTGGGGATTTTTCTTTATTATAGAGAGAATTAATTTGTCATCAGCTGTGGAGGTCTTCCTTGGCCTGCCAGTCCCTTTGCAATTAGTAAACTCATAAGTGCTCTCTTTCTTCTTAATGATGTTCCAAACAGTTGATTTTAGTAAGCCTACGGTTTGGCTGATGTCTCTAATAGTTTTATTCTTGTTTCTCAGTCTCATAATGGCTTCTTTCAATTTCATTGACACAACTTTGGTCCTCATGTTGATAAACAGCAATGAAAGTTTCCAAAGGTGATGGAAAGGCTGGAGGAAAGACTAGGTGCTGAGAGCTCTCTTATACCTGCATTAAGGAGGCAATTAAACATACCTGAGCAATTACAAACACACGTGAAGCCATGTGTCCCAAACATTATGGTGCCCTGAAATGGGGGGGGGGGGGGGGAACTATGTATAAACACAGCTGTAATTTCTACATGGTAAAACCAAAATGTATAAAAATGGCCTTTATTAAAATCTGACAATGTGCACTTTAACTACATGTGATTTTTATTTTTTTATTACAAATCTCAAATTGTGGAGTACAGAGGCAAATAAATAAATGGTGGGTCTTTGTCCCAAACAATATGGAGGGCACTGTAAGTAACTTGGAAAGAGCAAAGATTTCAGAAAACTCATAACTTTATTTGGACCTAGAGTTTTACCTCATTTTTAAAAATGGATTTTGGGAGGTAGTTACACTATTCAGCTGTAATTTTTAGGTGTGAATTGTCAAACAACAAGAAACTATGTTGAAATAGGGTAATTCTGAAGATCATTGTCAGGTTAGACATGATATTTTCTCTGCAGTGATTGACGCTGAATATTTCTGAAATTTTTATTAGGAATTCTGAACATTCATTAGGTTTTCCTATTTTTTACTGAAACTAAGTGATTAAGTGAACACTGTCAATTAATAGCTAATTAAAGTTAAGTTATCACAGTTTCAAAAATCCTTGTGTCAAAATCTGTCGCAAAACCATTCCCTGACGGAACCATGAGTATAGTAATACTTCCCTTTTAACGTTGTTCGGCATCTTTCTTCATGTTAATTTATTCATCATATAAAATTAAAGTTGGACAGAAAACTTTAGATGGTACTGTCCTCCACCAACATCTTGCTTCCACCGGCTTCCACCGTGCAGAAGGCTTGATGCACATCTACCTGAAAGTGTCCTCACATAGAAGCTACTAAGAAACGTAGTAATAATTGATATAAAAACAGAAAATGCTGAAGCACACAGGCGGTATCTGTGAAAGAAAACAGGGTTATTGTTTCTGGTCAATTTTATTTCAGATTTCCAGCATCTACATTTATTTGATTTTCAAATAAAGTGAATGATCTCGGGTTTCTACATAGGTATGGTACAATTATGATTGTAATTTAATAAGTTACCGACATCCAGGATTAGATGCCTGAACAAGTCACGTGACCTAACTGGTTATCAGTGGATGAGTTAAGAAGTCAAGAATTTCCTAATTTTAAGCATATTTTTCTTCTCAGGTGGTTTACTGCTCTCTAACAGAATTCCAGAAGTCTGTGTATAAGGCAGTGTTGGAGACAGAAGATATAAAGTTGGTGATGCGTGGCTGGAGTCCATGTGATTGCAGCAGTGGCCGAAAAAGGAAAAACTGCTGTTATAAGGTCAGCCCCAAGAATTGGACATCAATGGTCTTATTGGTGAATTGGTTAATGGTGGCATTGTGGCAAAGCTGATAGACCTGCTGCTTCACTGCGCCAGCGACCTAGGATCGATCCTGACCTCAGGTGCCGTCCATGGTGTTTGCACGGATCCCTGTGACTGTTTCCACTGGATGCTCCGGTTTCCTCCCACATCCCAAAGAAGTGCAGGTTTATAGGTTAATTGGTCTCTGTAAATTGCCCCAAATGTGTTGGGTGGGGATGCAAAAGTGAGATAACATAGAACTAGTGTGAACGGGTGATCGATGGTTGGGGTGGACTCAGTGAGCTGAAGGGCCTGTTTCCATTGCTGTATCTTTCAATGTTTCACTCAATCAAAGTTAAACAGACAGGTGCTAAATTTAATGAAATTAAATCACATTGGCATTGATAATATAATGCATACTTGTATGTTTTTTTAATTAACATTTCTAAACAGTTTCTGTTTTGGACCAGTCTCCATGTCCACATTACATTCAAATGGAAATGAGAATGAACTGTAGAATGAACTGCTGTCCAATGAATTTTGAGACATTTGTTTGAACTTGAGCAGATAGGATGTGTCTATACACTTCAGAATTCATTATGCTACTACCATCAGCAGATGTATCATCAATGAAGATAAGTGATGGAAAGACTGGAGGAAAGACTAGGTAGAAAGATAGAAACATAGAAAATAGGTGCAGGAGTAGGCCATTCGGCCCTTCGAGCCTGCACCGCCATTCAATATGATCATGGCTGATCATCCTACTCAGTATCCTGTACCTGCCTTCTCTCCATACCCCCTGATCCCTTTAGCCACAAGGGCCACATCTAACTCCCTCTAAAATATAGCCAATGAACTGGCCTCAACTACCTTCTGTGGCAGAGAATTCCAGAGATTCTGTGTGAAAAATGTTTTCCTCATCTCGGTCCTAAAAGATTTCCCCCTTATCCTTAAACTGTGACCCCTTGTTCTGGACTTCCCCAACATCGGGAACAATCTTCCTGAATCCAGCCTGTCCAACCCCTTAAGAATTTTGTAAGTTTCTATAAGATCCCCCCTCAATCTTCTAAATTCTAGCGAGTACAAACCGAGTCTATCCAGTCTTTCTTCATATGAAAGTCCTGACATCCCAGGAATCAGTCTGGTGAACCTTCTCTGTATTCCCTCTATGGCAAGAATCTTTCCTCAGATTAGGAGACCAAAACTGTACGCTATACTCCAGGTGTGGTCTCACCAAGACCCTGTATGGTATCACAGCTGCACGGAGGCGGAGAGGAGAGCTCTTCAGCGCGTCGTCCACAGAGCGCAGAGGATCATTGGGACAGAGCTACCAGCCTTGGAGTGCATCTACCACACACGGTGCCTCAGGAAGGCCATCAGCATCCATAAAGACTCATCACACCCCTGTAACGGTCTGTTCGAACTACTTCCCTCCGGCAGACGTTACAAGGCCTTCTACGCCCGAACCTCCAGACTCAGAAACAGCTTTATTCCAAGAGCTATAGCGGCTCTGAACCGGCCCTGCTGAGTGCCCCCCACCCCCCCCCCTGGACTGTCTCCCTCGGATGGTCACGACACACCGCTTATTTATTTATTTTACTTTTCTTTTTCATCGGTTGGAGCTGCATACTAAATCTCGTTGCACTGACGTGCAATGACAATAAAAGATATTATTAATTAATTAATTATTATTATTACAACTGCAGTAGAACCTCCCTGCTCCTATACTACAATAATTTTGCTATGAATGCTAACATACCATTCGCCTTCTTCACTGCCTGCTGCACTTGCATGCCTACTTTTCATGACTGGTGTACCATGACACCCAGGTCTCGTTGCATCTCCCCTTTTCCTAATCGGCCACCATTCAGATAATAGTCTACTTTCCTGTTTTTGCCACCAAAGTGGATAACCTCACATTTATCCACATTATACTGCATCTGCCATGCATTTGCCCACTCACCCAGCCTATCCAAGTCACTAGGTACTGAGAGCTCTCTTATACCTGCATTAAGGAGGCAATTAAACACACCTGAGTGTTTCTGATCTGTCGGAAAGGTGTTTGAGGATTTTTCTTTATGAAAGAGAGATGCTGGAATCAATTATAAAAGATGAAATAGCGGCACATTTGGATAGCAGTAACAGGATCGGTCCGAGTCAGCATCGATTTACGAAGGGGATATCATGCTTGACTAATCTTCTGGAATTTTTTGAGGATGTAACTAGGAAACTGGACAAGGGAGAGCCAGTGGATGTAATGTACCTGGACTTTCAGAAAGCATTTCATAAGGTCCCACATAGGAGATTAGTGGGCAAAATTAGAGCGCATGGTCTTGCGGGTAGGGTATTGACATGGATAGAACATTGGTTGGCAGATAGGAAACAAAGAGTAGGGATTAAAGGGTCCATTTCAGAATGGCAGGCAGTGACTAGTGGGGTATCGCAAGGCTCGGTGCTGGGACCGCAGCTATTTACAATATACATCAATGATTTAGATGAAGGGATTCAAAGTAACATTAGCAAATTTGCAGATGACACAAAGCTGGGTGGCAGTGTGAACTGTGAGGAGGATGCTATGATAATGCAGGGTGACTTGGATAGGTTGGGTGAGTGGGCAGATGCTAGGCAAATGCAGTTTAATGTAGATAAATGTGAGGTTATCCACTTTGGTGGCATGAACAGTGTTAGGTATGTAATAGAAATGGTGTTACCTGCCTCCAAGTTAAAGGGGGAGGAGTGTTAGGTATGTGATATAATGAGCATATATAATTAGTATATGTGATGTCTTGTGCAAGTACGCATGTGCGGGGGAAACTCAAGGTGGCGTCGTGGAATAAAGAAGCTTGTTAGTTTACTCCCGTGACCGAGCCTTATTTAAGTCTGTTCCAAGCACCCAAATACACAACAATTGACGACGAGGATAAAAGAACAAAGAAGATAAGAACAAGGACAGCCAAGAAAAACGAAAACAAGTTAAAAATAGAGGTTGTATTTGGAAACAAAGTGTACGCAACACCAAGCAAAAAGATTTGCTGCCAAATGGTTTTGAATTGACGCGAAAAAGAAAAAAATGTCGGAACGGGAAGCAAGAACGTTAAGGAAAACAAGCGGAGCAGTAAGGGTCACCGAGGGCAGCTGGAAGCTAGGAGCGACGGTGTCAACTTACCTGGAACGTTTTCCAGGGCTACGTAGCCCACAGCCAGGCCCAAGCAGCAGCCACAGATGTCGGGTGAGGGCCTAGTACCGTGTAGGCCACGGACAGGTCCGGAAAAGCCACCGAGAAAAGCCGAGTCTTCAGCCCGGCCGGGAACAGTCAGCCCGGTGGGGGGAGAAAGCAGAGAAAACCCGGTCGGGAGCAGAGTCAGCCCGACCGTGAGCAGAAAAGCGGACAGGCCCGCGAGAGAAGCCGAGAGAAGCCGAGAAAGCTCGGTCGCAAGAGACGGCCGAGAGCGGGGAAAGCCCGGACGTGAGAGGAAGTCTGGTCCCGAGCGAAGAGTGGGTCCACGCAAGAGAAGCATGACACAGCACTCAAGCACTTCAGCCCGGTCGGGAGCAGGGTCAACCCGGTGGGTGGAGTAAGCGGAGAAAGCCCGGTCGCGGCAGATGGCCGAGAGTGGAGAAAGCCCGGTTGCGGGAGAATGCCGGCCGAGAGAGAAGAGGGTCTACGCGAGAGAAGCGGGACATAGTACGTAGCCAGCCCCCGACGGCAGGGCACAGTCCCGATGCTTGGAGCAGCGAGACCAACAGCAGAAACTAGCCTTACTCACCTTCCGCAGGGTATCCACGGAAGCCAGCGACAAGCCGTGCAGTGGGTCCAGTAGCAGCTGTGGGAAAATGTCGGAACGAGAAGCAAGAGCGCTAAGGAAAACAAGCGGGGCAGTAAGGGTCACCGAGCGCAGCTGGAAGCTAGGAGGGCTGTGGAGCCAGCGGGCAGGCAAGTCAGCGGAGCAGCGGTAGTCGACTTGGCAGCGAGCCAGCGGAGGCAACAGCAACGGCTGAGCCAGCAGCAGTATCGGAGGTCCGGAGTGGCCAGCGGTGTTTAAAAGTAATGGTGAGGCCCGAGGAGAGCCAGCAAAAGCAGCAGCAAAGGTACCGGCAGGGTCAGCTCGAGAGGTCGAGGATGCACCAGAGTCCACAGGCCGACAAGCTGGAGCTGTGGAATCCTTCACAATAAAAGCTGGACCGGTGAAATCCTTCACAATGAAAGCCCGATTGAATGTAATGCATTCTGAAGGAATATGGTTTAAAATGTTCTAGTTGGGCTATTAACATGAAATGTGGGTTAATAGTATAAATCTATTATTATAAGATTAAGTAATAGTGATTTTTTTCTAAAGCTAATTAATACAGAACTGTGTTTTCTTATCTTGGGGGTAATCAGTGTTTTGTCTGTACAGGAGATTGCTGCAGTTGGTTTTTTCACACTGTGGGAGACAGAATAGGGCACCTGAATAGCAACAGGTAGCGTGGCTATTCAAATGGTAGGAAAGTTGCCCCAGTTAGATTCTGGGTGCAATTTTGAGAAATGGACTGAAGTCTTGGAGGCTTCTTTCATTTCCAATGATATCACTGCAGAGGAGAAGAAGAGAGCATGGTTCATATTAGGCTTAGGAAGAAAGGATTATCACACCTTACGTACGTTACTGCGGCCAGCAAAGCTCACGGATAAAATGTACAAGGAGTGTCAGGAGGCATTAATGGCTCATTTCTCGCCAAAACCTCCAAGGGCATCCAGAGGCAAGGAGCCTGAACTAAAGAGGGCAGGGAGTCCCTCAAAGGACAAAAGTCAAGTGGACAAAAGTCAAGTGGACAAAATTCAAGTGCAAAGGGAAATTGCCATCCAGAGGGCAACCCTAACTATTCAAGCTGCATTCAGGGGTATGAAGGTACGGAGAGAGAGATCCGGAACAAACAGAAGGTAGCAACGGTAATACAAGCAGCATTTAGAATGCACAGAGTATACCGTCAATACAAGGCAAGGAGATTGGCAGCTATAATAGTACAAACCCATTATAGAGCACGCCTTCAAATGGAAAGTGATCGCAAAACTTACATGAAGGTACGCAGCAGTGTTGTGCTGCTTCAGGCTGCCTATCGAGGAATGCTTGTTCGAAAGCAATTGCGGTGCAAGCACAAATCTGCCAAGGTCATACAGAATTATTATCAGATGCATAAACAGCATCAGTATTTCAAGAAACTACGCTGGTCTGCCATTACGGTACAGCAACGATACAGAGCTTGCCAGATAAGAGATGTCCAAGTGAGACATTATAATAGTTTGAGAAAAGCAGTGGTTTGTATTCAGGCCTTCTACCACGGGATTACAGCCAGAGAATTGGTTGAGAAAATCAATGCAGCACGCCATATTAAGTCATTCATAATGATGTGCATTACAAGAAAATATTTCTTAATGCAAAAGGCGGCTGTAGTCACACTGCAAGCTGCATACCGTAGTTACTGATTAAGGGTATGCTACAGAGCTATGCGACAAGCAGTCATTTGGATCCTGAGATGGTACAAAGCATGCAAAATAGGGCATTCCCAGTTTGTGCAATGTCAGTCAATGAAGGATGCAACCATTACCATTCAGGCTGCCTACAAGAGTATGGTGGTTAGGCAGTGGGTTAAGCAAAAGAGAGCTACTGTAAAAGTTCAGTCAGTACTCCGTATGAGTTGGTATAGGAAAGACTTCCTCAAACTGAATTATACAGCAGTTATAGTGCAGTCTCACTACCTTGCTAATGAAGCAAGAAAACTAGACAGAGCACAGCAAATCAAAGCCAGTGTTGTATTGCAAAGACAAAGAGGAAAACAGGGAGAATACATGAACCAGAAAATGATAACACAAAGCAAAGGATGATGTATTTGGTTTAAGTAATTATACCATTGTGCAACAGTGTATTAATCAATGATATGTAGGTAAAGAGCAGGTGAAATTGAGTTAAAAGGGGAGGAGTGTGGTGTATGTAATAGAAATGGTGTTACCTGCCTCCAAGTTAAAGGGGGAAGAGTGTTAGGTTTGTAATAGAAATGGTGTTACCTGCCTCCAAGTTAAAGGGGGGGGAGTGTTAGGTATGTAAAATAAATGGTGTTACCTACCTCCATGTTAAAGGGGGAGGAGTATTAGGTATGTGATATAATTAGCATATATAATTAGTATATATGATGTCTTGTGCAAGTACACATGTGTGGGGGAAACTCAAGGTGGCGTCCTGGAATAAAGAAGCTTGTTAGTTTACTCCCGTGTCCGAGCCTTATTTAAGTCTGTTCCAAACACCCAAATACACAACAAACATGAAGGCAGATTATTATCTGAATGGTGTGAACTTGGTAAAAGGGAAAAGTACAAAGCGATCTTGTTTAAGGATGCTGGTAAATCGAAGGTAGACAAAAATGCTGGAGAAACTCAGCGGGTGAGGAAGCATCTATGGAGCGAAGGAAATAGTCGATGTTTCGGGCCGAGACCCTTTTTCAGACCTTGGGGGACCTTGTTCATCACTCACTGAAAGTAAGCATGCAGGTACAGCAGGCAGTGAAGAAGGCGAATGGCATGTTGGCCTTCATAACAAGAGGAGTTGAGTATAGGAGCAAAGAGGTCCTTCTGCAGTTGTGCAGGGCCCTAGTGAGACCACACCTGGAGTATTGTATGCAGATTTGGTCTCCAAGTTTGAGGAAGGACATTCTTGCTATTTTGGAAGTAGGTTCACGAGGTAATTCCCGGGATGGTGGGACTGTCATATGTGGATAGAATGGAGCGGCTGGGCTTGTATACTCTGGAATTTAGAAGGATGAGAGGGAATCGTATTGAAACATATAAGATTATTAAGGGATTGGACACGTTAGAGGCAGGAAACATGTTCCCGATGTTGGAGGAGTCCAGAACCAAGGGCCACAGTTTAAGAATAAGGGGTAGGCCATTTAGAACGGAGATTTTTCTATTACAAATCTCAAATTGTGGAGTACAGAGGCAAATAAATAAATGATGGGTCTTTGTCCCAAATATTATGGAGGGCACTGTAGCTCCAGAAAATAGGCTGTGGACATGCTATGGATTAAGCAAAGATTTCAAAACAAGAACTGAGCCAGCCTCAAATGCAATCACTTGAAGTTTTAACAGAGGCAGAATGAAGGATGACTGGCAAGTTCACTGTGGGAATCTGGTTGCCTTAATTTTCCACCTTCACTCTCTGCAAAATGAATCTTATTCCCCCACTTCCAGCAGCCCTCCCCAAAATCATGATTAGAATTACGGTGATTGGGACTACATCAGAGGATCAGACTGATTACTCATCAAAACAGAGATTGGTGGTACTTTTGGGGCTGTAGGCTTTAAATTAGTAAAGTAGGGAGTTTGCTGAGCTGTGTTTCAGTTCAGGTCTTGCTGGCAATAGGTGGGATGCTTCAGTTAACTTTTACAGAACTTTGAAGAAACAAAGTTTCCCAAACTTCCAATAGTAGCCCCAATTCCCCGCATCCACCCAAAGGAACACATCTCTCAGTTGAGACCTAGGCATGAGAATCCCCAAATTATTTGTGCAAGCTCAAAGGTAATTAACATAAAAACATTTTATACCCTTAGTGTAAATGCTAAATGATGCTGGAATCATTCATTCCAGCTAAACCATCAGTAACAGGGGGATATATTCTTGATGAACATTTAAACTACATTGTTAAGTTTTGAATCACCTTGTAACTTACACATAGTAAATTCTGGGTGTCCCTTCTTAGTAATTCTTCAGTGTTCTCCCTATGCTGGATTTTTTAAGTAAACACTGCTGTTTCTATAATATATACTTTTGGCTGGGTTTTCTACTCATCAAGTCAAGGGCTTCTGAATGGAACTCTTTTTTTTCCTTTTGGCAGTCAGTGTGAGAATTAAATTTGGGTCGGGAATTGCACAAATTAGTTTGAGTAAAGCTCCCCTCTGTTCCACTATGCATTAACCCTTTGGTGAAGTGTTACAACATTTCCATTTCCTTCCATTAGTGTGATCTCTTCACTGCAGTTTGGTGCAGGAATGTGAGCAGTTTGAAGTTGTGGCCCCATAGTTGAAATTCTTCAACTTTACCTTACGCGGGAGCATTATAGCTGGCAAAGCAGTTTCGTTATAATCATTCAGAATTCCACCGTGCCTCATCTTGACTTAAATTTAATTTAATTCTGAATTAAAAACTCACTGAGGAATTGGACATAAAATCCAGGTTGCCACTATTGCTGCACTGAAGGAATAGGGCATGGTTGAAATTGAGGAGAGCCTCTGGAGGAATTCAGTTGCCTGACCAACTGAATTCCTCCAGCTGCTCTTTGCGTTTGCTACAGAATCCATAATCTGCAGTC
Organism: Amblyraja radiata; assembly: GCF_010909765.2. Taxonomy (NCBI): domain Eukaryota; kingdom Metazoa; phylum Chordata; class Chondrichthyes; order Rajiformes; family Rajidae; genus Amblyraja; species Amblyraja radiata. The sequence goes on from NC_045958.1 coordinate 42,861,963, forward strand.
TCTTGTGCCTCCAAGGTTAAAATTGACTGAGATTATGATTTTCTCACTGTTTTGGCCATTCAAATATACAGCTAACAATTTAGGGAGACCTAATTTGGAAAAATTAGGTCCTTATGTCGTAATCAATGTTCTTTCCTTGTCCAAGTAACATAGAAAATAGTGCAGGAGGAGGCCATTTGGCCTTTCTAGCCAGCACCTCCATTCATTGTGATCATGGCTGATCATCCACAATCAGTAACCTTTGCCTGCCTTCTCCCCATATCCCTTGATTCCGCTAGCCCCTAGAGCTAACTCTCTTTTAAATTCATCCAGTGAATTGGCCTCTACTGGCTTCTGTGGCAGCGAATTCCACAAATTCACAACTCTCTGGGTGAAAAGGGTTTAACACATCTCAGTTTTAAATGGCTTCCCCTTTATTCTTAGACTGTGGCCCCTGGTTCTGGACTCCCCCAACATTGGGAACATTTTTCCTGCATCTTGCCTGTCCAGTCCTTTTATAATTTTATATGTTTCTATAAGATTCCCTCTCATCCTTCAAAATTCCAGTAAATACAAGCCCAGTCTTTCAAATCTTTCCTCATATGACAGTCCCGCCATCCCGGGGATTAACCTCGTGAACCTACGCTGCACTGCCTCAATAGCAAGGATGTCCTTCCTCAAATTAGGAGACCGAAACTGCACACAATATTTCAGATGTGGTCTCACCAGGGCTCTGTACAACTGCCGTAGGACTTGTTTACTCCTATACTCAAATCCTCTCGTTATGAAGCCCAACATGCCATTAACTTTCTTCAATGCCTACTGCACCTGCATGTTTACTTTCTGTGACTGGTGTACAAGGACACCCAGGTCTGCTGCACTTCCCTTTTTCCGAATCCGACACCATTGAGATAATAATCTGCCTCCTTGTTCTTGCCGCCAAAGTGGATAACCTCACATTTATCTACATTATACTGCATCTGCCCATTCTACCTGTCCAAGTCACCCTACAACCTCCTAGCATCCTCTTCGCAGTTCACACTGCCACCCAACTTTGGGTCATCTGCAAATTTGCTAGTGTTACTTTTAATTCCATCTAAATCATTAATATATATTTATATTAATGTTTATGCCGCTAGGGTGCAGACTGCCCAAGCGGAATAAGAGGTGCTGCTCCTCCAATTTTCGGTGGTGCTCACTTTGGCCATGGAGGAGGCCCAGGACAGAGAGGTCAGATTCGGAATGGGAGGGGGAGTTGAAGTGCTGAGCCACCGGGAGATCAGGTTGGTTAATGCGGACCGAGCGGAGGTGCTCGGCAAAATGATCGCCAAGCCTACGCTTGGTCTCACCGATGTAGATCAGCTGGCAACTGGAGCAGCGGATGCAGTAGATGAGTTTGGAGGAGATGCAGGTGAACCTCTGTCACACGTGGAACGACTGCTTGGGTCCTTGAATGGAGTCGAGGGGGGATGTAAAGTGACAAGTGTAGCATCTCTTGCGGTTGCAAGAGAAAGTGCCCGGGGAGGGGGTGGTGCGGGAGGGAAGGGAAGAATTGACCATGGAGTTATGGAGGGAGCGGTCTTTACAGAAAGCAGACAGGGGGGGAGATGGGAAGATGTGGCGAGTGGTGGGGTCACGTTGGAGGTGGCGAAAATGACGGAGGACTATTTGTTGTATGTGACGGTGGGGTGAAAGGTGAGGACTAGGGGGACTCTCCCCTTGTTACGAGTGGGGGGATGGGGAGAGAGAGGACTGTTACAGGGTATGGAAGAGACCCTGGTGAGAGCCTCATCTGTAGTAGGGGAGGGGAACCCCGGTTCCCTGAAGAATGAGGACATTTCTGATGCCCTGGTGTGAAACACCTCATCCTGGGAGCAGATGCGGCGTAGACGGAGGAATTGGGAGTAGAGGATGGAGTCCTTACAGGAAGCAGGGTGGAAAGAAGAGTAGTCAGGATAGCCATGGGAGTCAGTGGATGTCGGTCAGAAGTCTTATCACCTGCGATGGAGATAGTGAGGTCAAGAAATGGTAGGGAAGTGTCGGAAATGGTCCAGGTGTATTTGAGTGCCGGATGGAAGTTAGTGGTGAAGCGGATGAAGTCAGTCAGTTGTGTGTGGGTGCAGGAGGTAGCACCAATGCAGTCGTCGATGTAGCATGGATATTGACATGGATTGGTTGGCAGACAGGAAACAAAGAGTAGGAATTAACAGGTCCCTGTCAGAATGGCAGGCAGTGACGAGTGGAGTGCCGCAAGGCTCGGTGCAGGGGCCGCAACTATTTACAATATATATTCATCATTAAGATGATGTAATTAAAAGTACCACTAGCAAATTTGCAGATGACATAAAGCTGGGTGGCAGTGTGAAGTGCGAAGAGGATGCTATGAGGTTGCAGGGTGACTTGGACTTTCATTATGGAACAGTACCTTGCTCATTGGCATCCTATCATATGAAATATTTTATCTTTATTTAGTCTTTCTTTATCACAGTGACACCTCTCATTCTCTGGTGATGTTGCACTAGATTAACTGAAGCTGTAAAGAAATCCAAGCATAAAGACAATTGTTGAACATCACTGATCTATCAGATTCATAAATGCAATGAAAATGGCACATCTGTAAAAGTTTGGCACACCTGGCAAAACATTCCTTTTCTTAACTAAAAGAGACAAGTTCTCAATTAGTGTCTAATGATGATATATTTTTTTGTTTCTGAGTTCCTTCTGTTAATCTGATATTGGAATCATATGATCGATTTGAAATTACTAATACAGAATTTTTTGTTGTTTGTTTCAGCGCAATCGAGAAGGTTCTACAGTATGTCAAATCTACTTTAGTTATCTGACAGTCCTCCGTAAGATATCAAATCATGTTGCACTCCTGCAGCCTAATGAGAACACTAGCAAGATGCAGGTATTTGCTTGATTTTGCTATTCAGTAATGGAATCAGCAGCTGAAAAATTCATTGCATTTTTAATGATATCGTGAAGGGTCAGTGTATGGAACACCATTAACTGTCCAGGGTGCAAGTCTTGGTTGGTGTCTGTGATTCCAAGAGATAGACAATATTAATCATTCGTTCCACACTCTGCGTAAGGCTGGCAGATGTATGCGTGATATATAGAGGCCTAATTGGGTTCCGGGCATTGAAAGATGCCTAAGGAGTAGAAGATCTAGGGAGTAGTTGGGATTAAAACTGAGGGGAATTTTTAAAACAATTAAACAATAGACTAGACCCCGCACTAGGTGGCTCCTATTGCCCCTGTCCCACTTAGGAGACTTTGCGCCCCACCCAAGGTTTCCGTGCGGTTCCCGGAGGTTGCAGGTGGTTGCCGGAGGTTGCAGGTAGTGGAAGTAGGTAGGGAGATTGACAAAAACCTCCGGGAACTGCACGGAAACCTTGGGTGAGGCACAAAGTCTCCAGAGTTTTCCTTCAGGTTTCCTAAGTGGGACAGGGGCATAACAATATTACTGCAAATCAAGTAAAATGGTAATATTTTGGCTGTTCTGGGTGTGGAACAATGTGACCTATTTTCCCAGGCTGTGCTCTGCAACCTTAGGAAATGACATTATCTTGTTCCTGACTGACCAGGAAACAGTGTCATCAGTATATGGGTGATTTGCGATGAAGTGTACATTTAAATTTAAACAGTGGCACAATTCAATTCAGTCTGAGAATGAGCAAATTTTCTGATAATGACAGCGTGAAAAATAGGGCCATGTGACTGAATTTAGGATTCATTTTTAAAGTTTAGTCAGTAATGCTTTTAATCTCTTGAGTCAAAAATTGTGGGAAATCACTCCACACCAGGGTACATAACTGAGATTGTGCCTCAGTGAAATACTGATGCTATGCTATAAGATGGCTTTCAAATGAGTCCAAGATCCCTTATGCACAATTAGGTGAAGATAAAAATTACACAACGCAAAGCAAAGGGGAGTTCTGGTCTTCTGTTCAACACATCCCTCAATCAAACTTTTTTTTGAGAGGTTGATAATAGATGTTCCATTCTGTAGCTGTTGCAGACTTAGAAGAAGGGAATTTCACACAGACCAGGCCACTGTATATGGAACTACAAGTTGTGAAATGAGGATTTCATTTCAAGTAGGTCAGTAAATTGCAAAAGACTTCAGGTACTGGAACCTGGAGCATAAAAAAAGCTGCTGGAGGAACTTAGTGGCTCAGGCAGCACACAGAGTCTCGACTCAAAATATCATCGGACCTTTTGCCTCCACGGATGCTTCCTTCAGCATCTTGTTTTTTGCTCAAGTAAATTGCAGGATTATCAAATATTGAGATGATCTGGCTCTTTCAGAGGTGCCAGGGAGATTTTTAAATTAGTACGTCCACATTAATTAGGATAATGCAATGAATGGGACTTTTATTGGAAATAATGTAGATTTGGGGAAAGAAAATAAACTGTTCCTGAGGAAAGGCACTCTGAGTACCAAGGCATCATTTCTGCTTGGCAACTTTACTTGTACTTGCAGCCAGAACTTAGACTATTTCATTGCCCCAAGATGTTCTGACAAACTCCCAGTGGAGTTTAGAAATTGGCTCAAGTGATAGTTGCAATATGCCTAACTGACTTCATTTGTGTGTGTATGTGTGTGTATATATGAGAAAGAGGGAGTTGCTATGACACATTTATATTTCCCTACTCATGCTTTGTAGCTGTGTAGTATAATATAGTACACAGTGAATTTACAGCAGAAGCATTATCCTCTGGAGATTGACAGTAAAGAGATTGTCCTCATGGAATGACAGGTTCATTTCCTTCCGATCGGCACCATCTATTTTGGTCTTGGTAGAGCCTTACATTGAAACCTTGATGACATTTTGGGCATTCATAATCCCTCAAGAAACTGGTACCCATTGCCAGTTTCCATTGAGTAGTGAAAGCCCTACTGGATGCCTGATGCTCAGTCTGAATATAAACAGCTTGTGGTATGGTTATGGTTTGAGGTAGGTCTGGAGGGGGTTAAATCCCAACTAATCATCAGGAATCTCTGGCTACCTGGTCCTTCCCATGTGCCTGTACACACCCTGGCTCCCTTGATCGCCAATTTCATACTGGCAAAGTGTTTCTCCTGTAGTTAGATATGTTGATCAGCTTGTTCCATAGCCTTTCAGTTAGAAAGCATGTTAGTCAATTTTTCCCCTTTTATTTGTACTGCCGAAATGAATGTTGATATGAAAAGTTTGGGTTAATTTGAAAGACTAATAGAAAATGCCAGCAATATTCTGATAAAGGATCTTTAACCTGGCATGCTTACTGAGTTTTTATAATTTTTGCTGCCTTTTTTCCTGATTTTATCCTAAGGTTGATTTGGTTCAGTAGAAAGTTATTGAAGTAGATGAAGTCAAGACGAGAGTGGACTCAGTTTAAGACATAAGAAAGTGGGGAAAAGCTAGGAACCCAAACTGCTCTAAGTTAGCAATTTGGGTCTGCAAAGTAAAGGGCCTGTCCCACTTGGGCGTCATTTGCGCGTCACCCAGGTGGCGAGCGAGGATTTTGAGAATCCCAAAATCCTGGGGCACTGCGCGCTACCGCGCAAATAATGCCCAAGTGGGACAGGCCCTTCAAAGGAATTTTTATCCAAGTCACTAGACAGTTTCAAAAATTATTTGCCTTGCCTTGCCCCAGTTAATGAAAATTGACTGATTTAAAAAAAAAAGATTCCCATTTGTCATTTGATTTGCCATTATTGCAATTTACTGATCTACTTAAAATATGACCTGTGTTTTGACATTTGCTATCCCATTTTTCAGTATGAAACCTACCCTGCCTCCCACCCCCTCCCCCTCGAGCCAAGGCTGGGAGATTCCATGAGACCTCCATACCGTATCAACAGATCAGCTACTGGAGACATTGGAAATTTGGCAATCATTGCAAGTCATCATGGAGCCACCTGCCTTCTGACCCAAAGACATTGTTACAGGAATAAATTAAATGTCAGAAGGCAAGTTGGAAGATCCAACCCGTTGTAATGGTGTAGTTCATTAACAATGATAATTCAAAGAATCTCGCTGCGATGAACAAATGGATGCTTCCCAGAACCCCACTGTAATAAAACGCTGGTGCAACTTTAAAAAAAAGTGTTTTAAATGCAACATCGAGACACATATTTACAATAGGAGCTCCCTTCCCTGACTTTTGGTTATTCCATATTTCTGTCAGTGCTGTGTGAAGCGAAAGAAGATTTTTGATCACCATTCAATTTACTGTTTTGATTTTTGCTTTTGTTTTAGGAATCCACCGTTAGAACAGTTTGTGAACATGTATTTTCCAAGTTTCCAGAGTTTGTCGAGCAGAGTAAAGAAGCTGCTTTTGCAACCATTTCTGATCCCAAATACAGTGGGAAAATGAAGGTAAATAAATAGATGAATGTTGCATAACTAAATCAAACGATTGCTTTTTATTTGTATTTTCAGTTGCAAGGTTTTGTACTTAATTGATATAGAGTAATTGAGCATGGAAACAGGCCCTTAAGTCCAACCTGCCCATGCCGACCAAGATGCTCTATCTACCCTAGTCATGCCTGCCTGTGTTTGGCTGATATCCCTCTAAACTTTTCCCATTTCTGGCCATATCCTTGTAAATCTTCTCTGCACTCTATTCATGCTATTTCTCAATGCTGAAAAAAAAGCAGTAATGAGATTTCAGGTAAAAGATGTTGTAGGACCTCAGGCAAGTTGACAAGAAATTTCCAAACAAAAATACAGAAAGCGACAGCAAGGGTTGTGGGTGGCTCTCACACCCCTCTGTTTATTCTAAACCTAAGCCCGTCTAGGGTAATACTAATCCGGAGAAGCACAATCCAAAACTCCCTTAAAAGTTCATTAAAAATAATAAATTACAACTAAGAAAATGCCAAACAAAATAATATAAATGTAAATTCTACAAATAATGTAACATAAAATATTACCGGAAACCACAAAAGTTTTGATAGTTGGGCCAGATAGCCTGTTTTCCATATTGTATGAATTTATTACTCTAAGTGTATGACATTGTTGGAAGCTAGGGAAGAGATATTTGTATCATCGATAGCCATGGGTGACGTGCCAGAAGGTTGGAGTGTGGCTAATGTTGTTCCTTTAATTACAAAAGGGTGTAACGAAAAGCCTGGGAATTATAGATGGTGAGCCTCACATCATTGGTGGAACAATTGGAGGGAATTCTGAGAAACAGGAGCTACATCAGGGGTCAACATCCTACGGCCCCCAGGCCGAATGCGGCCCGTAACCCAAAATCATCCGGCCCGCAGGCGGATTTTTTCCCCGTAATCGTCCGGCCCGCTGAGCGCCCCGAGCAGTGGTCGAGCGCCCCGAGCAGCGGCCGGGCACCCCAAGCAGCAGCGCCCCGAGCTGCTGTCGAGCGCCCCGGGCAACGGCTGGGCGCCCCAAGCAGCAGCGCCCCGAGCTGTGGCCGAACGACCCGAACAATGGCCGGGCGCCCCGAGCAGCAGCCGAGCGCCCAGAGCAGCGGCCGAGTGCTCCGAGCAGCGGCCAGGCTCCCCGAGCGCCGCCGGCACGGCAGCGCACCTTCTGTGAAAGAACTGCAGACGCTGCAAAAATGGAAGGTAAACAAAAATGCTGGAGAAACTCAGAGGGTAAGACATGCAAGGATTGCATGAGGCTACCTCACCCGCTGAGTTTCTCCAGCATTTCTGTTACCTTCTGTGAACACGTGATTTGATGCCTGCCATCCGGGGCGGGATGGGGGCGGGATCCTAGTGTAAACGTGATAGATGTGGCCCGCCATCCGCTCACAGGCATGCGTCCCGGCCCCTATGCAGAACAAGATTCCCGACCTCTGATCTACATGTATGTGGAAAGGCAAGGGATGGTTCAAGAGTCAACATGGCTTTGTGTGGAGGAAATCGTGGCTCACCAATTTGATAGAAAACTAAGAGAATTGAGGGCACTGCACTAGATGGTTCCCCAGGGTGGGGGAGTCTAAATTTGGAGGGCATTGGTTTAAGTTGATGAGGGAAAGATTAAACAGGGAATTGAGGAGCACCTTTTTCAGACAGATGGTGGCGTGTATGTGGAACTAGCTGCCAGAGGAAGTGGTAGAGATGGGTACAATTATGATAATTAAGAAATATATATATATATATATCTTGGATAGCTACATGTACAGGAATGATTGGAGGGATCTGAGCCAGGCACAGACAAGTGGGACTAGCTTGGTCAGCGAGGACGAGTTTGGCCGAAAAGACGGTTTCCTTGTCATGACTAGTTTTTTTATACATTTTGGTTTCACCATATAGAAATTACAGCTGTGTTTATACATAGTCCCCCATTTCAGGGCACCATATTGTTTGGGACACATGGCTTCACAGACGTTTGTAATTGCTCAGGTGTGTTTAAATGCCTCCTTAACACAGGTATAAGAGAGTTCTCAACACCTAGTCTTTCCACCAGTCTTTCCATCACCTTTGGAAACTTTTATTGCTGTTTATCAACATGAGACCAAAGTTGTGCCAATGAAAGTCAAAGAAGCCATTATGAGACTGAGGAACAAGAATAAAACTGTTAGAGACATCAGCCAAACCTTAGGCTTACCAAATCAACAAGAAGAAAGAGCACTTGTGAGCTTACTAATCGCAAAGGGACTGGCAGGCCAAGGAAGACCTCCACAGCTGATGACAGAAGAAATTTCTTTATAATAAAGCAAAATTCCCAAACACCTGTCAGCCAGATCAGAAACACTCTTCCGGAGTCAGGTGTGGATTTGTCAATGACCACTGTCCGCAGGAGACTTCATGAACAGAAATACAGAGGCTACACTGCAAGATGCAAACCACTGGTTAGCCACAAAAATAGGATGGCCAGGTTACAGTTTGCCAAGAAGTACTTAAAAGAGCAACCACAGTTCTGGAAAAAGGTCTTGTGGACAGATGAGACGAAGATTAACTTGTATCAGTGTGATGGCAAGAGCAAAGTATGGAGGAGAGAAGGAACTGCCCAAGATTCAAAACATACCACCTCATCTACGAAACACGGTGGTGGGGGTGTTATGGCTTGGGTATGGCTGCTGAAGGTACTGGCTCACTTATCTTCATTGATGATACAACTGCTGATGATAGTAGCATAATGAATTCTGAAGTGTATAGACACATCCTATCTGCTCAAGTTCAAACAAATACCTCAAAACGTATTGGTCGGCGGTTTATTCTACAGCAAGACAATGATCCCAAACACACTGCTAAAGCAACAAAGGAGTTTTTCAAAGCTTAAAAAATGGTCAATTCTGGAGTGGTCAAGTCACTCACCTGATCGGAACCCAATTGAGCATGCCTTTTATATGCTGAAGAGAAAACTGAAGGGGACTGTCTGTCTGTGGAAGTCTGTTGAATTCTCTGCCTCAAAGGGTGGCGGAGGCAGGTTCTCTGGATGCTTTCAAGAGAGAGCTAGATAGGGCTCTTAAAAATAGCGCAGTCAGGGGATATGGGGAGAAGGCAGGAATGAGGTACTGATTGGGGATGATCAGCCATGATCACATTGAATGGCGGTGCTGGCTCGAAGGGCCGAATGGCCTACTCCTGAACCTATTGTCTATTGACTAGCCCCCAAAACAAGCATAAGCTAAAGATGGCTGCAATACAGGCCTGGCAGAGCATCACCAGAGAAGACACCCATCAACTGGTGATATCCATGAATCACAGACTTCAAGCAGTCATTACATACAAAGGATATGCAACAAAATACTACACACGACTACTTTCATTAACATGATATTGCTGTGTCCCAAACATTATGGTGCCCTGAAATGGGGGGGGGGGGGGACTATGTATCAATACTGCTGTAATTTCTACATGGTGAAAACAAAATGTATAAAAATGGGCTTTATTAAAATCTGACAATATGCACTTTAACCACATGTAATTTTTCTATTACAAATCTCAAATTGTGGAGTACAGAGGCAAATAAATAAATGATGGGTCTTTGTCCCAAACATCATGGTGGGAACTGTATTGGCAGATTGTAGCCTAGCTGAGTTAGAGAGCTCTGTAAACACTGAAGTACACATCAGTAGTTGTAATGTTTTATTACTGAATGAATGAAAGCACTGGACATGGTGCAGAAAATTCCTCATTTCCCTTTGGTGCATTTTGTCTTCTGCGTAGTCCATTCAGTCTGCCTCTGCCAGATGTGGATATGCTTCCTTTGAAAATAACAGTCCAGCCTTTGTACACAAGGCACCAGTTATTTGCTTCCCAAGCCTTGGAACATCTTGCAAATCAGATTATTGGCAGATCCACATCTGTACACATTCAGTGAAGCCAAGGCCTACTGTAAACAGAACAACACAAGAGCACCCCCTGGGCAACTGACTGATTATTTAGAGGAGAGAGTTCCAAGAAGATATTGAGCTAAAATCTTGCTAAAGGAATATTCAGATAAGCCGAGCTCTGTGCATACCCATTCTAACAGGCATTTTTTGATTACTTATTCAGTGAATGGATTTATTGAACTTGTGATGTGTTCTCCGATTCTCCATGGAAACTTGCAATGTGGGCTTAAAGCAAAGCGTGTGTTAATAAACTATTTTTTCCAGGTTTCCAGAAGCGTGCTTGCATCCACGTTAAAAGCAGGCAAAACATATTCAATTGAACTAAAGTTGCTGTTGCTTGCAGTTTTTATTTGTCCTAATGTTTCTGCATAGTCAACCTGAAATTGACTTTAATATATAGTGTCAGTTCTGCAAAACAAATGGTTTGATTAGTTTGAGAATAGCCAATAGAGAAGAACTTGAATATTTTGGGGAAATGTTAAAAATATGATTGCAAGCATTTAAAAATTAAATGAAACAAACTTATATAAATAGGATATGGAATTGTATATTTTGCTCGCTCATGAACTAAAAAAAAGCAGAGGTATGTGATTGCTAGGATGCACATTGGTGAACTATTGTTTAACTATTCCTCTTTCACATTAAAAAACCAATAATCCTGCACAATCAAGATTGCTGGTTTGCTAATTCGTATTCAAAAGATTAATGCAATTGTGATGATTTAAATGCTGTCTCCAGCAATTTGAACCATTCGTCTACATTTTAATTTTTTTTTCAAAAATTAGGTTTAAGTGTAGTAGTGAGAATCAAGTGAATCAATCAAAGTTAAACTTCATTATTCAATGATGTATTGCAGTCAAGAAACCTAATCATTTTAAGTGTCAATGAGTTGTTGAACTACTCAAATGCTGTAATGCCGCAAATAATGACAGAAGTTATGAGACTGATTATAACTGGCTACAAAGCAAAGTCAGGCAGCATCGCTGGTGATAGTGCAGCCTTCCTTAACCAACTTAATGCATTCTATGCTCGCTTTGAGCAGAAGGCCAACAGGGTGATGACATCTGTCTCGTCAGACTCAAGAATGCTTTTTTCCAGGGTCACTGTTGCAAAAGTTAGATTGGCCATCCTGAGGGTGAACCCATGAAAAGCAACTGGCCCAGACGGAGTCCTTGGCCATGTATTTAGGAACTGCATGGGCCAACTAGCGGGAGTGTTCACGAACATCTTTCATCTCTTCCTACTCCATTCTGTGATACCCACCGGCTTCTAGAAGACCACTATCATCCAGGTGCCAAAAGCAAGATCTTGTACTTTAATGCCTACCGTCCAGTGGCCTTGACTTTCACCATCATGAAAAGCTCCGAGAGGCTGGTTATGGTGCACATTAAATCCAATCTAGCAAGCAGCCTTGATTCACTGCAATTTGTGTACCTTCACAACAGGTCCACGGCTGGTGCCATCTCCCTGGCCCTACACTCATCCCTGGAACACCTGGATAAGGAGGACGCCTATGTCAGACTCCTATTCATTGACTACAGGTCTGCTTGCAATACCATTATCTCAACCAAGTTCATCTCCAAACTCTTGGAACTTGGAGTCAGCAACTGGATCCTCGGCTTCCTGACAACAGATCACAATCAGTGAGGACCGGTGACTGATCTTCCTCTATGATAATCCTCCGCACTGGTGCCCCGCAAGGATGCATTCTTAGCTCTCTACTATGCTCATTGTATACTTATGACTGTGCAGCCAAATACCAATCCAACTCAATTTAAAACGTTGTAGATTACACCATCAAATAATGATGAGATGAAGTACAGGAAGGAGATCAAGAATCTCAGAGCCTGGTACCAAGACAACAACCTCTCCCGCCATGTCAGCAAGACAAAGAAGATTGTGATTGACATCAGGAAGCGAAGCAGTGCACAGACTCCCATATACACTGATGGCACTGAAGTAGAGATGTCGAAAGCTTCAAGTTCTTAGGAATAAATATCACCAGCAATATGTCCTAGCACGTTGAAGCAATGGCCAAGAAAGCACACCAATGCCTCTGCTTCCTTTGAAGGCTTAAGAAGTTCAGCACAAACCCAACAACCGCCACCAACCTCTACAGATGCGCCATATAAAGCATTTTATCAGGATGCATCACTGCATGGTTTGGGAGCAGCTCCTTCCAAGACCACAAGAAATGACAGAGTTTTGGATGTGGCGCGGACAATCATACAAACCAATTTCCCTTCCATCCACACTTCACGCTGCCTCAGCAAGGCCACCAGCATAATCAAGGACCGGTCTCACCCTGGCCACTTCCTCTTCTCCCCTCTCCCATCAGGCAAAAGATTGAAAGCACATTTCTCCAGATTCAGGGACAATTTCTTCCCAGCTGTTATTGGACAATTGAACCGTCCTCTCACTATCTAGAGTGCGATCCTGATCTCCCATTTACCTCATTGGAGATTTTTGAACTATCTTTTATCTGACTTTATCTTGCACTAAATGCTATATCTTTAATCCTGTATCTGTACAATGTGGACGACTTGATTGTAATCATGTACAGTCTTTTCATTGACTAGATAGCAGGCACGAAAGAAAGTTGTTCACTGTACCTTGGTACACATGCCAATAATAAACTAAACTAAAACTAAATTTCAGCAGGAACTAAAGAGACAGGAGTGGATTATTCTACCTTTTTTAGGCTGTTTTCAGGTAAATTGCAACAGAGAAGGGATAGTTCAGTCCAATCGTCTATAATGGTATATAATGGCTAACAGCTCGTTCCATATACACACACTGTGTGGAGGAATTTGCCCCATAGGTCCCTTTTTAATCTTTCCCTTGTCCCTTTAAACCTATGCCATTTAGAGGCACACGAAGGCCCTGATCCAAGTGTCCTTTCTATTGTCTTATCATTTTACTCCCCATTTCCCAATGCCTGTCTAATTTAACTATTTATTGTTGACCTTCAGTTCCTTTTGGCTTTTAATTTCTTTTGAATCTGAACCTTTAAGTACCTCATATTTTCATCTGTTTCAAGTTTTCAAATCACGTTGCTATCTTTCCCCCCCAGTTTCATGTCTATTGACGGGGGACCAGAAACTAGAGGTCCTTTTCACAATGGCAGGCAGTGACTAGTGGGGTACCGCAGCTATTTACAATTTATATTAATGATCTGGATGAGGGAATTGAAGGCAACATCTCCAAGTTTGCTGATGACACTAAGCTGGGGGGCAGTGTTAGCTGTGAGGAGGATGCTAGGAAACTGCAAGGTGACTTGGATAGGCTGGGTGAGTGGGCAAATGTTTGGCAGATGCAGTATAATGTGGATAAATGTGAGGTTATCCACTTTGGTGGCAAAAACGGGAAAGCAGACTATTATCTAAATGGTGGCCGATTAGGAAAAGGGGAGATGCAGCGAGACCTGGGTGTCATGGTACACCAGTCATTGAAAGTAGGCATGCAGGTGCAGCAGGCAGTGAAGAAAGCGAATGGTATGTTAGCTTTCATAGCAAAAGGATTTGAGTATAGGAGCAGGGAGGTTCTACTGCAGTTGTACAGGGTCTTGGTGAGACCACACCTGGAGTATTGCGTACAGTTTTGGTCTCCAAATCTGAGGAAGGACATTATAGCCATAGAGGGAGTGCAGAGAAGGTTCACCAGACTGATTCCTGGGATGTCAGGACTTTCATATGAAGAAAGACTGGATAGACTTGGCTTATACTCGCTAGAATTTAGGAGATTGAGAGGGGATCTTATAGAAACGTACAAAATTCTTATGGGGTTGGACAGGCTAGATGCAGGAAGATTGTTCCCGATGTTGGGGAAGTCCAGGACAAGGGGTCACAGCTTAAGGATAAGGGGGAAATCCTTTAGGACCGAGATGAGAAGAAACTTTTTCACACAGAGAGTGGTGAATCTCTGGAACTCTCTGCCACAGAGGGTAGTTGAGGCCAGTTCATTGGCTATATTTAAGAGGGAGTTCGATGTGGCCCTTGTGGCTAAAGGGATCAGGGGGTATGGAGAGAAGGCAGGTACGGGATACTGAGTTGGATGATCAGCCATGATCATATTGAATGGCGGTGCAGGCTCGAAGGGCCGAATGGCCTACTCCTTCACCTATTTTCTATGTATCTATGTATCTATTAGTCCTCTCGCCAGTATGAAATTTGATACCTTGTCAAAAGCTTTCTGAAAGTACAAATCAAATGTGCTTTCCTCAACCATCATCTTTTTAACACCAGCCAGTGGATGAAAAAAATGTGGCTGGAAATGGTGACAAAGCACTGTGGGGAGGACCAGCTGAACACTATGATATTGACAGTAACACATTAGATAAACCAAGATGAAGGAAGATAATTATAGGCTTGGAGAAGCTGGAAGTATTAAACTCAGTGATCCAAAACAGAAATCTAGAAAAGGGAATTTGGTCTTTATGTGAAATTGCACAAATCCAAAGAACAGTTGTACAGGGTCTTGGTGAGACCACACCTGGAGTATTGCGTACAGTTTTGGTCTCCTAATCTGAGGGAAGACATTCTTGCCATAGAGGGAGTACAGAGAAGGTTCACCAGACTGATTCCTGGAATGTCAGGACATTCATATGAAGAAAGACTGGATAGACTCGGCTTGTACTCGCCAGAATTTAGAAGTTTGAGGGGGGATCTTATAGAAACTTACAAAATTCTTAAGGGGTTGGACAGGCTAGATGCAGGAAGATTGTTCCCGATGTCCAGAACAAGGGGTCACAGTTTAAGGATAAGGGGGAAATCTTTTAGGACCGAGATGAGGAAAACATTTTTCACACAGAGAGTGGTGAATCTCTGGAATTCTCTGCCACAGAAGGTAGTTGAGGCCAGTTCATTGGCTATATTTAAGAGGGAGTTAGATGTGGCCCTTGTGGCTAAAGGGATCAGGGGGTATGGAGAGAAGGCAGGTACAGGATACTGAGTTGGATGATCAGCCATGATCATATTGAATGGCGGTGCAGGCTCAAAGGGCCGAATGGCCTACTCCTGCACCTATTTTCTATGTTTCTAAAAAGAATAACAGGTATGAGAATCTCTCACTAAGGCACAGAGCCCTAAATATGCAAATCAACAGAAGAAATTCCTTGGTTTATCTGCAATCCAGGACAAGCAGCTAGTTCGATGGAAGATGATATCAAGCCAAAGATCAAATTTGATCAGATATCAAGCCAGTTTCCCCCACTTTTTTGTGAGTATATAACTCTTCCTGAGAACTCTGCTCCAATGCCGATCAGCCTCAATAAATAATAGAGGTGAAACCATTTCCTATGAGAAGATTATAAGATATAACTGGACTAAGTGGGACCCTTTGGGTCCCAGCATCACACGGTAGGGCTGGTCACCAACGCAATATTCCACCTCTCCACCAATTCCAATACTGCTCGCCAGTGGGGGTGGGGGGGGGGGGCTGTCTGTTGCGCTAGTATGGGTGTTGCGGGCTGAAGGTACTTGTTTCCAGAGGGCTAGTATAGACATTGTGGGCCGTATGGATGCTTGGGCAGGCATCCAACTGTTGCAACGATTTTAAAAGCCAAGCCAAGGCAAACAATTGGGCTGCAGCCACCCGACAACCAAAATTCATTTTGTGAACACAAACTTGTCAAAAAAGGCGAGGCAAACAATTGGGCTGCAGACACCCGACAACCAAAATTCATTTTGTGAACACAAACTTGTCAAAAAAGGCGAGGCAAACAATTGGGCTGCAGACACCGGACAACCAAAATTCATTTTGTGAACACAAACTTGTTACAAAAAGGCGAGGCAAACAATTGGGCTGCAGACACCCGACAACCAAAATTCATTTTGTGAACACAAACTTTTTAAAAAGGGCTGCAGCCGCTTTACAGCTGCATCGAGGGGACTCACCGTGGAGTAGACGTGCGTTCAGTGTTATTCGCAGCTCAGTCTCTGCCAGACCCTCTCGCTTCCTGGGTCTGGCAGAGACTGAGTGAGGCACGACACTTCCTGGTTTTATAGTCCCTCCCCCTGCCGCCAGCGGGGGCAGCAGAGAGAATGGGGAATTTTGTAAAAATATTAATTTCTCTCTCATTTTTAATCGACGGAAAAAATCCTCCTCACTCATACGGCAGAGGGGGGCTCTGAGCGAGATGGCTAAAAATGACGGCCGTAGGTGGCGGCGTTCTCTTGGAACTCGCAGCACAGTCGGCCAAAAGCGGTCGAAATCAGAGATTTAGTAATATAGATGTGAACAAGCAACCACAGGGAACAGTTTATGCCCTGCTCCAATGCCAAAAAATAATTAAAACCTTCCTTGATTTACAGCTTAATAACTTTGTTCAAGTAAGGCCTTTGAGTTCACAACTCCCAAATAACCTCAGAACTAACCTTGAGTTTGGTTTGGTAAATTCCAATTTATAAACCTGCTTCAATTTCTCTGGAAAATTAAACTATTTTTGTTGGAATTATAACCAATAATTTTTTTGTAAAATTGTTTTGGCAATCTCATAAATTAAGTAAGCAAAGCGTAATCTATAGGAATGAGAGCAAATGCCGTAGTGCTGTCTATCTAATTTCCTAGTACAGCCAGACAGTAAATAAGTTTCTGATCTGATTTTGGCAATAGAATCACCCATAAAGTGGTATTTAATATATTTAAGGATGGATTTTATTTTATAATTAGGATTAATATATTTATTTTATAATTTAGGATTCATATATTTAAGGAGGATTTAAACTAATGTGGCAGGGGGGTGGGAGCATGAGCAGAGAGACAGAGAGGTGTAAAATGAGGGTAGAAGTAAGGTGAAAAGTAAAAGTGGCAGTCAGACAAATCCAGGGCAAAAATCAAAAAGGGCCACTTTTCAACATAATTGTATAAGGGGTAAGAGTGTTGTAAAAACAAGCCTGCAGGCTTTGTGTCTCAATGCAAGGAGCATTCGTAATAAGGTGGATGAGTTGAATGTGCAGATAGTTATTAATGAATATGATATAGTTGGGATCACGGAGACATGGATCCAGGGTGACCAAGGCTGGGAGCTGAACATCCAGGGATATTCAATATTCAGGAGGGATAGACAGAAAGGAAAAGGAGGTGGGGTAGCATTGCTGG
Organism: Amblyraja radiata; assembly: GCF_010909765.2. Lineage (NCBI taxonomy): Eukaryota > Metazoa > Chordata > Chondrichthyes > Rajiformes > Rajidae > Amblyraja > Amblyraja radiata. The sequence continues at coordinate 42,879,342 of NC_045958.1, forward strand.
TTAGAGAGGAGATTAACGCAATAGAACGGAAGGACATTAGCTTGGAGGATGTGGAATCGATATGGGTAGAGCTGCGAAACACTAAGGGGCAGAAAACGCTGGTGGGAGTTGTGTACAGGCCACCTAACAGTAGTAGTGGAGTTGGGGATGGCATCAAACAGGAAATTAGAAATGCGTGCAACAAAGGTAAAACAGTTATTATGGGTGACTTCAATCTACATATAGATTGGGTGAATCAAATTGGCAGGGGTGCTGAGGAAGAGGATTTCTTGGAATGTATGCGGGATAGTTTTCTAAACCAACATGCAGAGGAACCAACGAGAGAGCAGGCTATTCTAGACTGGGTATTGAGTAATGAGGAAGGGTTAGTTAGCAGTCTTGTTGTACGTGGCCCCTTGGGCAAGAGTGACCATAATATGGTTGAGTTCTTCATTAGGATGGAGAGCGACATTGTTAATTCAGAAACAAGGGTTCTGAACTTTATGAAAGGTAACTTTGAGGGTATGAGACATGAATTGGCCAAGATGGACTGGCAATTGATTCTTAAAGGGTTGACGGTGGATATGCAATGGGAGGCATTTAAAGACTGCATGGATGAACTACACCAATTGTTCATCCCAGTTTGGCAAAAGAATAAATCAGGGAAGGTAGTGCATCCGTGGATAACAAGGGAAATCAGGGATAGTATCAAAACAAAAGATGAAGCATACAAATTAGCCAGAAAAAGCAGCCTACCAAAGGACTGGGAAAATTCAGAGTCCAGCCGAGGAGGACAAAGGGCTTAATTAGGAAAGGGAACATAGATTATGAAAGAAAACTGGCAGGGAACATAAAAACTGACTGCAAAAGTTTTTATAGAGATGTGAAGAGAAAAAGATTAGTTAAAAACAAATGTAGGTCCCTTGCAGTCAGAAACAGGTGAATTGATCATGGGGAACAAGGACATGGCAGACTAATTGAATAACTACTTTGGTTCTGTCTTCACTAAGGAAGACATAAATAATCTGCCTGAAATAGCAGGGGACCGGGGGTCAAATGAGATGGAGGAACTGAGTGAAATCCAGGTTAGTCGGGAAGTGGTGTTAGGTAAATTGAATGGATTAAAGGCCGATAAATCCCCAGTTCCAGATAGGCTGCATCCCAGAGTACTTAAGGAAGTAGCCCCAAAACTAGTGGATGCATTAGTGATAATTTTTCAAAACTCTTTAGATTCTGGAGTAGTTCCTGAGGATTGGAGGGTAGCTAATGTAACACCACGTTTTAAAAAGAGAGAAAGAAAACGGGGAATTACTGACCAGTTAGTCTAACATCGGTAGTGGGGAAAATGCTAGAGTCAGTTATTAAAGATGGGATAGCAGCACATTTGGAAAGTGGTGAAATCATTGGACAAAGTCAGCATGGATTTATGAAAGGTAAATCATGTCTGACGAATCTTATAGAAATGTTTCGAGGATGTAACTAGTAGAGTGGATAAGGGAGAACCAGTGGATGTGTTATATCTGGACTTTCAGAAGGCTTTCGACAAAGACCCACATAAGAGATTAGTATACAAACTTAAAGCACACGGTATTGGGGGCTCAGTATTGAACCCCCAATACCGTCATATTCAGTCATATAACTTATAACTCCTTGTTTGAGACTTCCACTGGTGGAAATATTTCAAAATCTATTTTTCGGAAACCCATGTCTCAGATGCTCTTGTCCAGTGTTTTTCCAAAGGATTGCTGTGGTAGAGTAAGTTAAGTATGAGGAAGAAATGCTCAGCATTTGATTATAGCAATTTTTAAGGCATCGGGTCCTAAAACAGATGAAGTGGAGGATAGCAAGGATTGACTTAGTTTGGGGGAAATAAACATGTTGGTAAAGCAGATAGGTTAAATTATGTTAAGTAACATAACTGAGGAGGTTTCGTGGTCTTCCAATCATCTTGGATAATGATATCATTGATTTTTTTAAATGCAGATGGATGGAGGGGAACATTTCAGCCACACTTCACAAGATGCTTTGTATACCAGTTTCTCCACCATTGTATGCTGAACATTAAATTTTCCAGACCTTGTTTGCCGAGTAGGTCTTTGGTGATTTTTCATTCCATCACCATCGTTTCCCCACAATATAGAGTGTTTAAAATATCATCTGCTTTCAGGTTCTTCAGCGGCTTTTGGACCACTGTAGAAGAAACAACGACAAAATCCTGCTCTTCTCCTTCTCCACCAAGGTTTGTAACCACGTTCTAATATGGTTTGCCGATGAATTGAGTCCGAATATTTTTGAGTATCCAGGATTTTTTAAAACCTAGTTGGATTCATGTACAAAGCACTATTTAGGAGTTAACTAGAATTTTTGGCAGGAAGAGGTTTTAAAATACTTTCTTAGTGGGATCTCCCCCTCCCACTGACTGAAAACCCTTTTCATTCCACAATTACGGGGTGAATCAACAACAGGACTGTGATTTATGAAAAATAAACCATGGAGTAGGTTCTGAACGGTACATCTGGCATGATTTATTTTCCACAAACTTCCAACATTTAGAAGCAATATTCTGCCAAATATGGCATAGTAACCAAAAAGCTTTAAGAACTCTTTTTGAGGTTAATTGCTATCTTAGTGAGCCACTGAATGCTAAAGGGGCTGTTCCACTGCGGCGACCTAATCCGCGAGTTCAGACGAGTTTGCCCTCGACTCGTATTCGCAGCATGGTCGACAAGAGGTCCCAGGAGGTCTTTGTAACTCTCCTTCATCCTTGAGAGTAGTCCCCGCGTACTCCAGACCTCAGCTAGGTCGCGGCGTATTTTTCAACATGTTGAAAAATGCCCGCGAGTAAAAAAAGGTCACCATGGAAAAAATCGATACTTTTTGTACTCGTAGGTTTAGCCGAAGTAGGTCGTAGTAGGTCGGCATGTTATTCGTAGGTAATCGAGGGTAGTGAAGGTAATCAAAGGTAGTCGTAGGTAGTCTTCAACATAGTCGAAGGGAGGTCGAAGAAGATCGAAGGAGGTCGTCTTCACTCTCCACTATTCGGTGTCCAATTTTCCCGAAGCTAGTCATAGCTAGTCAAAGCTAGTCTTCAACATAGTCAAAGGAGGTCTTCTGCATAGTCGAAGGAGGTCTTCAACATGACATTTTTTCAAACTCTCCTAAACTCTCCAACATAATTTCGTTCAGACCGAAAAGTCTGAATGACAATAAAGGATCTATCTATCTATCTATCTATCTATCTATCTATCTATTTATCTATCTATCTATCTATCTATCTATCTATCTATCTATACTCTTCAAAACTTGCCAATTAGGTCAGTTTTGAGGAGTGATGTTCAGTGTGCTGATTTTTTTTAAATGGCTGCTAAACAAATTATTGTCATAAAATATATAAAATTAACAAAAGCATTTGAGTTATATTTTCAGAACTTGCCCATAAAGGGCTGCTACATGACACACTGCGCTCTGCTTTTGATGGATGTCAGGTCTATTCAAACAAATTTGATTTTGTGATCCAAGGAAAGAAGAAAAAGTAGTATCAATTAGTATGGGAAAACCACAATGCCCTCCATAATGTTTGGGACAAAGACCCATCATTTATTTATTTCCCTCTGTACTCCACAGTTTGAGATTTGTAATAGAAAAAATCACATGTGGTTAAAGTGCACATTGTCAGATTTAATTTAAGGGTATTTTTATACATTTTGGTTTCACCATGTAGAAGTTACAGCAGTGTTTATACATAGTCCCCCCCATTTCAGGGCACCATAATGCTTGGGACTCAGTAATGTAATGTAAATGAAAGTAGTCATCATGTTTAGTATTTTGTTGCATATCCTTTGCATGCAATGACTGCTTGACGTCTGCGATGCATGGAAATCACCAGTTGCTGGGTGGCTTCTCTGGTGATGCTCTGCCAAGCCTGTATTGCAGCCATCTTTTGCTTATGCTTGTTTTGGGGGCTAGTCCCCTTCAGTTTTCTCTTCAGCATATAAAAGGCATGCTCAATTGGGTACAGATCGGGTGATTGACTTGGCCACTCAAGAATTGACCATTTTATAGCACTGAAAAACTCCTTTGTTGCTTTAGCTTTATGTTTGGGATCATTGTCTTGTTGTAGAATGAACTGCCAGCCAATTAGTTTTGAGGCATTTGTTTGAACTTGAGCAGATAGGATGTGTTTATGCTCTTCAGAATTCATTATGATACTACCATCAGCAGTTGTATCATCAATGAAGATAAGTAAGCCAGTAGCTTCAGCAGCCATACATGCCCAGGCCATAACACCCCCACCACTGTGTTTCACAGATGAGGTGGTATACTTTGGATCTTGGGCAGTTCCTTCTCTCCTCCATATTTGCTCTTGCCATCACTGATATAAGTTAATCTTCGTCTCATCTGTCCACAAGACCTTTTCCCAGAACTGTGGTTGCTCTTTTAAGTACTTCTTGGTAAACTGTAACCTGGCCATCCTATTTTTGCAGCTAGCCAGTGGTTCGCATCTTGCAGTGTAGCCTCTGTATTTGTGTTCATGAAGTCTTGTGCAGACAGTGGTCATTGACAAATCCACACCTGACTCCTGAAGAGTGTTTCTGATCTGACGTACTGGTGTTTGGGGATTTTTCATTATTATAGAGAGAATTCTTCTGTCATCAGCTGTGGAGGTCTTCCTTGGCCTGCCAGCCCCTTTGCGATTATTAAGCTCACAAGCTCTCTTTCTTCTTAATGATGTTCCAAACAGTTGATTTTTGGTAAGCCTAAGGTTTGGCTGATGTCTCTAACAGTTTTATTCTTGTTTCTCAGTCTCATAATGGCTTATTTGACTTTCATTGGCACAACTTTAGTCCTCATGTTGATAAACAGCAATAAAAGTTTCCAAAGGTGAGGGAAAGACAAAGCACTAAGAGCTCTCTGATACCTGCATTAAGGAGGCAACTAAACATACCTGAGCAATTACAAACACCCGTGAAGCCATGTGTCCCAAACATTATGGTCCTCAGAAATCGGGCATGCTCAATTGGGTACAGATAAGTTTAAACACTTCTGTAATTTCTATATGGTGAAACTAAAATGTATAAAAATGGTCTTTATTAAAATCTGACGATGTGCACCTTAACCACATGTGATTTTCTCTATTACAAATCTCAAATTGTGGAGTACAGAGGCAAATAAATAAATGATGGGTCTTTGTCCCAAACATTATGGAGGCCACTGTATGTGATATTACTTTTATTCTTTTGGCAACCATTGTTGATTGAAAATATTTCTTTCAACAGTGAATAATATTCCATTTAATAACTACCAGCAAATGCTAATTAAATAGAGGTGAATTGATGCATCGTCAAAAACGAAAAATAAATAACGCTTGACCATGACCCACCTTCGTCAAGTTCCCACATGTGAAGGAAGTTAGGCTAAACAGCACATAAATGAAGCATTTTATTTTGACCTTTTGGCCACATCACTTAGCATTTAAGTCTGCTTCTGTAATGCTGTTTACACTTAGCATCAAATTTGGCACGTTGTAGTAGGAGTTCAATTTCTTTGGTTCCGGTGTTTGGTTTCCAATCTTTGCTCCTTGTGATTCTGAAGAGCAGACTTGTTCTGATGTTTAAGCTCATCATCTATGTGGAGCAAAATTACCCAAAGCTAGGTTTTATGATGCATGCACTGGGTGAGGGCCAGATGAACAACTGTTCCTGATGTGATGGTGAAAAATAGCATAGGGCCACCAACCAAGTCATCAAATTTAACAACAAGCGTTTCTTCTAAAAATATAACTCCACGACACTATCAAGAATAATTGCAGGCAGCTCCATGGCTTCTCTGCAGTTTATTCATACCTAGGTCTAATACCATAAGGTAAATTTTGAAATTGAGTGAATATTGAGAGAAATTTAATTTGTTATTGATAACATTATTCACTGTTCCGTTCCAAACCCCCATTCAACTCTAAAGGTGCTAAAGAACAGAAAACTGGATTTTCTTCTTTTGAAATTACTTTTCTTCGTCATTAGCTAAATATAAAGTGAAAGATTTTCAATTCTGGATTGTTATGACTTCAGCCTATATTTCTTTCATTGACTGTGCACCCAACTCAGCTCATACATTTCGGCTTTATGGCCAAGTATTGGCATCTTTACTTTCCATCACATATTGATTTTGTACTGTAGGTGGTTTTCTCCATATGTATTGGATAGAAACATAGAAACATAGAAAATAGGTGCAGGAGTAGGCCATTCGGCCCTTCGAGCCTGCACCGCCATTCGATATGATCATGGCTGATCATCCAACTCAGTATCCCATCCCTGCCTTCTCTCCATACTTGATAGAATAACAGGCATTCTAAATTCTGTATAATATCATCTATATTCATGGACCAACCTCAAATACTGAGAACCTGGCTACAGCTCAGATCGCTGGTATTAGTTGTACACATGGAAATTAGTGGATCTTCTATTTCTTTCACAATGCCAGTATTGAATATCAGTTAATATATTTTGGCTGTTCCATTTTAAAAATATTGATTTATCAGAAATTCAGAGTGCTGACAAATAATCTTCAAGTATTATGCAAGCGTTTCAGAGTGGTTTGAGATTAGATTTAATGGTGGATAATGTCAATCCAGTTAAAAGTTCTGGCTTGGAATCAAGAGACTTGAAACTTATACTGAAATGTATTTGTTCCATACACTTTGTTAATATTATTTCCTATCTCAATCCTTCCGTTTTGATCATTATTTCCCTCTCCCTTTTTCAACATCTTGCATCTTGCTTCTAATAATGTCTTATTTATCAGAAGAAATTACTCTTTCATACTGTGTAGCCACTGCGTTCCCCGCTGAGTATTTCAAGCATATTCTGATCTTACTCCAATTATTAGATATTTGTCCAAGAATTCTTGACATCCATGAATATTTTATATGTTTACATCAGCCATATAACCATCCAATCGTCCATTTATTTTTAAGTAAAAACTAAACCAAGGAGGACCCGTTGGGTCCCGTCCCCTCACCGCGCGATTGCAGGGGGGGCGGCCTTCGGCGTCACACACACACTAACCACCCCCCACACACACTAACCCCCCCCCCCCTTGATATTATATTAATATTATTAATTTGCTCCTTTTACCCCATCCCCTGCCCTATCCACTCACGCATAACCCCCAACTGCGCAGGCGTGGCTGGGGGGGGGGGTGGAGAGGCAGGGGGAGGGGGGTAGAGAGGGAGAAGGAGGGGGGTAGGGAGGGCGCGGCGTCACAGGGGAGGGCTGGTTCCTGAACGCAATACTCCACCAATCACCCATAGGTACCAATATTCACCACTCCCTAGAGAGGGAGGTAGGGGCAGAGAGGGAGGAGGGGGCAGAGAGGGAGGGAGGGGAAGAGAGGAGGGGGGAGAGAGAGATGTGGGGCAGAGAGGGAGGGCCCCCTCTCCTCCTCCTTCTCCCCCCCTCTCCTCCTCCTCCCCCCCTCTCCTCCTCCCTCTCCCCCCCTCTCCTCCTCCCCTCTCCTCTCCCCCCTCTTCCGCCCCCCTCTCCACACCCCTCTCCACACCCCCCTCTCCACTCCCTAGCGTAGGTATACAAGGTTAATTCCTGGGATGGCGGGACTGTCATATGCTTAGAAAATGGAGCAGCTGAGCTTGTACACTCTGGAGTTTAGAAGGATGAGAGGAGATCTCATTGAAACATTTAAGATTGCTAAGGGTTTGTACACGCTAGAGGCAGGAAACATGTTCCCGATGTTGGGGGAGTCCAGAACCAGGGGCCACAGTTTAAGAATAAGGAGTAAGCCATTTAGAACAGAGACGAGGAAACACATTTTCTCACAGAGAGTAGTGAGTCTGTGGAGGCAGATTCTCTGGATGCTTTCAAGAGAGAGCTAGATAGGACTCTTAAAAATAGCTGAGTCAGGCGATATGGGGAGAAGGCAGGAACGGGGTACTGATTGGGGATGATCAGCCGTGATCACATTGAATGGCGGTGCTGGCTCGAAGGGCCGAATGGCCTACTCCTGCACCTATTGTATAATGTCTATTGTCTATTGGTGAACAATTTTTGTAAAAAACTCGGGAAATAATAAATCAAATTTTCAGATGAAAGGATTTTTGAGATCATCAGGTAAATCTCTACTAGAATATGTAAAAATTTCACCGTTACTGCGTCGGGTTTTCGAGGAGATGTGAATCAAAGAAAATGTTCAAGCAAGCAAGCAAACCCACAAGTAAACATCCAATATCAGAGTTTTATAATAATATAGATAGATAGATGATTCAAAATGTTAGACTTCCCAAAAACAATGTTACTTTTTAAAGATTTACCAATTTCCAACTTTACTTTGAGTCATGCTTCACTATCTATATTTTTTATTGCATTTCATACCCAGCAAAGCAACAATCTTTTAGCCAGCTCGATCAAATCCTACCGATATGTTTCAGATTATTTGAATACTTCAACCTACAGCTTACAAATAGGCCATTGCTTCTTACAATCAAATTACTAATCCAATCATTTCATTCCATCCTGTCTCATGTGGTTTTACTCTATTCACTCCTGTGTATACATTAAGCTGCCTCTTAATACATCAAAACTATTTGCGTCAACCACTCCATGTAACATTGTGTATCATATTTTGACTGCACTTCATAAAATAATTTTCTCTTAAAGTCTTTATTTGATTTGTATGAGGATAATTTCTAATGATTTTTCATGGATGTTTCCGAACTGGAGGGCTTCAGTTATAAGGAGAGACTGGATAGGCTGGTACAGTTTATCCGAAGCAAAGGAGGCTGAGAGATGACCTTACAACATTTTATAAAGTTACAAGGAGCATAAATTAGGTGGATGGCACAGACTTTGCAAAGATAGGGAAGAATAAAACTAAGGTGAAAGGTGAGAAGGGAAAGAATTAATGTAGATTTGAAGATAGAAACATAGAAATTAGGTGCAGGAGTAGGCCATTCGGCCCTTCGAGCCTGCAACGCCATTCAATATGATCATGGCTGATCATCCAACTCAGTATCCCGTACCTGCCTTCTCTCCATACCCTCTGATCCCCTTAGCCACAAGGGCCACATCTAACTCCCTCTTAAATATAGCCAATGAACTGGCCTCGACTACCCTCTGTGGCAGAGAGTTCCAGAGATTCACCACTCTCTGTGTGAAAAAAATTCTTCTCATCTCGGTTTTAAAGGATTTCCCCCTTATCCTTAAGCTGTGACCCCTTGTCCTGGACTTCCCCAACATCGGGAGCAATTTTCCTGCATCTAGCCTGTCCAACCCCTTAAGAATTTTGTAAGTTTCTGACCAAGGAAGTGATAGAAGCAGCTACAAAAACATTTGGAAGGATATGGGCCCAATGCAGATAAATGGAACTAGCATAAGAACGCACCATGGTTGGCATGGGCAAATTGGGCTCCAGAGCCTTTTTCCATGTCGTATAACTCGATGGCACCCGCTTATTCTGGATTCATTGGCAAATGCTGTTTTCCTTTTCACCTTATAAAACCCCTTCCCATTCATTAATATTTAACCTTTCTATTTCTAGTTAGTACTTTATATGTCTCTATACAAATTAGCCTTTTAATTTATCCTGTTTTGAAAGAAAACAAACCCTATACAGAATGTTTACCAGATCAGTCCGAGCATCAATATAATTCCTTCTTCAGCAGTCTCTTGGGATTCAGGGGACTTGCTTACACTACAGTTTTGTGGATTTAAGCTGGAAAAAGTGCAAAGAAGATTTAAGAGGATGTGGTCAGGACTTGAGGGGCTGAGAGGTTGGTGAGTGGTGATATTATAGTGGTGTATAAGATCATGAGAGGAAAAGATAGGGTGAATGCACACTCTTTTACTCAGAGTAGGGGAATTAGGAAACAGAGGACATAGGTTTAAGGTGAGATGTGAAAAATGTAATAGGACCTGAGGGGCAGTTTTTTCACACAAGCTGCCAAAGGAGGTAGTTGAGGTAGATACTATAACAACTTTTAAAATTAATTTGGACAGGTTGACAGGTACATGGATAGGAAAGTTTTAGAAGGATGTGGACCAAAAGCAAGCAAGTGGGACGAGCATAGATGGGGTATCGTGCTTGGTATGGACAGGTTAGGCTAAAGGGCCTGTTTCCTTGTTCTATGAAATCTATTCTGGAGCTAGTGATGCCAAAACAAAACTGCAGCTTCTTCCACATGGGCCAAGTCTCGTACGGTTGTAACATGATGTCCCAACTATTATACCCAATAGTTTGCCTATAAAGGTAAGCAAGCTAATGACCTTATGCACCAGCCTATCTCGTCTGTTACCATTTTCAGGGAGCTATGAATTTGCGCTCCAAAGTCCTTTTGTACATCAATGCTTCAATGCCATTTAGGTTATATGTCATGCCAGTCAACTCCACCATTCAATCATGACTGATCAATCTCTCCCTCCTAATCTTATTCTCCTGTCTTCTCGCCATAACCTCTGACACCCATACCAATCAATAATCAATCTATCTCTGCCTTAAATATATCCACTGACTTTGCCTCCAAAGCCTTCTGTGGCAAAGAATTCCATAGATTCACCACCCTCTGACTAAAGAAATTTCTCCACATCTCCTTCCTAAAATAACGTCCTTTAATTCTGAAACTATGACCTAGACTCTGCCACTAACAAGGCATGGCCATTAACAGCAGGGGGATCTTGGGGTCTAAATCCAAAACACCCTGAAAGTGGCAACACAAATAGATAGAGTGGTAAAGAAAGCATATGGTATGCTAGCTTTCTGAGATCGGAGCATTAAGTATAAGAGTCAGGATGTCATGATGCAGCTTTATAGCACTTTTTCTCACAGAGAGTTGTGAGTCTGTGGAATTCTCTGTCTCAGAGGGTAGTGGAGGCCGGTTCTCTGGATGCTTTCAAGAGAGAGCTAGATAGGGCTCTTAAAGATAGCGAAGTCGGGGGATATGGGGAGAAGGCAGGAACGGGGTTCTGATTGGGGATGATCAGCCATGATCACATTGAATGGCGGTGCTGGCTCGAAGGGCCGAATGGCCTACTCCTGCACCTATTGTCTATTGACTTTGGACCACAAGTGGATAATTGTGTGCAGTTCTGTTCGCCCCACTACAAGAAGAATGTGGGGGCTTTGGAAAGGGTGTAGAGGAGGTTTACAAGAATTATGACTGGATTAGGTGTTATTAACTGCAGGGAGAGGTTGGACAGATTTGGATTGTTTTCTGTGGAACGCTGTATGTTATGGGGAGACCTGGTAGAAGTATGTAAAATTATGAGATGCATAGATAGGGTAGACAGTCAGAATCTTTTTCCCAGCGTGGAAAAATTAAAAACTAGACAGCATAGCTTTAAGTTGAGAGGGGCAAAGTTTAAAGGACATGTGGGGGGGGGGTCAAGTTATTTTACACAGAGGGTGGTGAGTGCCAGAAACACGCTACCGGTGATGGTGTTTGAAGCATATACATTAGTGGCATTCAAAAGAGTTTTGGATAAGCATATGAATATGCAGGGAATGGAGGGGTATGGGTCATGTGCAGGTAGACAAAGTAAGTGTTAGTCCTGTTCAGCATTATGAGTTGCGCAGATATTGTGGGGCAAAAGGCTTGCTCTTGTGCTATACTATTCTATCTTGTTTGTACATCACTGGTTTCCAATCGAAAAATCAAGCACATTTTCAACTCTTCCCTGCTTTGCAAATTTATCAATTTTTCATCTGGTGTTAAGTAAAATATTCCCTTCCAAGAAATACACAAATTAAAGACAGAATTCGATCCAAAGACACAAAAATCAAAAACACAATGTGAAGAGAGAGCAGCGGCAGCTAAACCGCGCCAGCGTACACTCTCCCTTCCGACAGCCATCTTGGACACAAACTAAAATAATCACTTACACACAAAAATCATCCCCCCACAATGGTTACCACTGTGGGGGAAGGCACAATGTCCAGTCCCCATCCCCAGTTCTCCCAAAGTCCGCTATTGCCTCTACGGAGGCCCGATGTTCCTGGCCGTTCTCATTGGGTGCTGTTGCCCCGGCGTCGGGATAGTCCTCTCAGCGGCTGGGCCACCTGGAACGGCCGCTTCCTTACAAGGCCGCGCCGGTTTGGAGCTCCCAGGCTCCCGATGTTGAAGTCGGCGCCGCCCGCTCCGCTCCGCAGACCCGCAGCCCGGAGGTGTTGAACTCGGCGGTCACAGCTCACCGGAGCTAGGTCAAAACAACTTGAACAAAGTTCAGAAGTGGTGGAGCTTGTGTAATGATTGTGTGTTATATTTCTCTACCATTCAGCTTTTGGATGTATTGGAGAGATACTGTATGGCTTCTGGGTTGGATTACCGACGACTGGATGGGAAAACCAAGTCGGAGGAGAGGGTCAAGATAGTGAAGGAATTCAACAGTTTGCAAGATATCAACATTTGCTTAGTGTCCACAATGTAAGTAGGATATGTCAATTTTACAATTGTGCAATCAGCTGGTAATTGTTTATTCCATGAGCAATCCGTAAATGATTAGTACTGTTTTACTTTATTTTTATCTGCTACCTTGCAGGGCTGGTGGCCTCGGACTGAATTTTGTTGGAGCAAATGTTGTTGTGATGTTTGACCCAACATGGAATCCAGCTAATGATCTTCAAGCTATTGACAGGTATGCCATCAAAGTATTTCTTCCTTTTTTGGCACCTCCTATGTTTTCCTTTGGCAATGATTTCCCAAAGAACATTAAAGCTTACATCCTGTTTAAGAAGGAACTGCAGATGCTGGAAAATCGAAGGTACACAAAAATGCTGGAGAAACTCAGCGGGTGCAGCAGCATCTATGGAGCGAAGGAAATAGGCGTCGTTTCGAGCCGAAACCCTTACCTATTTCCTTCGCTCCATAGATGCTGCTGCACCCGCTGAGTTTCTCCAGCATTTTTGAGTACCTAAAGCTTACATTCGGCCCTCTCCTGTCAGAATCTAATTGTGATAACAAGTACATCTTTTCAATGTTCTGCTCTTCTGTGAATAAGCTCTCCCCACCATCCCTCTTTGAAGCACATCACCTGCCACTTCTCTTTGTCAGAATTAGGCAAAAAAGAATTTAGATTTTAAGAAGCGAGTGAACACACAGGATAGATAGGGAAAAGTGAATATCTATGATAGGGTGATACCATGTCAGATAGGTCAATGGGGGCAGCTATTTGGTATTTTAACTTTTTCGGTGTTATTAGGTTCTAATAGCAGGACTACGAAACATACCCAGCTGATCAGGGTGCACCAATGCAGAGAGGAAAAACTGAGTGAAGATCACAGATGGATGTCTTAAAGCAGAATGGCCAGTTCCCATACAAACAGATAAAACAAATCACCTGAAGATGGTGACTTTGACATTTAAATGTAAACTGGACCAAGTATGAGCCATTGGGTCCCTGTCACACAGGAGGTCTGGTCCCACAACGCAACCCGTTCCCCCAACGCAATAGTCCACCACTCATCCTTTCCCCTAACACAACCCATTCCCCCAACGCAATAGTCCACCACTCGCCCTTTCCCCTAACGCAACCCGTTTCCCCAACTCAATATTCCACCACTCACCCATAGCCCCCAACTGCGCAGGCGCAGCTCATTTCCCCTCATCCCCAACACTCCCTCTTCACCCTCCTCCTCCCCTCATCCACTCCCTCCCTCACCTATCCTTCCCTCTCCTTTCCCCTACCCTCAGCCCCTCCCTCCCTCCATAAACCCTCTCCCCTCCCTACCCCTTCCTCTACATCTATCTCCCTGCTCCCGCACTCCTCACCTCTCCCCTATCTCACTCCCCCACTGAACACAATGTTTAATTAACATTTCTCCTCCTCCCCTTCCCCACTCCCTCCCTCACCTCTCCCTCCCTCTCCTTTGCCCTACCCTCAATCGCCTCTCCTCGGAGCCAGTCAATCGTCCCCACGTGGGGTGGCGGGGGGGGGGGGGGGGGGGGGGCGGGGCGCCGGCGCTTACCTCCCCCCCCGTCCAACCCCCAAGAATTTGATAAAAACGATACGATACGATACAATTTATTTGTCATTTGGACCCCTTGAGGTCCAAACGAAATGACGTTTCTGCAGCCATACATTACAAACAAATAGACCCAAGACACAACATAATTTACATAAACATCCATCACATTGCTGTGATGGAAGGCCAAAAAATCTTATCTCTCCACTGCACTCTCCCCCCCGATGTCAGAGTCAAAGTCAAAGCCCCCGGCGGGCGATGGCGAATTGTCCCGCGGCCATTAAAGCCACGCCGGGTGATGCAAGGTCGCACACCGGGTTCTTGATGTTAGAGCCCCCGGTGTGCGCTCGCAGAGTCCCGCGGCCATTCCAAGCTGCGCGGGGCAATGATGTAAGGCCCCGCTCCAGGAGCTCTTCAACCCCGCAACTCGGGCGGGAGAAGTCGCCGTTGCGGGAGCCCTGAAAAGCGGTCTCCCTCCAGGGACACGCGGGCTCCCGGTGCCGCCGTCCACAAGACCCGCAGTTGCAGCCTCCGAAATCTCCGGAGGTCGGGCCGCAGCAGCGCTCCACCACCGCTCCACCCGCTCTGGACTCGGCCAGCTCCGCGACAGTGAGGTGAGTAGTCGGCACCAGAGCCCTCGGTCTTCCTGTTGGAGGCCGCTCCTCGTTGCAGCCCCAATGACAACGGAGACCCGACAAAGAAAAGGTCGGGTCTCCCGTGCAGGGAGAGATTTAAAAGTTACCCCCTCCCTCCCACCCCACCCCCACTCCCACCCCCCCACACACATACCCCAACAAAAAATAACAAAAACTACATAAAAACATAGACATAAAATAATAAAAACGCAGACGGACTGCAGAGGCCGCTGCTGACGAGAGTCGCGCCGCCCACTCACCAAAACGGATATTCTTTGTAATATATTACTAAGGTGATGTATTCATGGAAATCATTTTGCCATACAAAATTTTATTGGTCTAGACAAATATATGATTACTTATAATTCCTGAACTAGAGATGCATTGTCGCTCTGAAAAAGGGAAAGGAGGCACCAAGATGAACTTCGGAGGGTCCCAATATATTGATATTATGATGATTTTTTGATACGGGGTCGTCTTAATTTGATGTTGCACTGTGTTGCCATCTTAATTTATATCAATGTATCTCCTGGCTGATTATTGATTAATTCTATGGTTACTTTGACAAATGCTGTTCTTCCACTTCATTGCAGAGCCTATCGCATTGGTCAGTGCAGGGATGTTAAAGTGTTTCGGCTAATTTCATTGGGTACGGTTGAGGAAATCATGTACCTGCGTCAACTTTATAAGCAGGTGAGCAAAAAAGAACTGAATATTTCTTAATTTTAATGTTATAACAAAATCCACAGAATATTACAGAAGAACAAATGAATTTATAGAGATCTGTTTGAGCAGCTAGTGCTCAATGGGTTAAAACTTTTATTTATTCTGTTGATACTCTTCTAAGCAATTCTTGTTTTATATTGTATGTTAAATGGATGGATATTGTATGTTAAATGGATCATTGTAATGCTGTAAGGATATATGCAAGTGCAAGTGAAATGAATTTGTTTCTCTATGTGTGTGTGTGTGTGTGTATGTGATCCTGAAGTTACGCCAAAACGGTACACGATAGCGCCATAATTATTGCACCACCTTACTCACAATTGTTTTGTGGTGTGTTTTCGTCAATTTTTGTTCAGATTGATGTTATGTTTTACAAGTTATTCACATTTTTAACTTTACAAAATCCAGTTTGAGAAAGAATGACGAACACTGCAGTGGCAGTTACAGCTATGACATCACAATGGGATCTCATTTACAACAATCTTGCAATCACAGAACACTGAGTCCTGGCAGAGGGAGGCTGAACAGGAGGGGGAGGGAGTGCTGGGGAAGTGGAACTTGCTGAGTCCTGGCAGCAAGTGCCTGCATTTAAAAAAAAAGTTTAAAAAGAGGGAGGATGAAGAGGGGAGGGAGCGCTGGGGGGAAAGGGGAAATGAGCCGCCCCTATGCAGTTGGGGGCTATGGGTGAGTGGTCGAATATTGCGTTGGGGGAACGGGTGAGTGGTGGAATATTGCATTGAGGGAACGGGTTGCGTTGGGGCACCAGACCTCTCATGTGACAGGGATCCAATGGGTCCCACTTGGTCTAGTAATGTTATAAAAATGAATACTCCATTGGACAAAATGATTAATAAAAGTTTGTCAATAGTTGTAATTTTTTTACCCAATCCAAATTGATCAATTTTTTCTTAGCAACAACTATCCCATTATTGTTCTGCATTATTCAAAATGGACAATCAAATCAAGCTTGCATCAGGATTCAACATGTTACACATAGAACATAGAAAAGCACACCGCATTAATAGGCCCTTCAGCCCACAATGTGCCAAACATGATGCCAAGATGAACTAATCTCATCAGCATTATGGTACTCTTAATATTATTGCTACTGTTGACTTTTGAAAGGTCAATAAAATACCATGTAAAGAACACTGCTCTTTAGAAAAAAGGTCCTATGACCCATTGTGTATGCTTCAATTCCAGCAGCAGAGGATGGGGGCTATTCTGGTCTGGCAGGTTAGGTAATTTGGGATAGATTCCATGAAAAGTGTAAAAGGAGCTGAGGGCCCTTCTTTGTTGTCTGGTAATTCCACCAAGGAATGGATGTGCACGTGCAGCCAGAAAGCCCACCAGAGCAATTTGGCTACTAGTGTCAGTAGACTGTATCCGGACCTGAGTCTGGGTATTCAGGAAGGTGGTAGGACAGATTTTGGTAGAGTTAATGTGAAGAAAAGCAAAATCTGTTTGTATGTTTACAAGAATATTGGCGTTTTGAGTAGATCCAATGTCTAATCCATCAAATGCCATCAAGTGTTAAAACTACATTTCCTGTGACATTGCCAGCTCTGTCTGTAAGAAACCAACATAAGCATAAAGTGTAAATAATTAGATTCAAAACATGCTGAGATTTTGAATTAATAAAGCATTTGTGTCTAGGAATTCAGTTCATAACACTTTTTTTCTAGTAATGTGCGATTAAAATATCAACGTTTTATTTTCCAGTGAACTGCAATAATGACCATTTCCAGCTTATTTTGCATCATCAGAAATTCATTTATACTCTTTGGGATGAGAATCATCCTTGCACCCCAATGTGATTCCCTTATCTGTCACATATGGGCATCTGCATTGGGAAAACAAAGACAGAGTCTTGTTTGATTTCCATCCTTTGCTTTCACCCTCTCCCCCCCCCCCATCCACCCCAATTACCTGAACATAACCCCTGACCTCGTGGCTCCACTTCTTTCAGATTCTTTCTATTTTTCGTTCAGACCGTAAGGTCTGAATGACAAATAAAGGATCTAATCTAATCATCTAATCTTGTCCTTCCTCCCACTTCATCCCACTACAATTGAGCCTCCGGATGTCAGGCCTTCCTCCCAATCTACAACCTATTTCTCCACCCCCATTTCCCCCGAACAACCCTGACTAGGTCCAGGGAAATGGGGGTGTTGAGTAGAAATAAGGGCTGCCATCTATGGACTTCAAATGCTGCCAATCTGTGCAGCAGCCCACACAAGCAGTATTTTTTGGGGTTCTACAACAGTGTCAGTGATGCTCACCCATTCTGATACACTAGAATATAAATATATCTAAGTATTTAAAGCATTCAGCCAGACCCATGTTCAACCACAATGATAACACTTACTCAAGTGAGTTTGGCAACTTAGATACCCTATGGAATTAATGCTTGTCGCAAATTAAAGCCACGTGTCTACTTTCTGAAAACTACAAAACACTGGAGCTGTGTTGGATGTTTGTGAAATATTTATTTTCTCAATTGCAATAGCAACTACACTGTGCGGCTGTTGGAAATGAAAATGCAAAGCGCTATTTTAACGCAGTGCAAGGATCAAAGGAGCATGTCGGGGAAATATTTGGAGTTCAGAATCTTTTCAGCTTTCGAACAGGGGGATCCTGCTTGACTCGGGACATCATTCAGGTGAGAGTGCAGCATCAAGCCTGCAGAATATGGTTATATGCAACCTTTGGTCAGAAATATCACTTTGATCATGTCTTCTTCCAGACACTTTTTTCTCTTTCTCTCTCCCTTCCTCCAACTTTATGTCTCGATCTGTGCTCCCTGCTTACACATTTCCATAATCTCTGGAATTCTCCTTTCTCCCTTCTCAGCACAACACTCCCGTCTTCAAATGCCCCCATCCAATTGTTATCACTCTAATGTGTTCCTTTCTCCCTTTAAGCACAACACTTACCGTCTTCAAATGCCCCCTCAAATGTATCACTCTAATGTGTTCAAAAGGGAACAGCAGATGCTGGAATATCGAAGGTACACCAAATTGCTGGATGAACTCAGGGGTGCAGCA
This sequence comes from Amblyraja radiata, assembly GCF_010909765.2. Lineage (NCBI taxonomy): Eukaryota > Metazoa > Chordata > Chondrichthyes > Rajiformes > Rajidae > Amblyraja > Amblyraja radiata. The sequence goes on from NC_045958.1 coordinate 42,897,691, forward strand.
GCATCTATGGAGCGAAGGAAATAGGCGACGTTTCGGGCCGAAAACCCTTCTTCAGACGATGGGGGGTGGGGAAAGAAAAGGAAAAAGGGGAAGAGGAGGAGCACGAGGGCGGGAGGATGGGAGGGTGGGAGAGACAGCTAGAGGGTGAAGGAAGGGGAGGGGACAGCACAGGTGCCAAATTGGGGACATCAATGTGATGCCATCACTCTAATGTTACATGGTGAATTGTAAAGTACTCTTTACCCCATTTTAGACATTTGCTGTCATACTGTAGATGGGTTACTACATGTACAAAGGAATATTTGGTGTCTGTTTAGTTACAAAGGAAACTTCAATTTATATTTTGAATCCTATTAATCATATGTCTTTCTCAAATTAGGAGTGCTCAACATGTCAGATAAGAGGGCAGTTAGAAAAACAAAAATAAAAAGTGCCGTGCTGGAAATCTGATATATAAACAGAACATGCTGGATATACTCAGCAGGTCAGGTAGCATCCATGGGGTGAGATAAATAATTAAGACTTTTAGGCCAATAACATCCTGAATATTACCAGTAAATTATTATATTTGAAGAGGATTGTGGGGCTGGATAGAATTACAAAAGTGTGTATATATGGTGGTAGGGGGAGCTGTGAAAAGAATTGCAAAGATGAAGAATTTTCAATTGATCCATTGCAAAGTATGTCACAGGGATGGTGGATTGGTCAGCAGGAATGATCTCATCCACAGAAGAGAAGACAAAGAAGGGTATCTAGGTGTGTACTTCAGTAATCAACGGTAGAATCAACGTGCATGGATCGGCATGGTAGCAGACCTTGCTGCCCAATTTGTTCATGTTGATCAAGATGCCCCATCTAAGCCAGACCCATTTATCCACGTTCGCCTCTTATTCCTCTGAACCTTTTCTATCCATGTACCTGTCCAAGTTCTCTTAAATGCTGTAATGGTACCCGTCATAACTACCTCCTCTTGCACTCATTCCATGTACCCACCTGAGTGAAAACGTTGCCTCTCAGTTTCCTATTAAATTTTGCCATCCCTACCATAAATCCATGTCTGGTTCTTAATTCCTCTACCTTGGGTAAACACAGTGCATTCACCCCATCTATTCCCCTCATGATTTTATACATCTCCATAAGATCACCCCTCAGCCTTCTGCGCCCTCAAGCATGGGCGGATATCCTGGGAGGGGATGGGGGGACACGTCACCCTCATTCTTTGAGAGGTGGGGGACACATTCCCCCCCCCCGTGTTTTGTAATCCGGGCTTTATCAGACGCTTTCTAAGGGCTGAATTGGCCCGTTCGCAGGGCTTTTCAGCGCCCGGCGTGGCTTAAAATCAATCTGCTGCATCGAGGCTCCCGATGTTGAATTCCCGCCGGCCGATGAAAGCCTCCGCCAACGGGCCGATTCAAGCCTCACGATTCGGGGCGGACGAAGTTGCTGTTGCTGGAGTTCGGAGTCGGTCACCAACCAGGTCATCTTCCGATGTTACCGTCCACAGGGCCCACGGCCGAAGCCTCGTGTGTGTGTGCACGTGCGCATGTGTGTGTGTGCGCATGTGCGGCGCGACTGCCAAGAAATTGTGTCCCCCCCATGTTTTGATAGCGATTTCCGAGCCTGGCCCCAAGGAATAAAGCCTTAAGTGTGTCCAACCTTTCACTATAGATCAGGCCCTTGTGTTGTAGCAACATCCTTGTAAATCTTCTCTGCACTCTTTTCGGCTCAAGGACATCCTTCCTATAGCAGGATAACCAAAACTGAACACAGTATTCCAAATGCAGCCTCGCCAACATTTTGTACAACTATAATATAACGTCCCTACCTCGATACTCAATACCCTCTCTGATGAAGGCCAATGTATCACAAGCCTTTTTTACCACCCTATTTTCCTGTGATACCACCTTCAAGGAACTATGTACCTGTACTCCTAGACCCAACTACTCTACAACACTTTCCAAGGACCTACCATTCACTATAAAGATCCTGAATGGTTATGACTTTGCAAAATGCAACACCCCACATTTTTCTGCTTTAAACTCCATTAGCCATTCTTCAGCCCACTTGCCCAGCTGATGAACAGCCATGTTATTTTTGAAAACCATGTTCACTGTCTGCAACCACTTATTTTACTGTCCTCTGCACTTATCACCTCTCATCCCCTGTTGCTCTACACTCTTCTTTCCGCATCTGACTGTTATTTGCCAATCAATTCGAGTTCGAGTGGTGGCGCCATTGAGTGTGGCTGCCTAGCCTGCAGCTGTCTGTCTTTTCATTCTTTTTGTTATTTTTTAGTCTAAGTTTGTTTTGGAGATCTTTTAGTCTTTTTTAGGTGGGGGTAACTGTTTTCTTGGTCACTTCCTGGTCAAGGATGAAACTATTCTCCGAGCCGCATCTTCGCCCTCCCTCGCGGCCTACCACCTGGATTGGCGCGACCTTTCCTGCCGGAGACCGGCCAGAGCCTCAGCTTCAGCAGCGGCGGCGCAGCACTGGATTCGATCGCCGTGTTGGAGCTTCGGAGTGCTGGGACTGCCGACTTTGACACCGTGGAGCTGTGGTCTGTGGAGCTTCCAGCCGCTGGCGGCGCTGATGCTGACTTTAACATTATGTTTATCTTATTTGTGTGCTGCATGGTAACTCAAATTTCACTGCACCAATTGGTGTATGTGACAATAGATATCCTTTGTCCAATTCCTCCCCATCTATGACCACCCATTGCTTGCTAGCTCTTGCTACCCCCTGTCCCTCCACTTCTGCCCTTGCACCTCTGTCTCCTTTCAAACTTTATTCTGGATGAAGGATGTCGACCCAAAAAATCGGCTGTCCATTTCCCTCCACAGATGCTGCCTGACCCACTGAGTTCTTCCAGCTGCATTCCTTTTTTGTCGCTCTTGATCATGTTATGTCTGAATGGATTAAGTGTCTCGTTTTATATACCGCATAGCAACAATAATTAATAGACTATGAAACATTTGACACGGTAAAAAATGTTATTTAAATATATGCTGTTTTGTATTCCTCTAAAATCATGCAGAATTTTTAGAGCCTTTCTCCAAAGGATGAAATGAGGGCAGGATCCACTAGGTATAAATACCAACGAATCACATCCTGAAATTACCTACTGGATTGTCACAGTTAATTACATTCATGAAAATACAATGGGCGGTTTAGAGAGCAATTGCAAACTCAATCAAGTGGAATAGGTTTACTTTTCTGTGGCTTCTAGTTGAGACTTTTTAAGAGCTTCAGAACATTGCATAGATCTCTTCTGTTTTTAATATAACTAAGGCATGAGATTTCTTGTATGTTTCTTTGCAGAGAGAAGGCCAAGTGGAAGCAGGAGTGATGACAGCCACTACACAGCTGAGAGAAGAACCTCCAGTGGAAAGACAGGAAAGAGTGAGTTTTTTGTCATCTCAAGCAGGCATGCAATATTTCACCTGAAAATCATGGAATATTAATGACCTCCAGTGACTCCTCGACCTCCTGATACCTCCCAATGACGTGCTTGGGTTAATAGTTCACTTTCCCATAGGTTTGCGCTGTTCTAGCTCGGGGTGGGTGGCTCATCTGGAAATAAGATAGATTTTGATTACATAACCTTTTAAAACATGCTTTTCACTGGATGATTGCTGCTGCATGCAATGCTCTCTGATGTGTTTGTATAATCTAAGAACATCTATATATCTCGCAATGTCTGTTTTTAGTTGATCAGTTGACATTTGTCATTAGTACTGGTCACGGATGAGCAGATGACTCCAAACTTTATGCATATGTGAATAACTAAAATATCATGGGAAACTTTGAACTGTTCTTTCCAGAGCCGTTTGTGCACTCCAACTGGGGAAGGAGCTGCATTTGGAAACATGAAGAAGGAATTTGAAAAGCTCCCGTGATCATTCAGCACCATATTTAGTACCTGCTCAGGCCATGCCCCCCTCCATAATACAGAAATTCCCTTTGGTACAAGTGGTCAACGTCCGGGCAATTATTTAAAAAAAATCTTCAGCCCAATCCCAATCATGAATTCTTTCCTGTTTAAGATTTATACTACATTGATGTTTAAAGTCAACATCCAAATAACTTTCTGGTCAAATGTCTTAGCAATTCAAAAATCAGCAATTATGTGATTAAGTTGTGCCACATTTCCAGAAAAAATAATGGAAGTAAACCTGATGCACCTCTGGGGTTACAATATTTTATAGTTTCCCTGTATTGGATAATACCTCAGGATATATCTGTGCTAATGAGATAAAGCTCTTACTTACCATTTAATAACCCGTATTATGTCCACCATTACTGTGAATGTTGCCAGTGTGAAGAAGAATCCAGACCCAATACGTCTCATCCATTTTCTCCAGAGATACTGTCTGACCTACTGAGACCCTCCAGCACTTTGTGTCTATCTTTGTTTTACACCAGCATCTGCAGTTTTTTGTTTTTATAAATTTGGAACTTGGGTAAATGACCATTAGTGGGACCCTTTAAAAATCAGCAGTCAACCCATTCGTAAGTGATGTGAGCATAACCTCTTGTGTCTGATGGCTTTTTGTGGCACTCTTCCTTCTAAATCAAAAGATGATAAGTTCCAGAAACATAAATATAAACAAAGTGGAATGCTAAAGTTTAGTTACACTATCAGATGTATTGTCTTTGAGATCTGACATTAAACTGATACCCTATCCACACTTTTACCGCCCAGATGAGTGCCACATTTCCTACACATTTTCCTACAAGTATTTACACTTCAAAACTATTTAATCAGCTGTAAATTACTTCATGATGACCCAAAATTATAAAAGAGCTGCATCACTACAAATTTACTTTTCTTTCTCTTTTACTGGTAATTTCTGTTGAAACACTAATTCTCAAGTCATGTCATGTCCCCTTGTTTGAATCTTCCCTACTCTCAGTGGGAAAAGCTTTTCCACGTCAACTCTGTCTATCCCTCTCATCATTTTAAAAACCTCTATCAAGTCCCCCCTTAACCTTCTGCGCTCCAAAGAATAAAGCCCTAACTTGTTCAACCTTTCTCTGTAACTTAGTTGCTGAAACCCAGGCAACATTCTAGTAAATCTCCTCTGTACTCTCTCTATTTTGTTGACATCCTTCCTATAATTAGGCGACCAAAATTGTACACCATACTCCAGAATTGGCCTCACCAATGCCTTGTACAATTTTAACATTACATCCCAACTTCTATACTCAATGCTCTGATTTATAAAGGCCAGCACACCAAAAGCTTTCTTTACCACCCTATCTACATGAGATTCCACTTTCAGGGAACTGTGCACAGTTATTCCCAGATCCCTCTGTTCACCTACATTCTTCAATTCCCTACCATTTACCATGTACGTCCTATTTTGATTTGTCCTGCCAAGATGTAGCACCTCACACTTATCAGCATTAAACTCCATCTGCCATCTTTCAGCCCACTCTTCCAACTGGCATAAATCTCTCTGTAGACTTTGAAACTCTACTTCATTACCCGCAACCCCACCTATCTTAGTATCATCTGCATACTTACTAATCCAATTTACCACACCATCGTCCAGATCATTGATGTACATGACAAACAACAGTGGACCCAACACAGATCCCTGTGGCACCCCACTCGTCACTGGCCTCCAACTTGACAAACAACCATCCACCATTACTCTCTGGCATCTCCCATTCAGCCACTGTTGAATCCATCTTGCTACTCCACCATTAATACCCAACCATTGAACCTTCTTAACCAACCTTCCATGAGGAACCTTGTCAAAGGCCTTACTGAAGTCCATATACACAACATCCACTGCTTTACCCTCATCAATTTCCCGAGTAACATCTTCAAAAAATTCAAGAAGATTAGTTAAACATGATACAGTATGCACCAGATTGCACAATTTCAAGCTGAGAAATGCAAAAACGCCGTACCAATGGGAGGGGATCACCACCCTCCCACACCCTCCCGCCGGCCAATGAGTTTTGAGGCATTTGTTTGAACTTGAGCAGATAGGATGTGTCTATACACTTCAGAATTCATTATGCTACTACCATCAGCAGTTGTATAATCAATGAAGATAAGTGAGCCAGTACCTTCAGCAGCCATACATGCTAGGCCATAACACCCCCACCACCGTGTTTCACAGATGAGGTTGTATGTTTTGGATTTTGGGCAGTTCCTTCTCTCCTCCATACTTTGCTCTTGCCAATACTCTGTTATAAATTAATCTTCGTCTCATCTGGCCACAAGACCTTTTTCCAGAACTGTGGTTGCTCTTTTAAGTACTTCTTGGGAAACTGTAACCGGGCCATCCTATTTTTGTGGCTAAGCAGTGGTTTTGCATCTTGCAGCATAGCCTCTGTATTTCTGTTCATGAAGTCTTCTGCGGACAGTGGTCATTCATTGACAAATCCATACCTGACTCCTGAAGAATGTTTCTGATCTGTCGGACAGGTGTTTGAGGATTTTTCTTTATTATAGCGAGAATTCTTCTGTCATCAGCTGTGGGGGTCTTCCTTGGCCTGTCAGTCCCTTTGCAATTTGTAAGCTCACCAGTGCTCTCTTTCTTCTTAATGATGTTCGAAATAGTTGATTTTGGTAAGCCTAATGTTTGGCTGATGTCTCGAACAGTTTTATTCTTGTTTCTCAGTCTCATAATGGCTTCCTTAACTTTCATTGACCATGTGCATTTTAACCACGTGTTTTTTTTCTTCTATAAATTTCAAATTATGGAATACAGAGGCAAATAAATAAATTTGAATTTCTGCAGCATGTCTACCTTTGATTTTTCCAGCATCTGCAGTTCTTTCATAAACAAATAAATAAATGATGGGTCTTTGTCCAAAACATTATGGAGGGCAATGTATGTTTACCTGCCAGCGTCTTTCTCTCTCATGCACACCCTTGAGCTGAATCATATCAGTAACTCACATGAAATTCTTGAACAAATATCGTTTGAAATTGAGCTCTACATTATTTTGATTTTGTTTTATTCTAACTGCAGTATTGCTTAGTGAAAGTCAATTTCCTTCTATATGCTGTGCATGCAAGGGACACATGCAGATTGATTTAATTGGATAAACAACCATAAAACAAACTCATTAACTATTTTTATATCTCCTGTTCAGCCCATGACCATGACACTGAGTTCCTGGTTGCTTTTAATTTTATCATTTAAATTCTCTGAATTACTTCCACTCCCACTCCTTTGCATTCAATGCTGTTCTGGTGAAACTCACCATAAGCTGAGGAACACCATGTTGTCTTTTTATTTAGCATTCTGTGTCCTTCCAGAATTACAAATTTGGATTGTGTTCATTGCTTCTTCTTTTATTTGGATAGCTGGTGATGATAAATAGTTCTTTACTTGATCCATTACAACTCAATTTTACCTTGCAGTAGCCACATTTCTGCTACTCCTTCCCATCCTATAACAGAACAATCGATTTGTTCTTTACTTCTGGTCCGTTGCTGGCTCATATCTGCATGGTTCTGGTCATTAATGTGAAATACTTGTTAATCATAGTTTTAAGAGCTTTCCAAAGCTTTCAAACTTCTAAATGCATGCCATCAGGGCTGGAGTTGCCATGGGAATTTATGAGAGTATATCAGGCGAGGGAGATAATCCTAATAAAAAAACAATGTACATGAATGGGATGCAGATCGCCAGTTAGAAGAATAAAAGTGACAAGTAACTAAAAGTAAAAAGTAGGAAGACCCGGGTTCATTTCTGACTACGGGTGCTGTCTGTACAGAGCTTGTACGTTCTCTACGTGACCTGTGTGGGTTTTCTCCGAGAACTTCGGTTTCCTCCCACACTCCAAAGATGTACAGGTTTGTTGCCTGGTATAAATGTAAATTGTCCCTAGTGTGTGTAGGATAGTGTTAATGTGCGGGGATCGCTGGTCGGTGCGGGCCTGTTTCCACGCTGTGTCACTAAAACTAAAACTGTCACAGGAGGCATTGCGAGTGGGCCTACTGGTATTGTTGTTGGTTTAAAACAGCTGTAGTTTCCTTCAAGATCAACAATTCCCTGCTGAACATGGTGGTTCACCATGTGTACCTCTGGCATGGTTGTTCCTGTCCTCAATTCCATTGGTCAATTTCCTTCCATGGGACTGCTGATTGTATTTCAAGGGTCACACAGACAGGTGGCCATAATGTGTGTGCAGCTGGATTGTTTGCCAGGCCAACCAGTTTCCTCTGTAACTAAGAAAGCTGGAATATGTAGATAGTTTCATTCTCCTCTGCCTTCCTGCATGCACACAGTGTGTTCACTAAATGTAAGTGTGCAATCCCAGCTCTACTACAATGGACAAGAGTTTTTATTAACCACAAGGGCCTTTAGTGTTCATCTGGTTGACGAAACACTAAAGTCAACTAGCTGAACACTAAAGCCCCGTGCGACTGATAAAAGCCATGCGAGTACATACCAGATTCCCAGGGCAATTGTGATGCTTTTATATCAGGACAATCCAACATTCCAAACATTTGGTTCCAGGAAACTGACGTGTGGGCTATCTCTTGGGAAACATGAGAAACCCTTTTCAATCGTGACACATGAAAGTTATGAGGAATCTCATCATAAAGAACAGGAGCATTGCTCCTTTTGTATCAGAGGTAAATGAGTATGCCATTGGAATGTTAAACATGTGCCCTTCTCTGTTTGCCAGTGGGACCAATAATAAACCAAGTCCTATCATCTGGGCATTCCTGAGGGAAAAGTTTTGTCAATTCAGTGCATGCACCATTGTTAGTTGTTCCTTTATAGAGTTATAAAGCCAGAAACAGGCCCTTCGGCCCAAACACCCATGACGAACAAGATGCCTCATCTAAGGTAGTCCAATTTGCCTGCGTTTGGTCCATATGCCTATAAACCTTTCCGATCCATGTTCTTGTCCAAATGACTTTTAAATGTTGTTATTGTACCTGCCTCAACTACTTCCACTGGCAGTTTGTTCCATGTACCCACCACTCCATAGCACCATGAGTTATGTCATAGCATTATGCATAGTCATAGCCATAGCCATAGTCAGACCCATAGCCCCTATAGCTCATGGACTTATGGGCATCTTTTTCACACATATGGGACGAGCTGCTAGTTGAAGTGTGAGAAGCGGGTATAATCACATTTAAAAGACACTTGGACAGGTACATGGACAGAACAGATTTGGAGGAATATGGGCCAGGCACAGGGAAGTGGGACTAAATCTCCATAGATACTACCTCACCTTCTGAGTTATCCTGGAATTTCCTGCTTTTATTTGTACATATTGTTTGGTACAACTATAAATGTTTGATACTCTCTTTAAAATTTAGACCATGGACCACGGATATATAATGGAAGAAGAGAATCTGGACTTGTTGAAGCAACAAGGAAATAAGGCAAGAAAATCAGAACAATTTTTTGACTTCAGTAGCGACAGTGAAACAGAGGCTTCAAGTGCGGCAAAACTGAAGAATAGCAAGGTGGAACCAACAGAAATCAATCATCAACTGGAAACTAGTGGACAGCTCACATTACTCCAATGTGGAATTTCCAAATTCTTTGACAGAAAAGCAAGCAGTGGTGAGGAATCCAGTGAACGTGACTGTAGTTCTGATGGTGAAATATCAGAGAAGCAGAATGCAGAAGCAAGCACAAGCTTGGGTGCCACTGTAGCAAAAGGACAGAATTTGTCTGGTTACCTGGCTCCAGATATTCATTCAGATGCTCAACCAATAAAAGGTGGGAACTCTAAGCAGGAAAGGCACAAATTTTGGCAGAAATGTAACTCTTCCACTGAATCTGAAAGCAAGGCCAAATTAACAACTGACATGGGAGCCAATAACAGCAGAAAAGAGAATGATGTGATTAATATTTCACGAGTGATGGGACAAAGGAAAAAAGTGCTTGTCAAGAAGAAATCTAATCTTAGCTTCCTGTCTACAGATTCAGAGGATTCAAACAATGAAAACATTACAAATATTTTCAGAAAACAAAAGACTTTATTACGTACTAAAAATCCAGAATGTATTGGCGGAAAACCAGGCATTGTTGGCGATTCTCTGAAAATAACAAAGGGCAAACCTTTGAGCCATGTTGCCAAACTGAAGACACAGTTGAAAGAGATAGGCAGCATCAGTGATGAGTCAGGTGATGTTGAAATATCCACAGAATCATCAGAAATGACATCCAATCCAACGGATCACAAAGTTGAAGATGGCAAAAGAATCCTTAACTGTAATTCTAAAGCTACTCTTAAAAGAAGGACGGCACAATATGACATTGAGGAATTTTCATCCTCTGAAGATGACATTCCCACTAAGCAGACCCGATTAAGTGCAAACAATGAGATCTGTCGAAGTAACAGGAAGCAAAAGTGCAAGAAAGTTCAGTTTGGATCTCACCAGAGGCCGAGTGGAATTGTCAAAGATGATGCTGTACCCAAGCAACAGAAATGGAGCCCATGTCACAGGGAACAGTTGGCATCAATGGATAAATTGTTGGGTAACTACAGATCTTTCATTTAAAGAATGAAGTAGTCAGAATGTGTGTATTGCAAATGTTTTCTGTCTCTGAGGGATGTACAGATTATTGGTACCTTGGCATTTCACAACAATTGGATGATGCTGAAACTACTTTTCACAGGCACTAAACTTGGAAGGAATCTAATGTGAAGGTCCAAGTGAATAAGAGTAGAAGCAGACTAATGCTTCTAACTACTGAAGTTAGGAAAGCTGTATTTTCTGTGAGGTAAACTTTGGTGTACTGGTAGTCTGATTTTGTGTTGTAAATGGAGTATAAAGGGCCTGTCCCACTTTCACGACCTAATTCATGACCTTTTTTACTCGTGGACATTTTTCATCATCTTGAAAAAACGCCCCGACCTACTTGATGCCACGAGTACCTACGACTAGCAGCACGACCTACCTACGACCTCCTACGACCTCGTGCCGACCATGCTGCGAGTATGAGTCAAGGGCAGACTCGGCAGAGGTCATGAATTAGGTCGCGAAAGTGGGACAGGCCTTAACAGTATTATGCCTACCTAGCGCAGGCAGTGATCCAACTATGACATTTCTAAGGCCCTCTTCCTAATAGTCCCAAACAAGGAGGCTAAATAACCTAAAGCACATATGTTTGCACGTCACCAAGTACTCATCAAGTCTCTCCCGTTTAGGATTATTTTGTGGCAATTTATCAAATCTGTTTTATTTCACATTTGATTTTTATAAAGAAACCTACAGTAATACCTCGATTAGTGCTCTAGATACATTACTAGAAAATGGACCACTAAATGAAACTGCACTCCACGGGATCATTATAATATAAATGGAGATGTGATCCTGACAAGTTTATTGCTAACTCCTGCTAACTCACTTGTAAGTATTTATGTTTTCCCACAACATGGCCACTTTCAAAGGTTTCAAAAGTCTTTTATTGTCACATATACCAATTAATGCACATTGATATGCAAATTACCATACAGCCATATGGAAAAAAAAGCAAGAAGACACACAACTACATAAAAGTTAACATAAACATCCACCACAGCGGATTCCCCACATTCCTCACTGTGATGGAAGGCTAAAAAAAATGTCCAATCTTCTTGCTTGGAGAATTGTCCAGAGGTGAATCTTCAATTGTTGGAGACATCCAGTCATCTTTGAGGTTTGCCAACTCTGATTCCAAATATAATGGGACTTGGACAATGTCTATTCCTTTGGTGACCTTGGGATGCCCACTTCTGGCATATTCGTGCTTTGAAGCTGTAAAAATAGAACCAAAAACTGTTCCTATATTTGCAAGGATGATTTTTCCCTTCAAAGTTTAAAGGTGCGCCTTAATTAAAATTGTTGAATGTTCCCAATTACAGCTGGTATAGGGAATTATTCAAGTTAGGACTAATTAGAAAAATGGTCAAATAGGTCATCTTTGCCAAAGATTTTTTTTAACAGATGTTTCAAAGGTCTTTTATTGTCACGTGCACCAATTAAGGTACAATGATATGCGAATTACCATACAGCCATGCTTCCAATGAGAGGGATCTTATACTGTCCATATCCTTGCTGAAATAAACAGTGAATATTAATTAATAAAGTCAAAGATCTAAGCAGTCTGCATTTTTAAAAGAAGGATGTTTTAGATTCAGACCTTCGGAGAATCAAGAAATACGTTGCTGCCTGACATTCTTCCGCTCAAGCTTAGTTTCATCAACTGTGGAGTACATTAGTGCATTTAAAGCCTTTAATTTTTATCAGAGATAAAAATCAAATTAGATTATGAACATTTGAGAAAAGGGGCAAACCAGAAATTAAATCACATGATTTGCTCAGGACACTTCATCAAAAATGTTCAAAGCATCAGTGTTTGTTGATAACTGCTATTATTATTTCAATTAATAGGCAATGTACAAGAAGTGGCTTTCGTTCATTCAAACCAGCATGTGGTTGGATCCAGCAAGGCGGAAAACCAAATGACCCGTACAGCAATCCGTGATGTATTTGAATTAAAACGGTATTCGCAGGTTCCTGCAAATGTTGCCTTCCATATGGGTCAGGTGAGTTGTGCAGTGAAGGGAATTATCTTGGGATCTCCCGTAGTAGGAATTGAAAATGTCAATAAAATACCAATATTTTGTCAAGAAATTAAACAGACCCTCAAAAGAAATACAGGTACATTTTATATAATACACATTTCCTATTGTCACATATGTTTGATATGTAAACCATACAAGTGATTAGTACCTCAAGTTTCTAGTACAGTATTTATTGGTCCGGTCTATTTTAATGGTCAATTGTTCTTGTCCTTTTAAAAATGCCACCTTAAATTGTAACATCACAATGAACAAATCTCTTTATGACAATCAGGTAGTTAATCAAAATTGATAGGATTGTATTAATACAATTGCTTGACCTTCAGAATGACGGTAAATTCTATGTGGAATTATTACAATTTCTGAGGTAATCTGGCTACATTTTCTGGTTTGTTTTGAAATGTACATTTCTTCCTCCCGCAAGTGTGGTGAAGGAACACTTTTATCAAATACTACAGGAATATTTTGAGTTTTGTTTCGAATATAGGAATTTATTTAAATAAAAATATACAACCTTATAGATCTGTTCAATCTGCAGGATATAAGAGTAAAATCTGATCTGCCTATGATGATATGAAGATATGAGGTTGCTTTGGCAAGTAAGGTGAAAGTAAATCCAAAGGGTTTCTACAGCTATATTAATAGCAAAAGGATAACGAGGGATAAAATTGGTCCTTAGAGAGACAGAGTGGACAGCTATCTGCAGAGCCAAAAGAGATGGGGGAGATATTGAACAATTTCTTTTCTTCGGTATTCACCAAGGAGAAGGATATTGAATTATGTGAGGTAAGGGAAACAAGTAGAGTAGCTATGGAAACTATGAGATTCAAAGAAAAAGAAGTACTGACACTTTTGAAAAATATAAAAGTGGATAGGTCCAGGTCCTGACAGGATATTCCCTAGGACATTGAGGGAGGTTAGTGTAGAAATAGCAGGGGCTATGACAGAAATATTTCAAATGTCATTAGAAACGGGAATAGTGCCGGAGGATTGGCGTACTGCGCATGTTGTTCCATTGTTTAAAAAGGGTTCTAAGAGCAAACCTAGCAATTATAGACCTGTTAGGTTGACTTCAGTGGTGGGCAAATTAATGGAAAGGATACTTAGAGATAATATATATAAGCATCTGGGTCTGATTAGGAACAGTCAACATGGATTTGTGCCTGGAAGGTCATGTTTGACTAATCTTCAATTTTTTGAAGAGGTTACTAGGGAAATTGATGAAGGTAAAGCAGTGGATGTTGTCTATATGGGCTTTAGTAAGGCCTTTGACAAGGTTCCTCATGGAAGGTTGGTTAAGAAGGTTCAATTGTTGGGTATTAATGCAGGAGTAGCAAGATGGATTCAACAGTGGCTGAATGGGAGATGCCAGAGAGTAATGGTGGATGGCTGTTTGTCAGGTTGGAGGCCGGTGACTAGTGGGGTGCCTCAGGGATCTGTGTTGGGTCCACTGTTGTTTGTCGTACATCAATGATCTGGATGATGGTGTGGTAAATTGGATTAGTAAGTATGCAGATGATACTAAGATAGGTGGTGTTGTGGATAATGAAGTAGATTTCCAGTCTACAGAGAGATTTAGGCCATTTGGAAGAATGGGCTGAAAGATGGCAGATGGAGTTTAATGCTGATAAGTGTGAGCTGCTACATCTTGGCAGGACAAATCAAAATAGGACGTACATGGTAAATGGTAGCGAATTGAGGAATGCAGTTGAACAGAGGGATCTAGGAATAACTGTGCATAGTTCCCTGAAGGTGGAATCTCATGTAGATAGGGTGGTAAAGAAAGCTTTTGGTGTGCTAGCTTTTATAAATCAGAGCATTGAGTATAGAAGTTGGGATGTAATGTTAAAATTGTACAAGGCATTGGTGAGACCAATTCTGGAGTATGGTGTACAATTTTGGTCGCCCAATTATAGGAAGGATGTCAACAAAATAGAGAGAGTACAGAGGAGATTTACTAGAATGTTGCCTGGGTTTCAGCAACTAAGTTACAGAGAAAGGTTGAATAAGTTAGGTCTTTATTCTTTGGAGCGCAGAAGGTTAAGGGGGGACTTGATAGAGGTCTTTAAAATGATGAGAGGGATAGACAGAGTTGACGTGGATAAGCTTTTCCCATTGAGAGTAGGGAAGATTCAAACAAGAGGACATGACTTCAGAATTAAGGGACAGAAGTTTAGGGGTAACATGAGGGGGAACTTCTTTACTCAAAGAGTGGTAGCTGTGTGGAATGAGCTTCCAGTGGAAGTGGTGGAGGCAGGTTTGATTTTATCATTTAAAAATAAATTGGATAGGTATATGGATGGGAAAGGGATGGCGGGTTATGGTCTGAGTGCAGGTAGAAACATAGAAATTAGGTACAGGAGTAGGCCATTCGGCCCTTCGAGCCTGCACCGCCATTCAATATGATCATGGCTGATCATCCAACTCAGTATCCCGTACCTGCCTTCTCTCCATACCCTCTGATCCCCTTAGCCACAAGGGCCACATCTAACTCCCTCTTAAATATAGCCAATGAACTGGCCTCAACTACCCTCTGTGGCAGAGAGTTCCAGAGATTCACCACTCTCTGTGTGAAAAAAGTTTTTCTCATCTCGATTTTAAAGGATTTCCCCCTTATCCTTAAGCTGTGACCCCTTGTCCTGGACTTCCCCAACATCGGGAACAATCTTCCTGCATCTAGGCTGTCCAACCCCTTAAGAATTTTGTAAGTTTCTATAAGATCCCCTCTCAATCTCCTAAATTCTAGAGAGTATAAACCAAGTCTATCCAGTCTTTCTTCATAAGACAGTCCTGATATCCCAGGAATCAGTCTGGTAAACCTTCTCTGCACTCCCTCTATGGCAATAATGTCCTTCCTCAGATTTGGAGACCAAAACTGTACACAATACTCCAGGTGTGGTCTCACCAAGACCCTGTACAACTGCAGTAGAACCTCCCTGCTCCTATACTCAAATCCTTTTGCTATGAAAGCTAACATACCATTCGCTTTCTTCACTGCCTGCTGCACCTGCATGCCTACTTTCAATGACTGGTGTACCATGACACCCAGGTCTCGCTGCATCTCCCCTTTTCCTAATCGGCCACCATTTAGATAATAGTCTGCTTTCCTGTTTTTGCCACCAAAATGGATAACCTCACATTTATCCACATTATACTGCATCTGCCAAACATTTGCCCACTCACCCAGCCTATCCAAGTCACCTTGCAGTCTCCTAGCATCCTCCTCACAGCTAACACTGCCCCCCAGATTAGTGTCATCCGCAAACTTGGAGATATTGCCTTCAATTCCCTCATCCAGATCATTAATATATATTGTAAATAGCTGGGGTCCCAGCACTGAGCCTTGCGTCCACTATTTCTGGAGCTACTTCCTTAAGTACTCTGGGATGCAGCCTATCTGGCCCTGGGGATTTATCGGCCTTTAATCCATTCAATTTACCCAACACCACTTCCCAACTAACCTGGATTTCACTCCATTCCTCCAACTCCTTTGACCCGCGGTCCCCTGCTATTTCCAGCAGATTATTTATGTCTTCCTTAGTGAAGACAGAACCAAAGTAGTTATTCAATTGGTCCGCCATATCCTTGTTCCCCATGATCAACTCACCTGTTTCTGACTGCAAGGGACCTACATTTGTTTTAACTAATCTCTTTCTTTTCACATATCTATAAAAACTTTTGCAGTCAGTTTTTATGTTCCCTGCCAGTTTTCTTTCATAATCTATTTTTCCTTTCCTAATTAAGCCCTTTGTCCTCCTCTGCTGGTCTCTGAATTTCTCCCAGTCCTCTGGTATGCTGCTTTTTCTGGCTAATTTGTACGCATCATCCTTCGCTTTGATACTATCCCTGATTTCCCTTGTTATCCACGGATGCACTACCTTCCCTGATTTATTCTTTTGCCAAACTGGGATGAACAATATTTGTAGTTCATCCATGCAGTCTTTAAATGTAGATGGGACTAGGGGAAAATAAGTGTTCGGCACGGACTTGTAGGGCCGAGATGGCCTGTTTCCTTGCTGTAATTGTTATATGGTTATATGGCTGATACAAACTTGATCTGAGCCTGAGAACTTGAACATTTTGATACCTAAACCTAACACATATAATTGTGGGTATGCGTAGGAAAGAACTGCAAATGCTGGTTTCAATCAAAGGTAGACACAAAACGTCACCTGTTCCTTCTCTCCAGAGATGCTGCCTGTCCCGCTGAGTTACTCCAGCATTTTGTGGATGTGCGGATAATGGACTGGGGAGAAGGTCACTAATGCCCAGCATGAATACATGGTGCAGTCGGGCAAAGAGGAGAAAGGAGCTCCTTGGGTCATGGTAGCCTCCATCCTTCTGGGCAGCAGGCTGTATTTCTATCACGACATTGTAATCAATCTATGACCCACCCATTATCTCTGGATTTGGGGTTTCAAATGAAAAGTCATCGCCTTTGAGCCACAATTCAAGGGTTAGCCACATCATCAAGAGTCAAAAGTCAAGAGTGTTTTATTGTCATATGTCCCGGATGGGACAATGAAACTCCATCTTCAAGAAGTTATCATTCAACTTATTCCATGACGGTTTTAGTATGCTGACATGTTCCCTGATATTACACCACCCAATGCAGCATTTATTTTAATTACCCGATTCTGAAAACGTATTTCTTTGGTACCTGACCCAAACCTAACATATTTTGTTGGTCTCCATAGGGCTGGGATCAGATAATTGAGCTCCAATAAGGGATGGAAAATAACAGAACATTGATCATAAAATATGGAGGGAAGCCATTTCATACTTCAATTCTGCACTTGAGGCTTATCTAGTTGGACTCAACATTCCCTTTCCTTTACCTCAAACCTCTGAGATTTCTGCTCAAACCTAATTATACCATTTTCTTTGGTATGTCATGAAACTAACTGCTTCACCAAGCAGGACGTACCTAATCACTTGTTACAAAATAAAATTCTTCATATTGCCCCAATTTTATTTGTTAACTATCTTAACCATGCCTTATGGCTGGTAACCCAATAGGTGTTGAACCAGGATTTATTTAGTTTTCTTCTTGAACACTTCCATGTCTTTGAATATCTCCATTATATTTCATCTTGCCTGAAGAGAACAATTCCAACGTTTTCATTCTACATAATGGTAGTCTCTCATCCTTCAAGAAAAAAAATCTTTGTTCCAAGAGTGGTAGATTGACCAAATCTGGACAGATCTAATGTTCCTCTACTTGCGCATTTTTAAAGTTTATGTTTATAGGATTAGAATTTGCAGGTGTTAGCAAGCCTCCCACACTCACCACAGGCATGTATGACAAATTCTGACACCTACCTTAGAGTTGTCTATGTTGACTTATTACCCAAAGCTGTCCTGATCTAAAATAACAGGATCCTGTGTGCCATGTGCAGATCAGGTATGTTCTGCCATGAAACAACTGAAAAATAGCTTTGACCATATGCTATTGCACACCCGCAGACTCAGCCGATTCTGAAATCTATGAAGATTTTAACAAACTGCTGGAGAAACCCAGCAGGTCAGGCAGTATCAGAGTAAAAAGAGGCTGCATGACCCACTGAATTCCAATAGCAAAATAGAACATAGAAATAGTACAGGACATTGACAGGCCCTTCAGTCCACAATGTCTGTGCTGAACTTAATGCCCAGGTAAACTAATCTCATCTGCCTGCAAATGATCAAAACCCCGTCATTCCCAACAGTTTGTTTTTGCGTAAGATTCCAGCACCTGCAGTCCCTTGTGTCTCCTATGAAGATTTTAAATGCTTCAAAAATCATCTCTTTAAAGTTTTGAGGAATTATGAAACAATTACATGTAATAATTATTTAAAATATATAACTCTTCCAATCTTTTATTGTTTGACCGTGTTTTAAAGTGTGTAAAGTCCATTCTAATTCAACATTGATTCGTAGTACATTAAGGAGAACTAATTATAAACAATCTGAGGGTAAATGGGGTGTTTGGAATTTTTTGTTTGGATCACTACTTTATCTGGAATTAGCAACAGATTGAATCCCATGTAATCTTTTTAAGACAAAATTCTTGCAAGTATTTAACTTTGATTTATTCTGGGAGGTTCATGAAGCTATTCATGTACTCTGTTCCTCTAGAAAATGCTTTCAGCAGCACCGAACAAATAAGGGTCCAAACGTATCCTACCTGTCACTTGTGCATCTTTCTCCACAGACGGAGGGAAAGAGCCAAGAAGCAGCTGGCACCAACACATTGATTGGGGATACACTCAAAGGAATTTGTAGGTGAGTGAACGAAAAGACCGAGGTCAAAGGATAAAAAGCCCTGCTTCCTCATTATCTCTTCACTTCGCCATACGATACTTCTAGCTAAAGATGACACCATAGGTGCTCCTTTTGTACTTGCATGTGTCCAAGAAGAAATTGAACACTGGTAATGTGATCCTGTTAGTCCAGACCATTCTTGATAGGCATGCTGACCTAATGTATTTGCCAAATGATGGGGCAGCAGCAGAATACATGTACAGGAAATACTTAGCCTATTCTTCCACTGACCACTTTGTTTCCATTCAGGATGTTAAAGCATTTCATAGTGGTAAAGATGTCAGAGTGCAGGAAATGTCAAAGGCAGTCGCAGCTGCAGAGCCAGTCTAGGAATGCAGACTGGCAAGCACTGCTTCATTTTGAGTGGCAGACCAGTACTTCTCCAAAACCATTGTGTTTCCTGTCATTTCTGATTACATTGTTGTGGCACGTCCTCTGTGAATCTGGTCTTTGTAAGGAAATTTGTACAGGATTTCAGGCTCATTCTCTAGATCATTGATTCAAGAAGCCTTGTTTTGACAGGTATCGCCATCATACAATAATTGAGCAATGATGAATGTGAAGGCAAGGCATGAATTGATTATATGGTAAATGACAAATGAGCCTTTATTTGTAATCATGTGTGAGGCTCAAGATTGCATATGTGTCATGGTCAGTTTTTTGTTTGTGTTCAGCTGTTCATTGGCGATGTGCTGAATAATGCACGCAGCCCACACAGGTTCTGAAGACTGGGTTGCAGATACAGGCAGTCTCTGCTCAAAACCTGGTGTTGCAGCTGTATAAGCATTCCCAACGAATACTTTTTTGCCCACCATCAAAGAAAGAGTTTGCAAATAGGATTAGCGACGGATCTAAAAATAATGCCAACATGTTAAACTGGAAGTAGTGACAGGAAACATATTGCTGTAATTCTGTAGCCAGAATACGAGGATTCATTAGGAAAGTATTGAATTACCTTGCGTGAAGGAAATGTTACACTCTATGCACATTGTTAACTAAATTAAAAAGTACTTGATCCCATATTTGTGTCATAATGAGAGGGTGGGAGGATGCATAAGATAAAGAGAAAGAAAGTGTTGGTAGCGGTTCAATATTTTGTTATTACTGTTATAACTGGCAACAGGGCTTCCTACCACATCCTGGTTAGATAAACATAAATGTGCCCAGAAACACATTTTTTCTAATTTCTCAAAAGTCTGAGATTTTTCATTTAAATCAGTAGAAGAATTAGGGTTACCCATGATTACAATATGTTGGCGGAGGTTTAAAGGGAAATCAGTCACGAGTCATAAGTCATAAGAGCAGAATTAGGCCATTCGGCCCATCAAGTCTACACCATTCCATGGCTGATCTATCGTCCCCTCTCAACCACATTTGCACAGACTAATCAAGAATCTGTCAATCTGCTTTAACAGTACCCAATAACTTGACCTTCAAAGCAGTCTGCGGTAATAAATTTCACAATTCCCCATCTTCAGGCTAAGAGGTTCCTCCTCATATTCTTTCTAAACATACATCCATTTATTCTGAGGCTGTTCCCCCTGGTTTTAGACTCTCCCACTAGTGGAAACATCCTCTCCACATCTACTTTATCCAGGTCTTTCAGAAGGGATAATTCTTGTTATCCTCCAATGGACCCTCCCCAACGTCAGCACAACCCTCCTCAGATATGGGGCCCAAAACTGCTCAAAACTGCCTTATAAAGCCTCAGCTTTTACCCCTGCTTTTATCCTCTCAAAATGAATGCTATAATTGCATTTCCCTACCTTACCATCAATTCAACTTGCAAATTAACCTTTTGGAAATTCGAAGGTAGACAAAAGTGCTGGAGAAACTCAGCGGGTGCAGCAGCATCTATGGAGCGAAGGAAATAGGCAAAGCTTCGGGCCGAAACCCTTCCTCAGACTGATGTAGGGTGGGGGTGGGGGACGGGGAGAAGAAAGGAAAAAGGAAGAGGAGGAGCCCGAGGGCTGAGGGAGAGCTGAGAAGGGGAGGAGACAGCAAGGGCTACCGGAAATTGGTGAATTCAATGTTTATGCCACTAGGGAGCAGAGTGCCCAAGCGAAATATGCTGCTTCTCCAATTTCCAGTGGTGCTCACTCTGGCCATGGAGGAGGCCCAGGACAGAGAGGTCAGATTCGGAATGGGAGGGGGCGTTGAAGTGCTGAGCCACCGGGAGATCAGGTTGGTAAATGCGGACCGAGTGGAGGTGTTCGACGAAACGATCGCCAAGCCTACGCTTGGTCTCACCGATGTAGATCAGCTGAAATCTAGAGCAGTGGATGCAATAAATGAGGTTGGAGGAGATGCAGGTGAACCTCTGTCGCACCTGGAACGACTGCTTGGGGGGAGGTAAAGCGACAGGAGTAGCACCTCTTGCAGTTGCAAGGGAAAGTGCCCCGGGAGGGAAGGGAAGAATTGACCAGGGAGTTACGGAGGGAGCGGTCTTTGCGGAAAGCAGACGGGGGGGAGATGGGAAGATGTGGCGAGTGGTGGGGTCACGTTGGAGATGGCGAAAATGACGGAGGACTATTTGTTGTATGTGACGGCTAGTGGGGTGAAAGGTGAGGACTAGGGGGACTCTGCCCTGTCCTTCTTAAACCTTTTGGAAATCCTGCACCAGCACTCCCTAGTCCCTTTGCACCTCAGATTTCTGAATCCTCTCCCCATTTAGAAAATAGTCTATACTACCAAAGTGCATGACTGCACACTTTGCTACGCCATATTCGATCTGCCACTTCTTTGCCCACTTTCCCAACTTGATCCAAGTCCTTCCGCAGATTACTAGCTTCCTCTACACGACCTGTCCCTCCACGTATCTTCGTATCATCTGCAGAATCAAGTGTTTAATTGTCATGTGTACTGACAACAGAACAATTAAGTTCTTACCTGCGGCACCATAACAGTCCTGTAAAAACACATAGATAATATGTAATATATAACACAAAAATTCAATGAATTAATAACTCCAATACTAGTGCAAATGAAAAGCCCGAAGATCTTAGTACAACCAACGGTTGTTTTCTAACTTGCATTTTGGCCCTTCTGTTGGTGGTCCAATCTCTTCATGATGTTGCTGAAGTTTTATTGATGAACAGTCCATAGGTGAAGCGATTTAGACTATTTCCCCATCTAACTAATAGCCCCTTCCTAATCTACGGTTTTTCTTTAAAAATTGAATTGTTCACTCAATAATGTTCAATTTTAAGAACAAGGTCCTATTCCTCTGTTACAGAAATCCATTCTGCGACATGGTTCCTGCAGAAGGCTTAGCTGAGCATGCTCTGAGCAGCACCTCGCAGCACCAGATGAAAATGCCGAGGAACAAAAGGCCGAAAAAAGCAATCAATTCCTTTCTTTGTGGAGCATCAGCTGGCAGAGTAAAACATTTAAGGAAAAATAACTTGTGTTTTGATAAGCAAGATAAAGTTAGTTCACAAAAGCAGCCTCATAAAAAAAATGATAATGTGATGGCTGACAAATCTGATGGTGATTTTGCTGAAGGGGTTGATGATGGAATCTGCATGGATTATTCAAGTCCTTCAACTGCTGCCCTCTCAAAGAATAAACCGCACAGAAGTGGGACAAACTCCAGAGATGCTGTGAAACTTCAGCAACATCATGAGGAGATTGGACCACCAACAGAAGGGCCAAAGTGCAAGTCAGATAACAACCAAGAAATAAGGCAACTCAAACCCGACTCAATCACAGAGCTGCTTGGTGACACCTCCATACTGGATCCATTGTTCGACAGAAAGAAAAACCGTACTGCACAGCCAAAGAAAGCTTCTGGGCATGTGCCAAAAGGAAAAAACAAGCCTAAGGATTTCTGGGATTTTCTCAATAAAAGTAACGAAGAGCATGTCAGTGCACTAACAGATTTTTCAGTGATCGAAAAGTTGTGTGAAAGTGCACCTTTGAAATCTAAAGGAAAGGGAAAAGAATGTGATGGCTCTCTTTGGAAAAGGAATGAAAAGTTTTTATGGAAATAAAAGTGACCTAGAAAATGACTACAGCGCCTCAACATCTGGCACATCTTTGGCAAGTTGCCAACTGTGGAAACGGAACATTCAAACTTTAGATGGGGAAAAGAAGACATTTTTAGTTGATTTAAATGCAGCAACTGTAAAGAAAAATGGGCAATTATGAATTTGGCTTGTTTCTCAACATTGATATATTTGCATTTCATAAGATGGCAGAAGAATGGTAAAGTAACATGATATGGTATTGGAACTTGGCCATTTGGGACATTACAGTGGGTACTATTTTACATTGATTTAAGATTATTCACAGAAACGTTTTTATTTCACATTTTCAGTATATGAATGTGCAGTCAATTTTATACAGAGAGTACTCTTTTTAATGTATTAATCAAGTGTTTGTGGATATTTAGTGGTAGAATCAAAGTTTTGGTGGGGAGCACGAGCTCATGAAGCCTATGATGGTCTGGTTAGTTTTAACTGTTCCTCATTTTAACCTGTCCAAAACAATAGATATGTTGGTGAGAGGAAAAATATTATTTTTTAGTTTGTCTGTATTTTTTCCCTTTGATATTATTTAAAGGTTTCTAGTACAAAATGTGGAAGTAAACCCTGCATGTTGACTGAAGCACTTCTGAAGTGGAGCAAAACTTGATCTAACCATCTCCCTCTATTGATGCTGCCCTACCCTCTGTTCCTTCAGCAGTTTGATTATTTGCTCGAGATTCCAGCATCTGCAGTCTCTTCTCTTTATTTACCCATCCTTGTTTTATTTCCTGAAAATTATGTTTGCTCCGCATTCTCAACATCTGGGGAGAGCATTACAGGTTTTCAATTCTTCTTATCACCTGATGCTCTTTCATGCCAAGATCCAACTTTAAGATTATACTAAACTAAGTGGGACCCGTTGGGTCCCAGCTTCACACGGGAGGGCCGGTCCCCCAACGCAATATTCCACCTCTCCACCAATTCTAATACACACACACACACACACACACACACACACACACACACACACACACACACACACACACACACACACACACACACACACACACACACACACACACACACACACACACTCACACACACACACACACACACTTACTCACACACACACTCACACACACACACACACACTTACTCATACACTCACACACACAGACTCTCACACACACACACACACTCACACACACTCACACCCTCACAAAGACTCACACAAACACACACATACACTCACACACACACATACACTCACACACACACACATAAACTCACACACACTCACACACAGACTCACATACATACACACACGCTCACACTCTCACACACACACACACACTCACACTCACTCACACACCATATATATGACAGTAAACTTTCTTGAATCTACTCACACGGCTGTGGGGCTTCTCCACTGGGGCTTTCGCAGTCAGCGGAACTTCTGCAATCAGCGTGACCTCTGCACTTACAGGAAATTACGCAATCAGCGCGACCTCTGCGCTCACTGGAAATTGCGCGACCTGTCCACTAAGCGGAAGTCACAAAATGAGCGGGACTTTTGGACTAAACACAGTCGGACCTAATAAAGCATTTATTTCTTCCAAACACAGTCGGACCTAATAAAGCATTTATTCCTTCCAAACACAGTCGGACCTAATAAAGCATTGCAGTTTCAAGCACAGGCAGGCAGCAGGCCAAACAACTCATGGCATTGTCATTTCATTTCATTTCCAATTAAGCATTGCACTTTCAAGCACAGGCAGGGCAGCAGGTCAAATAACTCACGGCATTGTCATTTCATTTCCAATTAAGCATTGCACTTTCAAGCACAGGCAGGGCAGCAGGCCAAACAACTCATGGCATTGTCATTAAGGGCTAACAAATCATTTATTGCAAGTACATTGCAGACTCACAGTTCAGTTGATTCACAGCTTAGAATGACAGTCGTGGCCTCTCCCTCACGATCTTGCAGAGTGACTGACTCGCGTCCAGGCATCCGGGGTTTTATAGTCCTGCCCGCCCTCCCCCCCCCCCCCCCCCGGAAAGGGCGTTACCTTCCTCACGGTGATTGACAGGGAGAGGACCAATCAGCTGATCTCAAGGTTTTTTAAACACTCATAACTTATTTATTTTTCATCGATGGGAAAAATCCTCGGGGCTGGCTCAGCGGAGGAGGACTGTGAGTATGATGGCCAAAAATCACAGCGATACATGGTAGCGCTTTATTTTATAAAATCAATATACAGCGCAGACAGGAAGTGGTCAAGATGAGATTTTTAATTATATAGATATCTGTGTTCCATATTTCTTTACCAGAAGAAATTGTAACCTTGAAATTGGATTAAATTGGATTTCCTCAGAACTATACAATCAAAAATCGGGATAAATTGTACGAGAGCTCATTACAACCCGAGTGGACTGTTTGCAATGCAGAGATGTGTGGGTTAGGGGTGGAGTGTGGGGTGCATCTCCTGCAGAAAGACATGTTCCTGTATACAACCCTTTAGTGAGGGACCTGCTCATCCTGGCATCCCTCTGCTCATGCAGGAGACAGAAGAGCAATTTATGCAGGACAGGCAATTGCTGATGTGTAGCATCCCTTGCCCAATCTTGCTATCGTGAGCAATGGTCTCTATGCCTGCAAGGGAATTTATGGTGTTTGAGGATATCAGGCTTTTTGTTGGTGCAATGTTCTTATTCCCTTAGTGTTTTAAGAAAAACTGCAGCTTTTGTCTGCCTCTGAAGCAGCTGCTACCTCATCTGCACCAGTAGGCACTGTGCAATGAGATTATCACCAAGTCTAACAAAGATGTAAAGATGACCTCGAGAGATAAGATCATGGCCTCTTAGGTCCAAGAGATTGGAGATGGACTCCTTTATGCTACTTGTCGTCTTCTGTGTTGGGTGAGACAGGCCGGTAAACATACAAACCACCTGGCTGTACATTTGAACCAGCTTTATCGCTGGAAGCAACTGATCCTCATTTAACCATATAATATAACCATATAACAATTACAGCACGGAAACAGGCCATCTCGGCCCTTCTAGTCCGTGCCGAACACTTATTCTCCCCTAGTCCCATCTACCTGCACTCAGACCATAACCCTCCATTCCTTTCCTGTCCATATAACTATCCAATTTATTTTTAAATGATAAAAACGAACCTACCTCCACCACCTTCACTGGAAGCTAATTCCACACAGCCACCACTCTCTGAGTAAAGAAGTTCCCCCTCATGTTACCCCTAAACTTCAGTCCCTTAATTCCCAAGTCATGTCCCCTTGTTTGAATCTTCCCTACTCTCAGTGGGAAAAGCTTATCCACGTCAACTCTGTCTATCCCTCTCATCATTTTAAAGACCTCTATCAAGTCCCCCCTTAACCTTCTGCGCTCCAAAGAATAAAGCCCTAACTTGTTCAACCTTTCTCTGTAACTTAGTTACAGGCAACATTCTAGTAAATCTCCTCTGTACTCTCTCTATTTTGTTGACATCCTTCCTATAATTAGGCGACCAAAATTGTACACCATACTCCAGAATTGGCCTCACCAATGCCTTGTACAATTTTAACATTACATCCCAACTTCTATACTAATGTTGGCTGCGGTGGGCAAGTTGGGCCAAAGGGCCTGTTTCCACGCTGCATCACTCTATGACTATAACCTAAAAATACAACTGCTGTCATAATTTAACCCTTTCTGGTAAATCTGCATTGAAAGCCTGATGTATCATTCCTGAACCTCAGGACTTAGCTTTCAATAGAGAACTCCAGATGGTCTGGCTGAGGTCCAGTTCAACTTGTAGTTTCGGTCCTCTTGAAACAGAGACACATGTTTTTGAATATTTTTACTCTTATGTGTTGCCTTTTAAGGACACCCAAAAAATACAAATTTCTTCCAGATAATTTTTCACTACCTACATTTTTTTTTAATTGTTGATGCCCCATGGTATTACTCACTGATCAAGTATATTCACTGTGTAATGTATTATTGCTGCAGTTTTCTATTCTTTTCTCTATAGTTTCTTTATGGGTTCTCCATGTTAAAGATGTCAGTTATTTTTTATCACTCAGCCGTGTCTACTACATAATTCCTATTAATGTATATAATAAATTGGAAGAACATTTAGGTTCTACTTTTGAACCTGCCAATGCAGCTTTGAATGAATATTTTGCTGCTAGCTCAAAATAGTTGAAAGTGCTCGGATTATGTCACATAAAATTTGATGTTATTTCCTGGCGTGCGTTTAAGGTTATAAATGCCTAATAACTCGTGATTTTTATCAGTCCCATTATTTTCATAAGGCAATCAGTGAACTTCATGCTCAGGAAAAGTGACAAAAATGCCTACCGGTTTCCCACGACTGATGAGCTAATATACATGGTTAAATCAGACAAATATGCAGATGTCCTCACCTGACTTCACTGCCATTCATCCAGAGTTTGATAAATAAAGCAATGATCTAATCAATCCTATATGTAGACAGAGAAAGTTCTCAAAAACAATTTAATGTATTTTAATTGTTTCTGTTATAATGGAATTGTAGGAAAGCATCATCAGGTTTCTTATCTTTGTTGCTCTTTTTCCTGTGCAATGTTTCTATTACAGTAATGTTCTTTTATGTATTAATCCTCCTCATTGCCAATCTCAACAACTCTATTTTGGTAGCACTGCCTTGGACTCGAGAATTAATTTCCAGCCAAAGCCTTTCTTTTTCCTTTCCTCACCTCTGAGAAGCCATTCCTTAAAACTACTATGACTATATATTATCATGTCATGGCCAGATGGGGCTATGAAACTGGCCAAACCACCTGTGAATGTGGAGAAGAGGACCATACAATGCAGCACTGCCTTGTCTGCCCCCTACTACCCAACCAGTGCAGCCCAAAGGATCTTGCAGTGTTCAATAAAAACGCAAAGGACTGTAAAGGAATGGGAAACTGTCATATAACCAACCAGCTTCAAAGACACTAAAGAAGAAGAATCATGTTCTTTTTATATAACTCCCAGGAAGTATCTTAAAGCATTTTAAAGTTTCTTATCAAAAGGCTTGTGACATCAAAAGTTTATTTTGGTTTTATTTTCATCTCATGTCACATGCGTATCTTTTGTTGTTCTGAATGTCTATTACTAATAATTTGTAATTATCGTTGACATGTCTCACCTTAAACCTGTTATACATTATTTGGCTTAACTATAGGATAGAACCACAGGCATCCATGGGAAATGAGCACAAAGTTTGGTGACATTATTTTAATTCACAAGCAATTGTTAAGATTTTCATTTTTTGCACATCAAAAGTCAAATTTCTAGTGAGGGTTTTGAGTCTGGGGAAATGTGATGTAAAGCTTGGCAGCACCTTTTGGATTTGTTATATTAAAGGGCAGCTGCAGCATCTCATGTTTCTTGTACAAGCTCCAGTAACCCTTCAGTTATAATTTTATAGAGCGCTAACAATTGGGCAGCACTTCTATGGACCATTGGAATTAATGTAACTAAACCTTATAAGATGTGCAAAGAGTCTATGGGAGTTAATGATTAATCTCTTGCACACTGATAGATGTGTTGAAAAGTCACTAAATTACATTTTTTTAACGTTTATATTTTTCTTTGAACAGCTTTGGTTATTACATGGAAAGGGTAAAAACAAGTGGATTGATGTAGTCAGGGTTGGCAAGTGATAGAAATCTATCAGCTATGAATCCTACTTTAGATTGGAAATTCCTCCATCTGCGCCCAGGATGAGGTGTTCGATACTAGGGCATCGGAGATGTCCTCATTCTTTAGGGAATGGGGGTTCCCCTCTTTCATTATAGATGAGGCTCTCACCAGGGTCTCCTCTATATCCCGCAGCTCCGCCCTTACTCCCCCTTCCCCCTATTCATAACAAGGACAGAGTTCCCCTTGTCCTCACCTTCCACCCCATCAGCCGTCGCATCTTATCTATCTTCTATCTATATACTTTTAAAACTCTGTGTGGGTGTATGTCATTATTTTTGCCTTTGATTCGTTACTCCGCGAAAACCAGACGCAAAAACGCCGAGATTTTTACCATTTCGCTACCATTTTTACCATTTCCCCTCCCCTTTCTGCCTTCTGCAGGGACCAGCATTTTTGTCTACCTTTAGATTGGAAAGTCCATCTTCATTGTCCACCTCCATTATCCTGAACCCAGTGTTATTTGTTTTTGTTTATTTTATTAGAAGTTAATACAGTACAAAACAATACAGTGGCACCTAATTTTAGGTGCCAACTATGTCATACCGTAATCCATTCTATGTACAACCTCTAGTTTTATGTTATGAGAAGGAAGTAAGCAAGACAAGAAAAAGAAAATAGAAAGGGGAAAAAGTGGAAAAATAGTTGGTAGAGAGTAGAAAAACGTGAAGTGTGTATATAAAAAAAAATAAAATAAAATAAAAAAGAAAAAGTGGAAAATAGAAATAGAAGAGAAGGCCCCTTAAAAGAGAATTTTTCAAATCTATATTCGGAGATGTAGATCTATCCACGTCATGACCTGAAATCAGCAATCCTTATGGTACCGCTGCATCACATGATTCCAAAAAGTCGATGAAAGGAGACCAACTCCTTAAGAATTGGTCATATTTATCTATTAGTCGGAGTCTCATTTCTTCAAGGCGTGCTATGTCCATCATATTCCTAATCCACATTTTAACAGTTGGTATGGTTGTATTTTTCCAAAATTTAAGTATCAATTTCTTTCCAATTATTAACCCATAATTAAAAAAAACATTTTGGTCTTTATTTAAATTGGTATCTTCTCCTATTATTCCAAATATAATCCATTCCATTTTGGGTTCTATTCTTGACTTGAAGAGCTTTGTAAATATATCAAATATATCACTCCAAAATTTATTCAACTTTGTACATCCTACAAATGAATGTGTTATATTAGCGTTTTGAAACAAACATTTATCGCATCTGGGAGAGACGTTTGGATAAAATTTATTCAACCTCGTTTTTGAATATGAACCCAGTGTTATTAAAAGGAAGAGAGATTTGTTCTATTATAGTAATGTTCTTTTATGTATTAATCCTCCTAACACATTCATCAAAATACAGTGAATAAGATTTTAATGAGCAAAGGTATAATTTGCCTAAAAAAAGCACCTTCCAGGACCAAAAGACCAATTAACGCCTGAAATCCATCTCACCCCATATAGGCTAAGGCAGTATTTTGGCATTGGGTCATCTACGTTAATTAATGAGGAGTTTCGACTATTTAAGGATACTTGATAGAAATCTGATTCTTTTGCAGGCATTTTGATGTTCTGTGCTGGGTCAGAGAAGCGCATGAAGGTCACAAGTAGTAAAAGGCATTTTTAAAGAAAGCCCATAACCAACTTCTACAGTGCCCTCCATAATGTTTGGGATAAAGACCCATCATTTATTTATTTGCCTCTGTACTCCACAATTTGAGATTTGTAATAGAAAAAAATCACATGTGGTTAAAGTGCACATTGTCAGATTTTATTGAAGGGTATTTTTATACATTTTGGTTTCACCA
This sequence comes from Amblyraja radiata, assembly GCF_010909765.2. NCBI lineage: Eukaryota > Metazoa > Chordata > Chondrichthyes > Rajiformes > Rajidae > Amblyraja > Amblyraja radiata. The sequence goes on from NC_045958.1 coordinate 42,928,069, forward strand.
TGTAGAAATTACATAGTGAATTATACATAGTCCCCCCATTTCAGGACATCATAATGTTTGGGACACATGGCTTTACAGGTGTTTGTAATTGCTCAGGTGTTTTTAATTGCCTCCTTAATGCAGGTATAAGAAAGCTCTCAGGACCGAGTCTTTCCTCCAGCCTTTCCATCACCTGTGGAAACCTTTTTTGCTGTTTATCAACATGAGGACCAAAGTTGTGCCAATGAAATTCAAAGAAGCCATTATGAGACTGAGAAACGAATAAAACTGTTAGTGACATCAGCCAAATTTAGGCTTACCAAAATCAACTGTTTGGAACATCATTACAAAGAAAGAGCACCGGTGAGTTTACTGATCGCAACGGGACTGGCAGGCCAAGGAAGACCTCCACAGCTGATAACAGAAGAATTCTCTCTATAATAAAGAAAAATCCACAAACACATGTCCGACAGATCAGAAACACCTTTCAGGAGTCAGGCGTGGATTTGTCAATGACCACTGTCCGCAGAAGACTTCATGAACAGAAATACAGAGGCTACACTGCAAGATGTAAAATAACTGGTTAGCCACAAAAATAGGATGGCCAGGTTACAGTTTGCCAAGAAGTACTTAAAAGAGCAACCACAGTTCTGGAAAAAAAGGTCTTGTGGACAGATGAGACAAAGTTTAACATATCAGAGTGATGGCAAGAGCAAACTATGGAAGAGAGAACGAACTGCCCAAGATCCAAAGTATACCACCTCATCTGTGAAACACGATGGTGGAGGTGTTATGGCCTGGGCACATATGGCTGCTGAAGGTACTGGCTCACATCTTCATTGATGATACAACTGCTGATGTTAGTAGCATAATGAAATCTGAAGTGTATAGACACATCCTATCTGCTCAAGTTCAAACGAATGCCTCAAAACTCGACCAGCGGTTCATTCTACAGCAAGACAATGATCCTAAACATACTGCTAAAGCAACAAAGGAGTTATTCAAAGCTAAAAAATGGTCAATTCTTGAGTGGCCAAGTCAATCACCCGATCTGAACCCAATTGAGCATGCCGTTTATATGCTGAAGCAAAAACTGAAGAGTACTAGCCCCCAAAACAAGCATAGGCTAAAGATCACTGCAATACAGGCCTGGCAGAGCATCAACAGAGAAGACACCCAGCAACTGGTGATGACCATGAATCACAGACTTCAAGCAGTTATTGCATACAAAGGATATGCAACAAAATACTAAACATGACTTTCAGAAGGCTTTCGACAAGGTCCCACATAAGAGATTAGTATACAAACTTAAAGCACACGGTATTGGGGGTTCAGTATTGATGTGTATAGAGAACTGGTTGGCAAACAGGAAGCAAAGAGTAGGAGTAAACGGGTCCTTTTCACAATGGCAGGCAGTGACTAGTGGGGTACCGCAAGGCTCAGTGCTGGGACCCCAGCTATTTACAATATATATTAATGATCTGGATGAGGGAATTGAAGGCAACATCTCCAAGTTTGCAGATGACACTAAGCTGGGGGGCAGTGTTAGCTGTGAGGAGGATGCTAGGAGACTTGGATAGGCTGGGTGAGTGGGCAAATGTTTGGCAGATGCAGTATAATGTGGATAAATGTGAGGTTATCCACTTTGGTGGCAAAAACAGGAAAGCAGACTATTATCTAAATGGTGGGCGATTAGGAAAAGGGGAGATGCAACGAGACCTGGGTGTCATGGTACATCAGTCATTGAAAGTAGGCATGCAGGTGCAGCAGGCAGTGAAGAAAGCAAATGGTATGTTAGCTTTAATAGCAAAAGGATTTCAGTATAGGAGCAGGGAGGTTCTACTGCAGTTGTACAGGGTCTTGGTGAGACCACACCTAGAGTATTGCGTACAGTTTTGGTCTCCAAATCTGAGGAAGGACATTATTGCCATAGAGGGAGTGCAGAGAAGGTTCACCAGACTGATTCCTGGGATGTCAGGACTTTCATATGAAGAAAGACTGGATAGACTCTGCTTATACTCACTAGAATTTAGGAGATTGAGGGGGGATCTTATAGAAACTTACAAAATTCTTAAGGGGTTGGACAGGCTAGATGCAGGAAGATTGTTCCCAATGTTGGGGAAGTCCAGGACAAGGGGTCACAGCTTAAGGATAAGGGGGAAATCCTTTAAGACCGAGATGAGAAAAACATTTTTCACACAGAGAGTGGTGAATCTCTGGAACTGAGGCCAGTTCATTGGCTATATTTAAGAGGGAGTTAGATCTGGCCCTTGTGGCTAAAGGGATCAGGGGGTATGGAGAGAAGGCAGGTGCGGGATACTGAGTTGGATGATCAGCCATGATCATATTGAATGGCGGTGCAGGCTCGAAGGGCCGAATGGCCTACTCCTGCACCTATTTTCTATGTATCTATCTATGACTACTTTCATTTACATGACATTGCTGTGTCCCAAACATTATGGTGCCCTGAAATGGTGGGGACTATGGATAAACACTGCTGTAATTTCTACATTGTGAAACCAAAATGTATAAAAATACCCTTTAATAAAATCTGACAATGCGCACTTTAACCACATGTGATCCTTTTCTATTACAGATCTCAAATTGTGGAGTACAGAGGCAAATAAATAAATGATGGGTCTTTGTCCCAAACGTTATGGAGGTCACTGCATACTTTGTCCTTTTATATGGATCAATATTTTATGATGAGCAATTTAATAGCTACTTGGAGAAGTGGTTGAATACTCAGTTTCTTGATCCATTATCCATTATAATGCTTAATAAATAACATGCCAGTCTAGATTATGTACTCCATTATCTTCCTTCTGACTCTGAGATGAGAATGCAAATCCATCAGGAGATCCTGGTGATGTTCCCTGCTCTAAACTGGAAGGAGCCAAAGGCATAATGATTGAAACCATGTATCTCGTTAGGGTCCTGTGACCCTCTCCAGTCTTTAACTTCCTCGTCCTTTAAACCGTTGTTATTGACTTAACTTTTATTCAAATTCTTCCGAATGCAATAACTAGTTTGTATCCTGTGAAATTAGCTGGTGTCAAATTGAGATTGACAAGTGATGAAATTATCATTCTAATTTTTCAGCTTTTCTGCTTTTATCCATTAATAAGGCAAGAATCTTGCAAAAATTCTGGAGGTCATTGCCTCACTTATTTTTAAAGTAGTGTTCTTTACGGTTAAACAGAGAACAAGCAATAGGAGGTTTTGTTAACTTGTTTAGGAACAAACAGGAGTATTTTTAACCTAATTTGTTCATCTGGTAGGGTCAGGTGTAATGTTGGTTTTAAACCCAGCTTAATGCCTACAGCTATTAGTCAAATTTTGTCCAGTCTGAAGAAGGGTTTCGGCCCGAAACGTCGCCTATTTCCTTCGCTCCATAGATGCTGCTGCACCCGCTGAGTTTCCCCAGCAATTTTGTGTACCTTCGATATTCCAGCATCTGCAGTTCCCTTTTGAACACTTAATGCCTACAGTGTTGGATGCCAAACAGGCTTCTGACCAATCCTATGGCAGTCCTGGCTGGTGGGGCAGAGGTTTACAATTTCCTCTCAAACATTCTTGCATTTGAATCGCGAGAAATGTTGAAATCCACAAAATTTGACTAATAGCTGAGTATAATTATCCATATAACCTGGCATTTAGTCATAGACATTGGCAATAGGTGTAGGAGTAGGCCATTCACCCCCTCGAGCCAGCACCGCCATTTAATGTGATCATGGCTGATCATCCACAATCAGTACCCCATTCCTGCCTTCTCCCCATATCCCTTGATTCCGCTAGCCCTAAGAGCTCTATCTAACTTGTGAATGCATCCAGTGAAATCGGCCTAAAGTGCCTTCTGAGGCAGAGAATTCCACAAATTCACAACTCCCTGTGTGAAAAAGTGTTTCCTCATCTCAGTTCTAAATGGCCTACCCTTATTCTTAAACTGTGGGTCCTGGTTCTGGACTCCCCTAACATAGGGAACAGGTTTCCTGCATCTAGCGTGTCCAATCCCTTAATGATTTTATATGTTTCTATAAGATCCCCTCTAATCCTTCTAAAATCCCCTCTAATCCTTCTAAAATAGAGCCCAGTCGCTCTATTCTTTCATCATATGACAGTTTAAAGTGCATTGGCTTTAATTCTCCTTGTAGTGACAAGGGAGGGATGGAAAGGTTTGTGTCAGCCATCAATGTGCTGCTGAAACCCAGCGCCTCCAACCTTGGCTTGCCTGATAATAGTCAGTATTAAATGTTAGGTAGAAGTTCCAATTCATAGAATTGCTATCTAAATATGTGATGGGTGTGTATCCCGTAGAGTGTGCAAGGTTATTAATGCAGACGTTGGAAGGTGGGGTTTGATTGATCCATATGAGATCATTAAACTTTTGACCGTGTTACATCTATTACCTTGACTTTGCACCTGGCTCTGAACTAACTCCTCATTAATCTCCCCACTAATAATTTCCCTTTTAGGCTTGAGGTTTATTGGGTCCCTGTGCCAGGAGAACCTCTCTCTTTCTCTCCACTTGGTCAATCAAGGTATCCGGACTCATCTCTGAAATTTTGATTGTCATATCTCAACTCTGTATTACCATGCCTTTCTCCAGGTTTTCACACTAGGTGGCTTCTTGACTGCTTTAGATTGACCCTAAACAAGAACCAAATATCCATTAGCACCAACAGATCCAGTAGGGAGACCTGTAACTGGGCAACAGACTGGAGATTGGATATAAGATGAGGTATACAGGAGTTGAATGCCTAATGCATATGATCCACAACTAAAAGAACACAAACAGTACTTATTGCATGCAAACTTTACCTGATAGACAAGTAAAAACATTGAAAGACTAAGGTTGGACTGGTGTTTTGCAGTTCAATCTCTGAATGCTTCAGCAATTCCCTTGTCTGTTGACAAGTTTCAGCATAAATGTTTGCAAAACAAGTGATGCCTGAAAACATTGAAGCAATCTTTGTTATATTAACATGTTTTAGCATGATTTATGATTCTCTTGAGCTGAAAACATAAAAGAACGAATGTGATTTCTGTGCACTGGTCTGTACAGCTGTTTTTAAACAAAAGAATGCTCTTGTGGGCCTGGATTTCAGTTCAAATTGTGCGAAGATATTCCATACATCAGGCAATAATGTAGGCAGCTGATTTTGGCTGTTTGATAAGAGTTGTTTGGCAGAAACAACTGTAACTTGTTTGGCTGTGAATCTAGTTCTCGGTTGTTTGTGCTGGCTGCTGTACTTCAAAGTGGGAATAACACAAACTGACATCACTGCTTATCTTCATCCAATTAAGAATATGCCAAAGTTAATTAAAAGTATTCAAGACGTTTAAATGGCATAAGTTATGAAAGAGTAGATTGTGGTGAGTTTTTAAAGTAGGGGAAAGCATATGGGTGTCAGAGGTTATGGGGAGAAGGCAGGGGAATGGGGTTAGGAGGGAGAGATCAGCCATGATTGAATGGCGGAGTAGACTTGATGGGCTGACTGGCCTCATTCTACACCTATCACTTATGATCATATGATAATATTAAGCCCTTAATATTTCTTGGGTTTTAAGTTTTAGTGAATTCCATTGGATGCTTCCACCGAAAGTCACAATTGAGCAGTGAATCACGTTTACTGCTGGTCATAAGTTTTTAATCTCATGTTTAACTTAGTGTTGCTGAATTCATACATTCAGAAATTGAAACCCCCAACTGAAAATCACATTACCACTGCCTGACAGTGTGAGCTTGGTAGCATCAAGAAATGGCAACGTGATTTGTCAGATCAGCCTTCACAAAGAATTTTTGCTTTTGGATGCTATCTCCAACAAGACAGGTGAAGTCTATTCATTTTTTTTCATGTACTCCCTTTCGAATAAAATTCAAAATTACCATTTTGTTTAATTTTTTGGGAGACATTATTTGTACTCGCAGAACTTAGAGACAGGACTCTGCATCTCTGCAACTGGATCCTCGACTTCCTGAACAACAGACCCTAATCAGTGAGGATAGGGGACAAATCATCTGCTACGATGATCCTCAATACTGGTGCTCCACAAGGATGTGTTCTCAGACCCCCTTCTTTACTCCTTGTACATCCACGACTGTGGAGCCATGTAGAGATCTAATTCAATTTACAAATTTGCAGATATTGTGGGCCAGATATCAAATAATGATGAGACAGGGTACAGGAAGGAGATTTGGAACCTAGTGACCTGGTGTCGAGCCAACAACCTTTCTCCCAATGTCAGCAAGTTAAAGGAGAGAATGAGTGACTTCAGGAAGCAAAGAGGTACACATATCCTGGTTTTCATTGACGGCGCCAAAGTAGAAATGGTTGTAAGCCTCAAATTCCGAGGAGTAAATATCACCAACAATTTCTCCTGGGCCACCCATATTGAAGTAATAGCGAAGAAAGCACACCAATGCCTCTACTTCCTTAGAAGACTTAGGAAGTTTGGCATGTCCCCAACAACTCTCGCCAACTTCTACAGATGCGCCATAGAAAGTATTTTATCGGGATGCATCACAGCATGGCTTAGGATCGCCACCATCCAAGACCACAAGAAATTGCAGAGAATTGTGAACGCAGCCCAGACTATCACACAAACCAACCTTACTTCCATTGACTCCATTTATACCTTACGCTACCTCAGCAAGGCCACCAGCATAATCAAGGACGAGGCGCACCCTGGCCACTCCCTCTTCTCCCCTCTCTCATCAGGCAAAAGATATAGAAGTATGAAAACGCACACCTCCAGATTTAGGGACAGTTTCTTCCTAGCTGTTATCAGGTAACTGAACCATCCTACCATAACTAAAGAGCAATCCTGAACTATCTACCTCACTGAAGACCCTCAGACTATCTTTGATCGGACTTTGATCGTACACTGTGGATGGCTCGATTGTAATCATGTATTGACTTTCCGCTGACTGGTTAGCACGCAACAAAAGCTTTTCACATGACAATAAAATGCCAATAAATTAAACCAACTAACTAACTACTGCAATATTCTGCTTTAGGTTGCTCATGTTACCCACTGTGCAACCTACTTCCCAAACTTTGGCAATGTGTTTTCTTATCTAGTTTCAATTATGGAGATATGAGTTATAAAGATACCATGCTTAAACTGAAGAGAAATAGGACATAGACCAGTACAGCACAGGAACAGGCCATTCGGCCCACAATTCCTGTGCCAAACAGGATGTCCATTTAAACGAATCCCCTTAGCCTGCATGTGATCCGTATCCCTCAATTCCCTTGCATATCCAAGTGCCTAAAAACCTCAAATCACAATCACAATAATACTTTATTAGCCAAGTATGTTTTGCAACATACGAGGTATTTCATTTGCCAAGTCAGTTACACAAATAAAAAGCAACAGAACACACAAAACACATTTTAACATAAACATCCATCACAGAGTCTCCTCCACATTCCTCACTGTGATGGAAGGCGAAAAAAAAGTTAAATCTCTTCCCTTTGCTCTCCCGTGGTCGGGGGCCTCGAGCCCTCCATTGACGGGATGATCTTGACTCCCGTAGCCGGCGGTGGGCCCTCCGTGTCAAGGCGATCTGCTTCTGCATCAGGGGGGATGTCAGCTCACCCACGCCGGACAATCGAACCTCGCATCGAGGCTGGTCGAACCTACCATGACATTGAAGCTCCCGACATCCATGGCCTCTCCCGAGACTGCGAGCTCCCGGTGTGAAGACTGCAGACCACGGTTGGTGCGATCCCAGGCAAGGGATCGACTCCGATGTAAGTCTTTGCCCCGCGGTGGGGCCCAAGGTCAGACCAAGGAGGCCTCCAGCTCCATCGATGGTAGGCCGCAGAACATCCGGAGTATGCGATCTGAAAATTAGTCGCATCTTCGGCAAGGTAAGAAACCGAAAAAAAAAGTTTCTACCGACCCCTCCCCTCCCCTTCCCCCACATAAAACAAACCGGAGAACATTTACACAAACTTTTAACACACACTAAAAATTTTAAATAAGAGGAAAAAACAACCAGACTGTTGGCGGGGCTGCCAATCGTACGGCGTCCCTGATGATGTATCTGCTTCCATCACCAACCAAGGCAGCCATTCCAAACACTTATCACACTTGCCTTGCACATCTCCTTTAAACTTTCCCCCTCTGACCTTAAATCTGTGCCCTCTAGTCTGAGAAACTATCAGTTTCTGCTGACTAGACAATGCAGCAATGTTTATCACTTTTGTACATGTCAGCATATATTTTCAGTAATAGAAATTCTGCAGATGGCTGATTGGAATGAGGAGATGCTAATTTTCTCATCCAGATACAAACGAAGTTGGGTCTTATTTGGAAATCCTCTTGCCTCTGAATTAGAACATTTTACTTCGGAGTCACGTGAGTGACTACGTGAAGAACCCGTCCAGCATGCATGCGTGACATGAGCGTTCACGCGTTCACTACAGCGAAGAACGGGAGCACGGGCGCTCCCGCTACAAGCTTGAAAGAACGGACCGTTAGTTAAGTACTTACCCACAGGTTCGAATTTACAACTTTGCTCCTCTTTGTGCACCAGGGGAAACTGGAGCAAAGCAGCACAGAGGGAAACCTCCCCCGTTCGACTCCAGGGAAGGAGCGTTCTGTCAGTGGAGGGGGGAGAGGCAGCACCTGGACCGCACACGCTGTGGTCCACAGTCGGGGTACTGAGCCGATGCCCAGTCCGCTAACAGCTGTCTGACCAACAGCAGCGGACTGGAGAGAAATTCAAAAACCGGCCGGTAATCCCTGCATACTCCCGACAAGGAGACTCGCCGCCTGGGAACGGCAGAAATGCCGCCCGAAAACGTCAGGCAGCCTCTAGAGCAAAGTGAGCAACCAAACCTCGGGCTGGAGAAAGACACGGAAGATGGAGCCGGCACTTCAAACTACCGCCCGAGAGCGAGTATGTGTCTGTTTTCCAAGCCTAGAGAAAGGTCATGGAGTAAAAACTCCAGCGAGACTTGCCTCGGGAGCTGGGGCAAGCTCGCCAAGGGAGCATAACACTCCCGCTCCAGTGCACTAACAGCACTGGCCATCTCTCTCATCAGAGGGATCGATGGCGACCAGAGCTGGGCTGGTCAAGAAGAGGGGTCACTGGCTGAACAACATCGGGAGTATGCTTGAGGTACAGGATCAGGAAGAGCTGCTGGGTGTGAGATACCGCTACGTGGCTACACCACGAGCGAGATGGCCCTTTTCAATTTAAACTGACGGCCAGCTTACTACCTGTCTTCCCAAAAAACCTCTCCAAGACAGGTAGTCATGAGGCGTTGGATTTTATCACGCCTCCCCAAAATTGCATTTACTGAAAGTGCCTACCATTATTGGGGGTACATTGAGCAGGGCATTTAAAAACCCAAATATCTTAAATTGCATTTGATACCCCTGACGTTGGCTATCATTTTTGCATGCTCATTCCAGAGGGGCAGGGTAGTATGGCAAAGCACCTGACCCTACTGTTCAACACAGTATGCGATCCGCAACTTCTCGAAGGAAGTCATAAAACCTGCCCTCAACCTAAAAAATTCACAGGACTGTGAGAACGCCGACCTCACAACCACAGATCCTGCTATCTGGCAAAGTTACCAAACCATGCCTAAAAACTGGACGAAGTGTCCAAGATATTCGACATCATGAGGGCAGGGCCTGGAATGAGCAAACCACACAAAACCAGACAGCAGTACCTCCACGCGTCCACCAGTAGGCGTCTACTTAATGGTACTGGTGAAAGCTCGGGGCCCGCATGCCAGCCCCCGTAAGCCTTTTCAGGCCAGGGTCCAGAGCGGGCCCCATGGAAAATGCGCCACCCCCCAACAACACCATCTCGACAGACAAGGAACCAGAAACCGAAGAAATGAACACACCACTAAACAACAATGAAGGCAGATGAGTATGGTTCCTACCATCACATAAAAGGTGAAGGGTTTGTACTAACAGGGGGGGGGGAATCACACCTGGGTTTGGAAGCATGAAGAACTATCACACTTGGTAGTTATACACCAAAAGTATTCAAGGATAAAAATTGAATTAAGTAACTTGCTACCAGTTCAGCATGCACCCCAAAGGGGTTTACCCTCCCACTAAAAAAGAACATGAGGGACTAGCTAACTGGAGAAGATATACAAAGGGGTCATAAAGAAGTCTAATATGATCCTTTGGTACAAAAAACCCCAAAGATGGTGAATGTAGCACCATCATTGACTTAACCACTTGAATATTTTCACCAGGTATACACACTTTATGGAAACTTGTAACTGCTAACCGTGGATTTCCTAGGATACTTTATGGTAGACATCGACTTAAAAGATGCATACTATTCAGTACCCATTTATAAAAGATCTTCGGAGATACCACAATTTACCTGGATGGGGTACTATGGCAGTATAAATTATTGACAATGGCTAAATATGAGCCAAAACTGTTTTCCAAGATATTCAAACCAGCCCTGACACTATTAAGGAACATATCGTCATGGCATGTCTCTATGATATTAACGACAGACAAAACCATGGAAATAGTTAAATCAACAGCATTAGCTACTAAAACTTATTTAGCCTGGGCTCTGTCATTCAATCCAGATAAATCTACGTTGACACCATCCACAACTATGGACTATCTGGTATTCAATTAACTCTATCCACTTATCTATAACATTGCCAAAAGGAGAGTCAGCGTATGGCACAACCTGTAACAATTAATGGTAACAATCAACCAACCATTCAACAAAGTGGCAAGAGTAATTGGGAATTAGTAGCAGCATTACCAGCTACTTAACTTGAATCTTTCCATTAGAGCTAAGGTGCTAGTGTTTAAACAAAATAACCCATACCCAGAACAGGTGGTAAATGGACTAATCTGGAGTCGTCATCACTACAGACACTGGGCATAAAACCTAGTTGGAAATATTGAGTACGTTCTATGGGTAAAAGCATATTGTTCAGTAGTGCACCATTTTGCATGTTCGTTTATAAATTAACAACATCACAGTGGTGGCATATACCAAACCACTTGGGCGGAATAAAATCGATCTCATGTGACAATTTAATTAACAATTGGTAACCGTATGTCGTCAAACATATTTGACCATCAGCAACTTACCTACCAGGTGAGCTAAATACTGTAAACAGACATATTAAACCAAAGTATTTGCTGAAATTACAAAGCAATATGGAACACCAGATATCGATTTCCTTGTATTCCAATTGAATCACCACGTACCGATGTATCTCGCATGAAACCAGACTTTGAGGCAGCGGCAATGGATACATTCCCGCTGAACTGGGGGGGGGATCTAATCTCTATGTTCTCCCCTTTTCTACCTCATCAGTCAGGTACTACGGCCTCATCAGTCGGGTACTACGCAAAATACAGATGGACTCTGCTTCAGGTATTTTGATAGTACCCGACTAAACCTACACAGTCATGGATCCCAGTGGTCCTCGACATGGTCATTAAAACCCTAATGATTTTTCCCAGTAGCCCAGACTTATCAACTCACCCAGTATCAGGCATAAGCCACCCATGCCACGATAAATTAAACTACTGGGTTGCAGATTTGAAAAGACCACTGCTGGGCCTGGGTTGCAGAATTGGGAAGACCACTGCTGGGCCTGGATTTGTCAGACAGCACTATCGACACGATGACAGCATCCCATCGCATATCCACAAGGGAACATACTTGGTGAACATCAAGAAGTGGGAAGATACTGTTCAAATACAGGAACTACATATTCAACTACAACAAAACCTGTACTGGAGTTCCTGGCAGGTCTTCACCACAATGAAGGACTCAGCTACAGCGCCATTAATACAGCCAGAAGTGCTCTGTCAGCGTACTTAACTCAGGCACCAGGACAACAGGCCATAGGGTACCACCCACTGGTGATCAAATTCACGAGAAGCAAATTCAACTCTAATCCCCCAGACCTAGGTACACCCAAATCTGGGATGTCAGTGTGGTCCTGACGTACCTTAGGGGATGGTCACCAGCCAGGTCCCTCACCCTAGAACAGCCTACCCTGAAGACGGTCATGCTGATGGCCTTGTCTCAGCACAAAGAGCCCAGTTCCTCCATCTACGATCGGACAATATGGTTATAACACCAGTCCGTGTCACATTTACCATTCAGGGGCTGGTCAAACAGAGCAGACCAGGAACATCAGGTCCAGTCATGGAATTCCGGGCACACCCACCTGAACCACGGTTATGTGTCATGACCCACTTATTGAATTACATCGACACAATAAGAAATCCCAGAGGGAGAGAAAAAGCCTTATGGGTCAGCCACAAGAAACCTCATGGTCGGGTGATGAGCCAAACTATCTCAAGTGGCTCAAGCAGGTACTGGGAGTTGCTGGAGTAAATACTAACGTGTATAAATCTTACTCCACCAGGGCAGCATCCACATCGGTGACTAAGAGGATGGACGTGCCTATGGACCACATCCTGGCTACAGCAGGGTGGTATAGGGAGTATACGTTCCAAAATTTTATAACAAGCCGCTGGCAGAACCTGTATCGTTTGCAGATAAAGTATTAGAATCTGCAAATATATACAGTAATTTAAGCCCGGGGGAGCATTTTGGTCTTGTTATTGTTAATAACACCATTATTGTTTTACAAACAGATTCATGGTTGATTACGATAACATACTTCCTCCCTCGAATGACTTCCGCAGCGAGTGAAGTATGAACTGTTACACGGTTTGAAATCACAGAGCTTTAAAATCTTCACGTAGTCATTCACGTGACTCCGAAGCAAAATAGTAGGATTGAACGAGAACTTACCAGTTCGAAGTTTGATCTGTATTTTATGAGGAGTTACGATGAGGGATTACGTGCCCTCCGCTCCCACCCTCAATTATAGAGATCAACTGGTACTTAAGTTCTCCTTTTCTTTACTATGTTTATTTCAATTATTGTGTCTTCTGTGATTCCACACCGCTGCTTTGAAGTATGTCGCGCATGCGTGCTGGACGGGTTCTTCACGTAATCCCTCATCGTAACTCCTCATAAAATACAGATCAAACTTCGAACTGGTAAGTTCTCGTTCAATCCTACCATTTTACGGGCTAAGAACACGAAATTCTAGACCGACAAGCCACTACTCAGTAAATGCTCCCATATGGATATGCTGTATCAGAATAGGGTTACACCAAGGCCTTCAATGGTTCATTGGTTCAATGACCCTTTATTGCCACCCATGCCCAGCACAGTGGAATTCTTTTGCACAACCCACAAAAGCACAGTCACCATATTTTACCATTGTTTACAAAGAAAAAGTTCAAAGTCCAAGTTCCTGTCCACATGTTGAAAGTGCTAGAGTACCAACAATCCAGGTAATCCCCAGGCTGCCGCAAGCCCACGACCCGACATCCCACTCCTCGCCCGACTGACTGCCTGTGTGTCCCGGGAGTGCCTCCTGCAGCCGACCTTGAATGCGCTGGAGGCAATACCCCAGTCCCTGTCCTACCAGCCCACTCTTTGCATCCTTCACAGCCAGCGGCTCCTCAGGTTTATTAATGTCACTTGTACCAACCAAGGTACAGTGAAAATCATAGTTTGGTATACTATCCAATCAAATCAGATAATCTAAAAGTAGGTTAGCATATGCAAGGACCATTCAGAAGCCTGAAAACAGAGGGGAAGTAGCTGTGTCTGAGTCTGATGGTGCATGTTTTCAAGCATCTTTATCTTCTGCCTGACGTGAATGGGTAGATGAAGGAATGACAGTGGTGGAAAAGGTCTTTGATTATGTTGGCTGCTTTCCCAAGGCAGCGTGAAGTGTAGATATAGTCAGTGGTGGGAATTCTGGTCTGTTTGATGGACTGGGCTGCATCCACAACTTCCTGAAACTTCTAGCACTCTTGGGTAGAACTGTTCCCAAACAAAGCTGCGATACAACCTGACAATATGCAGGTGAACATAACATATATATAATCCACTGGCACTATTTGACGAAAACTAAGATGTTTTTCTTTGTTCCGCAGGATGATATTCACCCTTTAATCAGTTATTAAAATGAATGATCGGATCGTGATTAACAACTTGTTTATAATGAAAATTGGCCGACGAATTTTTCTTTTAGAACAGTAAATCCATTTCCACTTCACTCTGAATATCAGCAATTGTCTGTCCACTTTCTGTTCACTGCTTATCTTAATCGAGAGGTTTACCATCACTACGCCATGGTGATCTGAAGCTCGTTGATTGAGCTGGGGCTCTCTATGATAGTCATCTGCCCGTCACCTTGAACAAATTGTTGTGAGAGTAAACTGTTAATCAAAAATAAATAAAAACTAGTTTCAAATGATTTAATATTCTTGATTTAACGCTCTTTTTTCCAACCGACAAAATTTGGCAATAAGAAAACACATTTATTGCTCTGCTCACATTTCCTGGTCAGCAATGGAAGAATTAAAGTACACAATATTTGACAGATGGAATCACCTCAACAAACCTTGCCTTGCCCTGTCAGAGAGCTTCCATTTGTCCTATCCTCTCTACAACTAGCTTATTTCTCACTTTCCCAGTTCAAATGAAGGGTCTTCATTCTGAAACTTTAACATATTTCGCTTTCAATAGATGCTGCATTATCTGCTGTATGTTTCTAGTATTTTCTGCTTTCAGTTTGGATTTTCCAACTTGTACAATTCTCTTCTTGATTTTCAGTTTAGAATGTTTTTTAAAAGATTGTAAGTCTGACAATGCAATTCTCAGTGAATTGCCAGCTAAATTTACATGACAACGATTGCCTAGATTATGTGCTCATAGTTGCCATTATGAGGTTTGAACCAGTAGACTTCTGACTCAAGCAGGATACTACTTACTGTCAGCGCATGAGGCTGACTCATTATGCTTCAAGTATAATGAGAGCATCAGTAAGCAAAATTAATGGAAAATTCATAGACATTTCATTGAGCTTTCATTTGCTGTATTACTGCTAGTGAGGGTAGGAATAGAAAGATAGGACGGATGAATGTGTGGCTCAGGAGCTGGTACAAGGGACAGGGATTCATATTTTTTGACCATTGAGATCTCTTCTGAGGCAAAGATGACCTATATAAGAGGGGCGGGTTGCACCTGAACAGGAGGAGGACTAATAGATCAATGGTACTTTATTGTCACATATACCAAGGTACAATGAAATTCCTCTTTTGCATACAGTTTAGTAAAAGTATTACTATACATAAACATAAACATAATCTTAGTTAATTTTAAGTGTATAGGAGTAGTACATCATTATTCATGATTCAAGTCTGAAACTTGTTATCATTGTAGAGTTCTTAACTTGGCCATAAAGGCCCATTGTCCTGATGGCATTGCAGGGTCGGCCTTGCCATGCTACGTTGTTGGAGTCCTCCATTATTCTATGCTGCTGCAGGCTGCGTCCGATCCATGCGCCCAATCCAATTGAGCCCCAGGCTGATGCAGGGCCTCCAGCAGCCCACTCCACTGACTCATCGATCCACAAACAATGACCCGCGAACCATTGTCCCTCACCTCACCTGGCCACTGTTCAAACTTTGACCCCAAGGGTGCCTCCCACGGCCGACCTTGTCACAACCAGAGCACATTTGAGGGTATGTGGAGGCAAAACACCAATCTGTTTACCAGCACCTTTGTTTGTCTGTCAATATGTGCATGAATCACATCCTCAGAATGTTCTACTATAATTTCCCTACCAATGACATAAGGATCACCAGCCTATGCTTACCTCGTGTATCCCTGCTGCCTTTTTTTTTTAATACAGGAACAACGTTAGCTATCCTTCAGTCATCTGACACCTCACCTATGGCAAATGAAGATGCAAAACTCTCTGTCAGGACCTGAGCTATCTTTTACCTTGCATCCTATAACATCCTGAGATACTGTCGATTGCATCTGACCCTGGGTATTTATTAACTCAGGGTGTGTTTTATGACATTTCACACCTCCTCTTTGTTAATATTGACCTGTTCCAAACTATGAACATGGCCCTCCTTGAACTCGCTAATTTCCATGTCCTTCTCCTTGGTGAATACAGATCAGAAATATTCATTTTGAATCTCATCCATGTTCCTTGGTTTCACACATAAATTATCCCTTCGGTCCCTTAGGGAACAAACTCTTTTCCTGTCTACTCTCTTGTTTTTTATATGCTTACAGAATGTCTTTGAATTCTCCCTAATCATATTTGCCAAGGATATTTCTTGGCTCCTTTTTGCCCTCCTAATTCCTTTCTTGACTTCTTTCCCTGCACCATCTACATTTCTCAAGAGGCTTACTGAATTCAAGTTGCCCATGCTTGACATATACTTTCTGGGTTTTTTTCCCAAATCAAACCTTCAATTTTAGGTTCCCTGACCATACCAAATGTACCTTTTATCCTTAAAGGAACATGCCGTCCCCGAACGTCTGCTAACTCTCTTTCAGAAGACTCCCACATCAGATTTTGCTTTAACCGCCAGCATCTGCTCCCAATCTACTTCGCCATCTGAAGAAGGGTCCCGACCCAAAATGTCATCTGTCCATTTCCCTCCACAGATGTTGCCTGACCTGTTGAGTTCCTACAGCAGTTTGTTTTTCGCTCGGGATTCCAGCATCCACATTTTCTTGTGCCCACTAATCAACTTTTGCCAGCTACTCTCTAATGCTATTGGAATCGGCCTTCTTTATATTTCCGACATTAATTTGAGGTTTCACTTAACACATTATGCCCCGTTTAAATCCTTCCAGTAATGTAATCCCTGTCAATATTTGGAAATGTAAAATCTCCCACTCTGATAACCCTATTGCACTTCACCTTCTTTGTGATTTGCTTATATATGTTCTGCTAATTCTTGCTGATTATTGGGAGGCCAATAGTGTAATTCCAGAAGAATTATCACATCTCTATAATTGCCAAATTCTACCTAAATAACCTAATTGCACAATCCTTCAAGTACATCCTAAGTACTGATGTGATCAGTAGTGCTACCCACTCTCCTATTTCACATCCCTTTGTTTTAAAGGAAGTATATCAAAATATGGCTCTATAAAACCAAAATAAATGTGGTTCCCTTTAATTGTGTAAGATTTTGAAATGCTTAATCTGATCTTCGAGCAACCTGGGTGGCCTAAAGCATTTGGCTCAGCGACCAGAAGAGTAAGGAAGCAGACAAATCTTCACAGCAATTTAAATTAGTACAAATAATATGACCCCAGTCATCCTGAAAGCCTGGTTTGCTTTCATCTGTTAAAAGAGAAGCCAAATTATTTCGGTACTCCACACTTCTTTATTTAGTTTAGTTTGTAACTCATTCAGAGTCAGTCTATCTGTTCCATTGTATATGGTGGAAAAGCTCAAGAATGAGCAAGATCTTTTCCAAGCCTCTAATTCCGAGTCTCTAAATTTAATCTTAGCTGCCATTTGTGAAGCTACAAACAGTGATAGGGGCTGGGAAAATGATCAAAATGTAAAAATGTGCCAACATTGGAAGCCAGATACCCCACCCCCCCAAAATTGCTGAAACCACTTGGCAGGTCCGAGAATGTCTCAGTCTCTACTACCATACCATGCTGAACTGACTGATCCCCTGCTGAAGTAGCTTCAGGTCCCCTCAGATGCAGTACTCGGAGTCCCAATTGCTGGTCTTTGAAGAGTAACTCTATTTTCGGAAGTGCCTACATATGGGCAATGAAAGCTAAAGGACCAAGCCCAGCCCGAGCTCTATTGAAATAAGGGGCAATTGCTTCGCAGGACTGGCTTTTAATAATTTGTCCTCAGTAGTTTTAGGTTCTGCCCGTGTAGTATTTGATTTGCTCTGCACCATTTGAATGTGGCCTTTCTTCAGATTTATTGCAAATTGTCACACAATGAATGCTGCTGTCTTATTTTGGGGAATTGAACAAATCCACCTGTCACATGCCAGGTTATGAAAAGGAAAATGCTGTGTTCTGCTTCTGTTTGGTGCAAAGAGTGATCTTAGCTTCTATGGAGCTCGGCTTCCATACTAGTCTTCCTCTCTAAAGCTGACCATAATCTGCATTTCTGTAACTTTTCCAATTCTCCCTCAGGATAAAAAAATGTTGCTTCTGCTAATGCTTCAGAAAATCAAAGCAACAAATTGTCGTACTTATAAAGTTTGAGCCTGTCATTCATTCCCACTCATTTTGAAGAAAATAACATCAATCATGCAAAAAAAAAGCTTTGTATGTGTGTGTGTGTGTGTATGCGTGTGTGTGGTCTTCATTCCTTTTATGGAATACACCCACCTGAGCACTGTCCAAACCAGATCTGTGCTTGGATTAAGGGGAACAGAAAGCTGTTATGCAAACAGACACAGGCAGTTGCATAATGTTTAATGGATTTTAAGTGTTCTGTAGTCACTCTATTATGCTCTATTATTTGCTAACTAAATAAGCTAAGCCGGTTCAACCAGCCAGACCTCCAAGAGCAAAGGACGTCTTGAAAAGAAAATAGCAGTACCAGGAAACAAACTGCGGACGGTGAAATATGCGTTGCCATTCCACTCTGAAAGTCTGGAAATGCTTGAAGCATTATTTCATTGCAGCAGTGCAACACTCCCATGTTCTTGGCTCTCTACTGGCCTCTAGAGGAAATATAGCAGAAATGTTGGGACAAAATGATGGCCGGGATTCAGCATGGGAATTTTCTAGTATTCAAAAAGGAACTGCAGATGCTGGAAGATCGAAGGTACACAAAATTGCTGGTGAAACTCAGTGGGTGCAGCAGCATCTATGGAGCGAAGGAAATAGGCGACGTTTCGGGCCGAAACCCTTCTTCAGACTGATGGGGGGTGGGGGGGGAGAAGGAAGGAAAAGGGGAGGAGGAGGAGCCCGAGGGCGGGCGGATGGGAGGGTGGGAGGAGACAGCTAGAGGGTTAAGGAAGGGGAGGAGACAGCAAGGGCTAGCAAAATTGGGAGAATTCAATGTTAATGCCATCCGGACGCAAGGTCCCCAGACGGAATATGAGGTGCTGTTCCTCCAATTTCCGCTGTTGCTCACTCTAGCAATGGAGGAGACCCAGGACAGAGAGGTCGGATTGGGAATGGGAGGGGGAGGGGGAGAGGAATTCTAGTAGTTAGTTTCACATTCAACTGCTGGCCATTCCCTGCATGAACGTAATGTTTAGGGATTTTCACAAAGGTGTGCGTGAATTAATATACCTGAACTTGCTGATCTCTTCATGGAGTACATGTTCACAGTCACTGAGTCAGGGCAATTCCCCATCTCTCATGGTACATAATCCGTTGAAGCAACCTGTAGTAGATCAGAGGTAGACAAAAATGCTGGAGAAACTCAGCGGGTGAGGCAGCATCAACGGAGCGAAGGAAATAGGCAATGTTTCGGGCCGAAACCCTTCTTCAGACTGATGTGTGTGGGGGGAGGGGAAGGGGGGGGGGGGGGGCTGGGCTGGAAGAAGAAAGGAAGAGGTGGAGCCAGTGGGCTGAGGGAGAGCTGAGGGGGAGGAGAAAATAACGACCACCTGAAATTAGAGGTCAATGTTCATACCGCTGGGGTGCAAACTGCCCAAGCGAAATATGAGGTGCTGCTCCTCCGATTTACGGTGGTCCTCACTCTGGCCATGGAGGAGGCCGAGGACAGAAAGGTCAGATTCGGAATGTGAGGGGGAGTTGAAGTGCTGAGCCACCCGGAGATCAGGTTGGTTATTTCGAACCGAGCAGAGGTGTTCGGCGAAGCGATCGCCAAGCCTATGCTTGGTCTCACCGATGAGGTTGGAGGAGGTGCAGGTGAACCTCTGTCGCACCTGGAAGGTCTGCAGGCCTGCCATGGGATTGGTGACTCCCCTCTTAAATAAGGATGTGTAGGAAGGACAAAAAAGCTGGAGTAACTCAGCGGGACGGGCAGCATCTCTGAACAGTTTTCAGTGACCCAGTGTCAAGTTTTAGTCATATTTCATTATTTAAATTGTTTAGTTTACTTAAATCTTTTAAAACATTTCAAAATGTAGTTGTGATTTGTTTTTAAATATTTTGATAGATTTCAAAATGTTGCAATGGTTCAAACATATTATAATAATTTTTATAGAACATAGAACAGTACAGCAAAAGAACAGGCCCATTGTCTGCGCCAAACATGACGTGAAGACCATAGTTTATCTACCTGCATGTAATCCATATCCCTCCTTTCCCTGCATATATTTATGCCTACCCAAAGGTCTCTCAAATCCCATTATCCTATCTGCCTCAACCATCACCCTCAGCAGTGCATTCCACTCACTCACCACCCACTGTGTAAACACTTTGCCATACATATCTCCTTTAAACTTTTCCCCTCTCACCTTAAAGCTATGACCTATACTGTTTCTTTTTCCATCTTTAGAAAAAGGTTCTGACTGTCTACCCTACCTATGCCTCCCATAATTTTATATACTTCTGTCAGGTCTCACTGCAACATCTGGGATTCCAGCAAAAACAATCCAGGTCTGTCCAACCTCTCTCTGTAGCTAATATCCCCTAATCCAGGCATAATTCTGGTAATCCTCTGTACCATTTCCAAAGCCTTCACTTCCTTCCTATAATGGGGCGACCAGGGCGATGCACAATACCACAAATGCTTTATTGTTCCTTTTCAGTATGTATAACAATTAAACACTTTTGATGTAGTCTGACCGAAGTCCG
Source organism: Amblyraja radiata (assembly GCF_010909765.2). Taxonomy (NCBI): domain Eukaryota; kingdom Metazoa; phylum Chordata; class Chondrichthyes; order Rajiformes; family Rajidae; genus Amblyraja; species Amblyraja radiata. The sequence continues at coordinate 42,948,683 of NC_045958.1, forward strand.
TGTAAAGCTGCATCATGACTTCCTGACTCATTTACTCAATGTCCTGACTTATGAAAGCAAGCATGCCGTATGCCTTCTTTATCACACCATCTGCTTGTGTTGCCACTTTCAGGATTAATGGATTTGGACCCCAAGATCCCTCTGTATATCAATGCTGTTAAAGTTCCTGCCATTACCTAATATACTTCCCCCTTACATTCCACCTGCCAAAGTGCAGCATCTCACACTTGCTTGGATTATACTCCATCTGCCATTTCTCCACCAATTTCTGTAGATGATCTACATCCCGCTGTATATGTTGACAGTCTTCCTCATAATCCGTGGCCCCAACAATCTTGATGTCATCTCCAAACTTACTAACAAACGTTTTCAATCAAGCCATCACAAACAGCAGAAGCAGCAGGCACAGATCCCCACTGGATACAGACCTGAATGTTGTCTTTCCACCACAACCCTGTCTTATGTCAGTAAGCCAGTTCTGAATCCATACAACAAAGTCACTGTGAATCCTGTGCATTGTAATCTTCTGGATCAGTCAACCATTGAATACTTTTTAAAATGGCTTACTAAAATCCACGTAGACAATTTCCACCACCCATCCCTCAACAATCACCTTCATCAGCTACTCAAAACGTTTGTACAACACTGCCTGTCTGAAGAAGGGTCTGGACCCGAAACGTCACCCATTCCCTCCCTCCATAGATGCTGCCTGTCCCGCTAAGTTTTGTGTCTATCTCCAATTTAAACCAGCATCTGCTGTTCCTTCCTACACCCTAGATTTGGCTCCTGTGGTTTTCCAGTAAATAAGAGCCTGGCTCTCAATGAAGTTCAAAAAAATCTGTGAATCCCACTTTCCATTAGATTTCTTGAGACATGGCTTTTCTGCTTTGATCATGTTAATTTACACCATCTCTTATTTTGACTTGTTTACAGAACAAAAAGCATTTAGATTCCGAGTCTCTCTTGTGAAGTTTGAATTTGAGAAAGGCAACGGCATTTTAACTAATTGTTTCAAAAGGCTATTGCATAAAATATAAACATCTTGCTAATTTGGTGGAGGAAGAAAACCTTTTATTAGCTGCAGATACGAAGTTAAAGCCAAAAAATACTGAAACTGTGATGATTGTAGGGACTTGAGTGTGAAAGGAGTACAGAATTAAATGCTGAATCATCTTGCTGAAACTATCACATTAAAACTACAGCGTTGTGTTTGTATTGAGTCTTGAGTACTGTATTGTGTTAAATTTTGACAGCCCAAGAAATAATACAGGTCATGAACATGCGGCTGGGAGTGGTGGTGCAGCAATTGTGGTAGTAGCATTTAAGAGACTTTTGGACAGGCACATGGATTTGCAGGGAATGGAAGGATATGAATTATGTGCAAAAAAGTCAGTCAAAGTATCCTTTATTGTCATTCAGACCCTTCAATCTGAACGAAATTATCCCAAGCAGATAAGAGTTGGTCAGCACAGAGACTGTGGGCCGAAAGGCCTGTTCCGGTGCTGTAATTTACTATGTTATATTTTTGAATGTGTGCTGAGCATAGCCGTAACTCCATAACATAATGTTCAGTCATCAGTTGAGCTTAAAAACAATAGATTTATTTAGAAGTTGGATGATGCACAGAGCAGTAAGAATATTGCAGTCTCTTTATGATGGAATCTATCTAAAAGTGGTTACAATTATATTTCCGGAACATATTTCTTGAGCTGTGATATGATCAGCCAGGGTATTGACTAAAACAGCCTTGGAAGATTTTCTGAGGCCATGGGAATTTTTTCAACCATATATGTTGCAAATGACCCATTTGCATCCCAGCTTAACATATGAGGAGAAGCCACCAGTTTTACTTCTAGTAAATAAGAGCCTGTCTCTCAATAAAGTTAAAAAAACAGATCCCACTTTCCATTAGATTACTTGAGAAGCATCTTTTTACTTTGATCACAAATTAATTTACAACATCTCTTGTTTTGACTTGTTTACTGAACAAATGCCATTTAGATTCCTGTATTGCTTGTGGAGTTTGAAGTTGAGAATGGCAACCTCATTTTAACTCATTATTTCAAAAGACATTATCTTGCACTAAACTTTATTCCATTTTTCCTGTGTCTGTACACTGTGGACGGCTTGATTGTAAACATGTACAGTCTTTTCTTTGACTGGTTAGCACGCAACAAAAAAGCTTTTCACTGTACCTCGGTACGCGTGACACTAAATGATACTAAACTGTGGATGGCTTGAATGTAATCATGTAGTCTTTCCACTCACTGGATAGCATGCACCAAAAAAAGCTTTTCACTGTACCCCAGTGCACGTGACAATAAACTAAACTAAACTAGAATATTGCATAAAATGCAAACATTTTTTGATGGAATAAAACAATCTCTTTTAGCTGCACATAAAAAAAATTAATCCAGAATACGGAAACTGGGATAAATATTGTCACTTTAGTGAGAAAGGAGTATGGAAAAGGGAGTCCCAGTACATAAAATACATGGTTCAAATGGGAATTGCTGTTAGAATATGGAAAGTTATGATGATTAAACAGATCCCCAAATTGTACCAATATCCATGTTGCCGAATACCTTTATTTTACCCACTTGAGGAAAAGTCTTTCACAGGAATAACCCTTTGCAAAGTGGAGGAGAAAAACATCAAATTCAGGCACATTTTTGTCTATATTCCTCCATGTGTTAACATGCCAGGAGAACAGAAACATTCTTGATCAACAGATGCGCACAGCCCCCGTGCTAAGAGTTACTGGAGACCCCCTGGTACAGGATAAACCGAAGAGGGATACATGTAATTAGCGGTATCCATTTACAGCACTGAACGCTGTATTGTCCTTGCCAATGCAAAAAGGAAATCAGCCATAATGAATGGGAAACTTTTCACTGAAAAACATTCGGCAGGGAATTGCGGGTATTATAACTCAGTGGGTAAATTACTAAAGTATATGTTCAATGAGTGGATTTTTTGGGGAAGGTGTGTTCTAATGGCAGAGGAGGAATGTGAATTCATTTGTAAAAGCCTTGATAAGAATGCCGGCTCATTCAGGTTGATCTGTGCACAGCCGTAGCCCTGCAGCACCAGTAAGCTGTCAGCAGAAGTGATCAACAAACATTTAAATACTTTTATTTTTTTTTATTTTTATTTATTTATTTTTTTTAATATTTTATTTTATTAGAAGTAAGTACAGTCATATGGCACCAAAGTGCCTAATATATATTTTCATAATACATTTTATGTACAACTTCTTTTTTTTTTTTTGTTACACTGAAAAAAGATTAGAATAAGAAAAAGAAGTTAGATAGTAAAGGATAGAAAGATGTGAAATATATAGTGTGTGAAAAAAGAAAACGAGTAAATGAAGATTGGACAAAAGTGCTGGAGAAACTCAGCGGGTGAGGCAGCATCTATGGAGCGAAGAAATGCTTGAAACAGTTTGATGAATATACTAGACAGGGATTGATAATTAATGTTGATCTTGTTAGTGATCTTGACATCTCAAGAATAAAAACACATGTCCTTCCATGGTATGTGCGGCCTCTTTCCACTTCTCACTCTCGTCTTTCTCTCAACCGAGCCTTTAGGATCTAGGATGACTTGCTCCAGCCCCAGTGTTTTGGATTCTGAGATGGCTACTGAGACCAATATGGGATCGACAGCCTCTTCCACAGGCAGTGCAGGAGGAGTCTGATGGGCTGACTAGTTTGTGAGGTGATGTCACCCTTCCACCATTTGCACTAGGGTTTTGTGTGCTCATGATGATGGGCATCGAGGTTCGCAATCCTGAACGCTCCTCCTTTGCTTTGAGTAGTCATGGGCTTGAGGTTCCCAGCAGGCAGAGGGGATGTTACAGTTATTCAAGGAAGCTTTGAACAGTTGTTGTATCTTTTCCTCTCCCTGGTAGTCTTCTCTCACAATGAAGTGCTGCCCAGTATGCCACAGGTACTTATCCCCCTACCATCAATGGGATCTGTAGGAGGCATGTCTCTCTTTTCATTCCTACCATCGGGAAGAAGGCATAGGAGTCTGAAACAGTGGCGGACTGGGTCTAAAAATATTGGTTGCCAGGAGACAAAGGGGGCCCACTTCATCAGGGGCCCACTTGATATAGGTGGCCCACTTCATCAGGGGCCCACTTGCCATCGGGCAAGCTGACACCCTGGCCAGTCCGCCATTGGTCTGAAAGCTATGACCGCCAGGTTCAAAAATGGCTTCTTCCCATAAACCATCAGGCCCTTGAACGCTACACCACACTGATCTAAACTGTGAATTTTTATGACCTAAGGTTTGGCTGGTGTCTTTAACAGTTTTATGCAAGGATATGCAACAAAATACTAAACATGACTACTTTCATTCACATGACATTGCTGTGTCCCAAACAATATGGTGCCCTGAAATGGGGGGACTATGAATAAACACTGCTGTAATTTCTACATGGTGAAACCAAAATGTATAAAAATGGCCTTTATTAAAATCTGACAATGTGTACTTTAACCACAGGTGAGTTTTTATATTACAAATCTCAAATTGTGGAGTACAGAGACAAATAAATAAATAATGGGTCTTTGTCCCAAACATTATGGAGGGCACTGTATGTGATGAGAAGTAAGGTGATGGGATCTCCAGGAATATGTCCAACCAGAGTGGGCAACTGTGAACGCAGGAGATATCTAAGCTTGTCTACCATCAAGCCACAACCTCTGCATAAGAGACCTGATTCAAATTCCTGTAAACTAGCATGATTCCTCACCATAGGATGTCCTCAAAATGCTGCAGTGATGACAATGTATTTCTATTATTCAGCAATACAGCCATAGTAGTAGGAAGGAACTGCAGATGTTGGTTTATATCGAAGATAGACAGAAAATGCTGGTGTAACTCAGCGGGACAGACAGCATCTCTGGAGAGAATGAATGGGTGACGTTTCGGGTCGAGTCCCTTCTTCAGAATGATGAAGGGTCTTGTCCGGAAAGGTCACCGATTCCTTCTCTCCAGAGTTGCTGCCTGTTCCACTGAGTTACTCCAGCTTTTTGTGTCTATCTTTGATTATTAGTGGATCAGGTGCAACTGGGTTCTGACTTCCATTGCCGGCAATATAGCAACTAATTTATGCAGAGAAGTTTCCCACATCAGCTCCCTCACTGAGAGAAAGCAAGGACACTGGTGCAAATACAACTCCAAGATAGAAACTGGACTTTCAAATCAACTGCTTGGATATTCTAAAACAGTATTGTTCATAATATTTGTGTGTAACCTACTCATTGTCACTCATTGCAAAATATCTGATTTATTTGCAATCATTTTTAAAAAGAGGAAAGAGTCCATGAATGTGCTAGATAATCTATAAATCAGGAAGAGCATAAACAGAGCACCAATCGGCCTGTAATTTATTTTATATATTTGCTCTAAGGAACAATGTAGCAAACTATATATTCAACTCTGCGGTGAATCTGATGAATATTACACTGTATGGTTTCAGTGTATACGGTTTCAGGGGGTATCTCCCTCTCCCCTTCCCCTGACTCTCAGTCTGAAGAAGGGTCTCGACCCGAAACATCACCCATTCCTTGTCTCCAGAGATGATGCCTGTCCTGCTGAGTTACTCCAGCATTTTATGTCTATCTTCGATTTCAGGGTATGTTTTTCCCCTTACTGTGTTTCCTGTATTGTAAGACTCTAATCAGGTCTGTAAATATCGGTATTATTCTCAGTTTGCTGCATGTATATGTTTCATTTTATTTTGCTTACAATTAATCGCAGGAAGCTACATACCGAGAGATAGACAGAAGTTAGCTGCTTTTATTCTTCATTCATTTAATGTCCCTCCCAAGCTGCACTGACTGTGTGAAAGACTGAGTATAGACCAACAGAACAAGTCACACATGAGCGATGCAGACAAATCTGGAATCAAGCACATCTTAAGAAGGAATAAAGAGAAACTAAAATCTGCAAGTAGTTACTTAGATGTTAGAGTAGAAATTATTTTAATCAAAAAATTATGTTATAGTATTTGTTTATAAAACTAAATGACAGATGCTGGAAACATAAAATAGAAATAAACAATGCCATAAATATGTGAAGAGATGAACATGAAAAGTTAAACAGGCAAACAATTTAAATGTGGGCACAAAACTATTCAAAAAGACATCTGTGTTGTCTCTGAACACTAATGAATTTGCTATGGTGTGGGAGTATTTACCATATATTATTTATGTTTTAGATATGTAAATGCATTGGTCACTTCTGTGGAGTATCTCAGTTCAGACTAACTTCAGTCATTTCCAGGTTAATTGAAACATTGCTCACATCTGTTATTGTGGATGGCAGCCTGGATTGGTGTGCAGAAGGGTACATTGCCACACTCACGTTCAGTCACTTGGGAAATAGTAACAGCAACTGAATCTTGTCATTTTCTACCAAGCTTAGAACAGGAATATCATCAGGGAAGGCAGTATAAGCAGTTCGGACATACAGAGCCATGGCCAGGCACTCACTGATATGCACATCAAAAAGAAAGCAAAAGATTGTGCATTTTCATAGTGACAATCCTGGCCTCAGAACATTTTAATGTTCTTTAGAGCAAATGATTATTTCTTGGATAGTATGACAGCAGTATAATATACTTATTCCTATAATGTGCTGCAGAGCCAACCTTTGGAAAGCAGTACTTCCTCTGTCTGTACGGCATCTTTCCACTTACTGAGACACTTCCCTCACTCTTTAAGATTTATTCCTAATTCAGTGCAAAATTAATCCAAATTTATAGTTCAGCTGCTGCCAATGGAGTTAAGAATAGTAAATATAAACACACATAAGAAATAAAAACAAGGAACGACAAATGCTGGTTTACAAAAAAAGACCCTGCAGGAGTAACTAAGCGGGTCTGGCAACATCTCTGGAGAACATGGAAAGGTGATCTTGGGATGGGGCGCATCTTCAGAATGATTGTAGTGGCGGGGGAAGAAAGATGGAGGGGTGGGACAAAGCCTTGCAAGTGATAAATGGATACATCGGGAAGAGGGATGGGGAAACAAAAGTGGAGGTGGGAGGGGGGTTGGGTTAGTTACCTAAAATTCAATGTTCATACCATTAAGTTGTAAGCTTCCCAAGCGGAATATGAGGTGCTGTTTCTCCTGTTTATATGTAGCCTCACCCTGCTAATGGAAGAGGCCGAGGACAGAAAGGTCAGTATGGGAATGGAAAGAGGAATTTAAATGGTAAATGGTAGGGAATTGAAGAATGTAGGTGAACAGAGGGATCTGGGAATAACTGCACAGTTCCATGAAAGTGGAATCTCATGTAGATAGGGTGGTAAAGAAAGCTTTTGGTGTGCTGGCCTTTATAAATCAGAGCATTGAGTATAGAAGTTGGGATGTAATGTTAAAATTGTACAAGGCATTGGTGAGGCCAATTCTGGAGTATGGTGTACAATTTTGGTCGCCTAATTATAGGAAGGATGTCAACAAAATAGAGAGAGTACAGAGGAGATTTACTAGAATGTTGCCTGGGTTTCAGCAACTAAGTTACAGAGAAAGGTTGAACAAGTTAGGGCTTTATTCTTTGGAGCGCAGAAGGTTAAGGGGGGACTTGATAGAGGTTTTTAAAATGATGAGAGGGATAGACAGAGTTGACGTGGAAAAGCTTTTCCCACTGAGAGTAGGGAAGATTCAAACAAGGGGACATGACTTCAGAATTAAGGGACTGAAGTTTAGGGGTAACATGAGGGGGAACTTCTTTACTCAGAGAGTGGTAGCTGTGTGGAATGAGCTTCCAGTGAAGGTGGTGGAGGCAGGTTCGTTTTTATCATTTAAAAATAAATTGGATAGTTATATGGATGGGAAAGGAATGGAGAGTTATGGTCTGAGCGCAGGTATATGGGACTAGGGGAGATTATGTGTTCGGCACGGACTAGAGGGGTCGAGATGGCCTGTTTCCGTGCTGTAATTGTTATATGGTTATATTATATGATGGGCCGAATGGCCTAATTCTACTCCTATAACTTGTGAAAAAAATGCTTAGCAACCAAGAGATCTAGTAGGCCTTGGCATAAATAAAGCAGTTATTTAACATAAAGAGCACATATAGAACATAAATAACACAGTTTGGGAGTGTTTGTCTCGCCTTGTTCCTTATTTTAGGATTCATATAATTAAAAGCACACTTGAATTGTCATATACACATCTTGCAGCTGTATATCCTTGCTTGACAAATATCATAATTCTTACAGACAGAAGGTAAGTTCTTAAAAGTAGAAGGGGTCTGGTGATTCTGATTGTCAATACCAGACATATAACCCACAGCAGAATAGAAAAAAACAGTTATTTAATGTGTGCCGGGTATATATTAGCTATGACTGTTGGGAGAATCCACGTGTTTGAAATGTTGAAGTAGTAATTGTAATGATAATATCCAAATAATTATGCCTGGATAATCTCACACCATCAATTATCAGGCTTCTGAACAGTCCTTCCATAAGCTAGAGCACTGTCTGATTCACCTCTACTGCATTGCGGACATTGGACTTTAGCTGTGGAACTGATGCGCTACAATGCTGACAACTATATTCTGTACTCTGTATCTTCCCCTTTGCTCTACCTATTGTACTTGAGTCTGACTTGATTGGATAGCAGGCAAAACAAAGCTCTTCACTGTACACGTGACAACAATAAAACAACAAAGGACTGCTCTCCCAATAAGAAGAAAAACATTATGTGAGACCAAATCTGGAGTATGGTGTACAATTTTGGTCGCCCAATTATAGGAAGGATGTCAACAAAATAGAGAGAGTACAGAGGAGATTTACTAGAATGTTGCCTGGGTTTCAACAACTAAGTTACAGAGAAAGGTTGAAAGGGGGAACTTCTTTACTCAGAGAGTGGTAGCGGTGTGGAATGAGCTTACAGTGGAAGTGGTGGAGGCAGGTTCGTTGGTATCATTTAAAAATAAATTGGATAGGCATATGGATGAGAAGGGAATGGAGGGTTATGGTATGAGTGCAGGCAGGTGGGACTAAGGGTAAAAAGTTGTTCGGCACGGACTTGTAGGGCCGAGATGGCCTGTTTCCGTGCTGTAATTGTTATATGGTTATATGTGTTCTTGGCAACAATACAGGGCAAAATAATTGATTAGGGTAAAAGTTTAACACAACTTAAATATCCCAATACAACAAATTCTAGCCCAAATTTCAAAGCGCTGTTCTTCATATTGGCACAGGAGCAAAGAGCGCTATTGGAAATAGGTGGAAATTCAAATTCTAATCATTAGTCCACCAGTCTATGTGTGAACAAAATTATTCACCTATCACTTCTAGCAAGAATGCAGGAAATAACATGGTGAGTCGGGCCCAAAAAGAACAAGGATTTCCCCGGATGAGATTGTATGGAACGTTAGAGAAGGAAAGCCTTTGTAATCAAAAGTCCAAACTGGAAACCAAAAGGCCTTGGAATCAAACATCAGGTTTGTCAGCGTTTGAAAGAGAAAAGCATTTTTCCTTTGTTATTTAGACAGCCAAACCATTCAACGTTATGGGCTGCCATGGATAAGTCAGTAAAATCACTCACCCAAAGTAGCGAAGTACAGTTAGCCACAACACAACCACCCAGAGTCAATAAAGACTGAATGGGAGATTTAAAAATAATGGTAAATTACCACTCAAGTAGGCAAGCCGAGCAAGTGCGGAGTGAAGTAAAGCTCCTGGATATTTAAGTTATGAACCAGATAATATGAGCGCTTGAAGCTAAGATTACACTGCCGGGGTGTTAAAACTCATTGTAATAATATTATAATAATGGTTGTAGGTTTAGAAGTAATAAAATCCTGCTAATGTTATTGTTAAAAAGAAAATATAAACTAATGCCCTTCAAGAGAATTTCAGTGAAGAAATTTAATCCAATGAGCTTTTCTGTTGCAGTCACTAACGGACAGGAGACAAAACATTCTCCAAAATAAATCTCAACACTGGTGCCTTGCAAGGATGTGTTCTCAGCTCTTTAATAAGTTCCTAATACACACACGTCAGTATGGCAAACATTCTGCTCTAACTCCATTTACTAGTTTGCAGATGACACCACTGTAGTGGGCCAGACCACAAATAATGATGAGATGGAGTACAGGAATGAGATAGAGAGCTTGGTATTAAGACAACGACCTTTCCCTTAATGTCAGCAAAATGCAGGAGTCATCTATGTCAGGAAGTAGGTTGGAGTTATGTGCTGTTGTCTGCAGCAACGTGCTGAAGTGGAGATGGTTGGGAATTTCAAGGTCCCAGGTCTAAATATCACCTACAATTTGTCCTGATCCAACTGCATTGATGCTATGGCCAAGAATACACATTAACAGCTCTACCTCCTCAGAAGACTATGGAAATTCAGCATGTCTTCAATGACGCTTGGTGATTGTTCTTCCAAACACTGCAAGAAATTACAGAAAGTGAATGTTCCAGTTCTAGCAATGTTACAAAATTTTGAGATTTTAAAATTCAAGTCTGCAATTTATCCCATCAGATAAAGCATAAAAAGAAGTTTAATTTGACACCTAATTCACTTTCACATCTTCAGTATTAAAAAAATTATGGCCATTTTCATACTCGGAAATTATCATCTTGGTCCCTATTGCTTTTCCATTGACTTGACACAAAAGCTGTGATCGAGGACAGTCAAAAGCCCATAGCTTTCTTAAAAATTAAGAGAACTGAAAGAAATGTTCAGTTATTATAGATTGAAGCATTCTAAAACAAATATGAAACAATCTTACTTGGATGACCTGAAATTAAAGCATATAATTAGTTAGTTACCTAATTGTAGCTAATTACAAAATTCAATTACTAGATCTAAACATCTATCCATTTCTTAAGAAAAGGTTAACATTTTTAAATAGCCTGTGTCCAAATAACATTCACACAAGAATTCACAATAAAACATGATTTTTAAATCTCATTGTCATGAATTTATAGGCCAAATGGAAGGAATTTAATGTTTAATTCCCGTAAATTAATGGCCATTTAAATCATCTTGCGAGTGGGATTTTGTGGAATGCGATCGATTGGAACGTTGCGGTTTGCAGTGAATTTGAACCCCATATCGGCAGGCAAAACACTGCCGGTTTGTATGGGGCCATAATCACATTTTCGCCAATGAAATTTTGATTAAAGTCATCTTAAGAAGCAAGTTTATATGTAAAATATACGACTTACCTTATGTTTTGTCCCCTACGCGAGATCCGTCCCGTTGTCGGCTTTGACGGCGTTAGAAGTCGCTTTTTTATTTTACTCCAGCGATTAAATTGTCCCGCATTTTTTTTTTAAACTTCCGAGAATGCAAGTCGGAACGATTTTTCAGCAACAGCTGGCAGCACGAGAAAATATATCTCGGACAGGCAGGAGAAAACAGAATTTTAACCCCCCCCCCCCCTCAAAGGCACCAAAATCGTGCACACGGCCAGTGGCAGAACTGCAGCGCTGCTGAAGGTAAGTATTGTAACATACCTACCAGGTCCACCATGCAAACCGGCCTCCCCTCACATTGATTCCATCTATACTTCGTGCTCCCTCAGGAAAACAACAAATGTAACAAGGAGCACACACCCCGGTAATTCACTATTCTCTCCACTCTTGTCAGGCAGAGGACACAAACGCTTGAAGGCACATATCACCTGATTTGGACAGATGTTTGACAGCTGTGGAATAACTTGCATGCCATCGCCTATGGGTGGCATAAATGGCGATGATGCATCTCTTCCAGATGAGCTCAGTGCCATTTACACAGAGCTTTGAAAGGGAGAACAATGACCTGCATGAACCCTCATGGTCCCTGACATCCCTGTGATATCAGTCTCTGACGGTGCTGTCAGAGTATCCTTCAAGATAAATCTGTGAAAAGGGCCTAATACTAAAGCGCTGTGCAGACCAACTGGCTGGAATCTTCCAGGACATCTTCAACCTCTCACATCCTTGTTCTGAGGTTCCTACCTGTTTCAAAAGGGTATCTATTGTATCGGTGACACGCTTCAATGACTACTGTCCGGTAGAACTTATTTGCACTGTAATTAAGGGTACCCGGACGTGGCGCCGACGGACGAGAAGCCGAAGCAAAGAAGTGGAAGCCAACTAACCGAATGGGTGGAACGCCTAAATGCAAACTAACCAAAAGGGCGGGACGCTTAAAAGCCAACTAACCAAAAGGCTGCGTCGCCTAAAAGCAAACTCACCGAATGGCCGCTCTGCCGAAATGCCACCTACCCGAAAGGCGGCGTTGCCTACAAGCCAACGGACCGAATGCCGCTCAACAGAAAAGTCAAATAACGGATATGACGTTGCTGGGGGGCGGGACTTGTCAGCGATTGGTCCAGACACCCGCGTCCATCACATCACTGTGGAGTGATGAACATTGTCCCACACCTCCGCTCCACCCGACCCGCAGCCCGCGGAGAGTGGCCGTGGGAGAGTGGGGGCTGTCCCGAGCGATGCGCACCTTCGGCCGCTTTCAACCTGGTGCTTGGGTTTAGATTGCCCAGTCACCTATGGCTTGTGTGGGAAAATGACCCCCACGCTCCCGTCTCCCCCTTCTCCCTACCCTCTTCTCTCTCTCCCCCTCTCTCTCTCCTCCTTCTCTCTCTCCTCCTTCTCTCTCTCCCCCTCCTCTTTCCCCCTCCTCTCTTTCCCCCCTCTCTCTCCCCTTCTCTCTTTCTCTCCCCTCTTCTCTCTCTCCCCTCTCTCTCTCCCTCCTTCTCTCTCCCTCTCCCCTCACTCTCCCCCTCCCCTCTCTCCCTTCTCTCTCTCCCTTCTCTCTTTCTCTCCCCTTCTCTCTTTCTCTCCCCTCTTCTCTCTCTCCCCCTCTCTCTCCCCCTTCTCTCTGGAACCTTCACCTCCTTATCGGCAGACCTCAATCGGTGTAGATTGGTAACAACAATGCTCCTCATTGACCATCAACACAGATGCACCTCATGGCTGCGTACTTAGTCCTCTGCTCTACTCTCTTTACACGCATGATCATGCGTCTAAGCACAGCTTCAATGCCATCTATAAATTTGGCGATAACCCCATTGTGGCAGAATCACCTGTGGTGATGAGTCAGTGTACAGGAGACAGATAGAACACCTGGTTCAATGCCACAACAACCACCATGTACCTTGTACCTTGTACCTTATACCTTCCGAAGAGTCCACCAGGGACTATACTGGAAGTTGGACAATTTTTACATTTTTATTAAGCCAATTAACCTACAAACCTGTACGTCTTTGAAATATGGGAGGAAACCGAAGATCTCGAAGAAAACCCACGCAGGTCACAGGGAGAACGTACAAACTCCTTACAGATAGCGCCCGCAGTTGGGATCGAACTCGGGTCTCCGGCGCTGCATTTTGCTGTAAGGCAGCAACCCTACCGCTGCACCACCGGGACTGCCGTTCGCTCAGCACCAACTAAACCAAGGAACTCATAGTGGACTTGAGCAAGGGGAAGTTGAGAGACCATGCACCAGTTTTCATTGGTGGGCGTAACATCTTGGATGACCTGTCCTGGGCCTGGAATATATATGTAATCATGTAAAAGGAAAGGCAGCACCTCTACCTTCTTAGAAGTACATGCAGATTTGGCACGTCACATTGATTGATACAAATACATCGATAGATGCTCCTGAACACATCATCAGTGATGTAACCTGGGGTCATTGGGTGTTTCGGATCTTTCAACATCAGACACCCTCACTCAGGCGACCCAGCCGTGGTTGATCAGACCACAACTTGTGTTCAGGTGGCATTCGCTCCTCCCCATGGACCTCCTCTCCTGATCCAGAGCCATCTCGAGGCCTTCTCCGCTGCCTCTGTGGTGTTCTTGATGGCCCTTCTCCTTGCCACTCCGTTGATGCCCAGTGCACTCAAGGCTTTGTAGAGCGATTGCCCTGCGAAACCTCTGCAGCCAACCTCGATGGGCATACACCTTGCCTTCCAGCCCTGCTTATGGCAGTCTATGACCAGCTCATCATACTTGGCCATCTTCCTCTCGTGGGCCTCCTCCAGACGGTCCTCCCACGGCACTGTCAGTTCCAACAAGACGATGTTTTTGGTCGCCTCTGAGACCAGGAGGATATCTGGCCTCAGGGTGGTCGTGGCAATGTGCTGTGGGAACTTCAGCTGTTTCACCAGGTCTACGGAAAGCTGCCAGTCCTGCGCGGTTGCCAGGATTCCTGACAGATTCCTGGCTGCTGTGGTTTTTGGTAGCTGCACTGCGGCCTTCACGAAGGTGATCATCTGGGTGGTGGGGCGTTCTCGTCTACAGCTGCTGATTCCCATGCTGATGGCTTCTGCAATGGGTTTGAGAACCTGGTCGTGACGCCATGTGTACCGGCCCTGCCCAAGAGCCTTTGGGCAACAGCTCAGGATGTGTTCCAACGTCCCCTTGCCTGAGCATTGCGGGCAATCTGGAGATTCCGCTTTGCCCCAGATGAAGAGGTTCGATGGGCTGGGCAGGACATCATACACTGCCTGGACCAGGAACTTGATGCGCTGTGGTTCAGCCTGCCAGAGCTCAGTCCATGTGACTTTTCGGTCTATGGCCTGCTCCCACCTTGTCCAGGCTCCCTGCTGCCTCAATCCAACTGCTCTGGTACACCTCTCCTCCTCCACCACTGCCCTCAATTCCTCCTGGACCAGCCTGCGCCTCTCCTTCCCCTTGGCCTTGTCAAACTGGAGAGTTGGGAAGATTCCCAGGCCAGCTCTTCCCCGAGTCACTGCTCCCACCAGGACTCTGTGGCGTATCCGGGACTCTGCTTGCAGCACGGCTTCGCCGGCTCTCCACTTCCTCCCAGTTTTCACCTCCACCCCTGCCTGAGCCACCTTGGGGTCGCTGGAGTCCCTGTACACTGTACACAAAATTCTCTATGAGACTTCTATGGATGCACTGTAGAAAGTATCCGGAATGGTTGCATCTTGGCCTGGAATGGCAATTCCAATGCAGAGGAATGCAAGAGAGAGTGGTGGACTCAGCCCAGTCCATCTCAGGCACAGGTACATGAGGCGCTAAGAAGGCAGCAGCTAACATCAGGATCCCACCATCCGAGCCTTGCCCACTTTTCACTGCTACAGCGGAAATGTGATAGAGTAGCCTGCTGTCCTATACCACGGGGTTCACGGACAACTACTTTCCTACAACTATCAGGTTCTTTAATGTAACCTACACAACCCTAATGCTACTTCAACAACCTCTTGTGCTACGACAGACTATTTCTTTCTCTAATTATGTCTTTGCACTTATGTTTTGGGGGTTTTTTTTGCTGTCGTCTTTCTTTTAGAATTTCATATGTAATTTATATACAATTTATTTCAGGTGCCTGTGATGCTCCTGCAAACACGATTTGTCATTGTACCTGTACCTCATCATTCTCAGCATATGACAATAAACTTGAACTTTAACCATTTCTTCCCCACTGTAATCAATCTAGCGAATGGACCTCTTATAAACTAAGGATGTCTTCCCAATCTCCCAATCTACCTCATTGAGGCCCTTGCACTATTATTTTAATCTGGACTTTCTCTGCATTTGTAACTCCATATTCTGCACTCTATTTCCTTTCTCTTTTCGCTCTACTTGTACTGATGTTTAGTTTGATGTACTTATGTATGATATGATTTGCCGGAATAGCACACAAAACAGTTTTTCTCTGTATCTTGGTGCACATGAGAATGATAAACTAATACCAATACCAATTTCATTACATTACATTTAATGCTGCTTTGAAATGCATCCAGTATTATTGCTGAACCCTTTGTTAGTGACTCCTAAACTGCAGGATTTTGCTGCTTACAAATAATAAAACCTCATGAACAATGAGATGAATAACAACTAATATTTTAGGAAATACCATTGTCATGTCAGCAGGATCACATTCTGTTCTTCGCATAAGCATCATGTCTTCATCTTCTTACAAACTGAGAACATATGTCCTTTTATATCTTAAAAGTAGCATCAACCACATACGTTAATACCTCAGCTCGAAGATGAAAATCTGCCTGAGGCATTTCACGTTTACAGTTAGATGAGAAATGGGTGAAA
The DNA here is from genome assembly GCF_010909765.2 of Amblyraja radiata. NCBI lineage: Eukaryota > Metazoa > Chordata > Chondrichthyes > Rajiformes > Rajidae > Amblyraja > Amblyraja radiata. The sequence goes on from NC_045958.1 coordinate 42,964,737, forward strand.
AAGACCCTCGTAAAAATGATTAATATTAAAACTGTATTGTGAGAAGGGGCAGTGGCAGTGAAGAAGGGGTATTAAAAGGGAAAAGGGTATAATGAAGGCATTCCAGAAATAATATCAATAATTGCATTTCTGGAATTCCCATCATACCACACCTCACCAACAACAACAGCAACAATCAGGTGCTGCCTACTATCATCATTAGTATTTTCTCTGTTGTGGAGGGTAAAGTACTACTAAGACAACATTTGAAGACTATTAAGCCTAACTATTGAATGGAATTCTAAACTGCTTTTTGCTATGGCATTACATTTTTGTTACAAAGTCTTTTCACTTCTAAACACTAGAGGAATTCCATAATCCAATGCACTCAGCAGGGAAATACATGCACAGGGTGTACTCACCAGACATTGTGGCTACATCTCTGTGCCCAAACTCCAATCCATGCTCCCTTCAAAAGTACCTCTCCTGCTGGGAGCATGATATCATGAAATTGACTCTAACATGTGATGTTAAGTTTTCCAACAGTGGTGAGGTGTTCCTACAGCCCAAATCATTAATCACTCATTAATGGCTCAGACACATAATGACAGCTGAATTTGTTAATAACAATTATATGTTTAGTCTACTTTCTCAAGTTTGAAAACTAATAATGGCTAATTTGCAAGTGTGTTTCTCCTTAGAACAAATAGCTCTTTTCCATGTAATAACTGTAACTTCTCACTCAGAAGTTTATTCTGCTGGTTAACTTTATTGCTTTGCTGGGTGGCTGGTGTCTGTTTCATCTGTTTTATTTCAAATGATAGGTATTCACGGCCGAGAAGGAGACCATTCATCCTATCAGTGTTAGACAAATCCAAAACCAACCTCATTCCACTGCCAGCTTCTCTGTCTCCAACTCTGGATGTTCTAAACCTTCAAATATTTAATCAATTTTCCATTGTTAAGACGTCATATTCATTTTCTTAAGAGAAGGTTTGGCAGGTCCATCAAGATATGCAATAGAAAGCATTCTGATGGCATGAATCTCAGCCTGGTATGGCAACTGCTCTGGTCTTGACCTTATGAACTTGTAGTGGGCACAGCCTAGTCCATCACTTCCTTCCATCATGCTGCTTTGCATCAGAAAGACTGGAAGAATGGTCACTGATGTGTGCCACACTAGTCATTCCCTTTTCCATCCTCAACCTCTGGGAAAAGACACAGGAGCTTGAAAGTCCAGCACGCCCTTTCTGAAGAATAACTTCTTTCACGCCATCATCCTGATGCTGCCATGTACTCTTGCCTGTAATGCTACCTCATTGTTATTTTGTTATTGTTTTAATTAATTAATTACTTCAGATTGCACTACCACCTTGCACCATTCTGCTGCCTGGCTCTTGCCACTGTATTCATTTTTGTATTTATTAATACTGTATATAGTTAACTCTGTGAGCTCTATGTGAGCAAGGTATTTCATTGCACCCACATGACAAGGCAATAAACTAATCAGAACCTGAAACAACAGGTCTTTCTCTCAATCTCTTTTTGGAGCAAAACACTGCATAATTTTCTAACTTTCTGTGTAAAGGAACCTAACCTCTGAGTGAAATTGTTCTATTGCTGGACTCTTTCTTAGTGACTCCTAAACTGCAGGATTTTGCTGCTCACTCACTTAACATTTAAAAACCCTTTGTTCCAATGGAAATAGTTATATTTCAAAACTCTTTAAGTTAACACAATTTCTCACCACTGTAATTGTCCTGGTGAATATTCTTAATGGTCTGAACATTAGTCTTTATGGTCTTAACATTAGTTCCACAGTGGTGTGCCTGAACTGTACATATAATGTAATTATTGCTCAGCTAGTGGTATACTTATTTAACTTAATCATGATTTTCTTTTTATTAACTTACAGTTGTGCAATTCACTGACGAGAACTGTATTTGTTGTCGTTCTGATTGCCCTTAGAACACCGTCAATGCTTTTTAAGACTTGCTTTATACTCATTCTCAGGGAATATTGGAACCTAATGGGGAAGGTTGGATTGGAGGGAATGAATGGGGGCAAGATTTTTAAAATAATCAAATCTGTGGGAAACCACTAACATTTTGTTTTAATTTCTTTTTAGTTTACTGTTCACTTCATTACTATTTAAAATCTGTTATGAAACTCTTTGCTCCAATGGAAACCGTTACAATATCTTAAACTCTTGCACAATTCATCTTTGCACGTCAGGCAGGACAGTGGTGCAACAGTGGTGCTGCCTTACAGCACCAGAGACCCTTGTTCTGACCTGACTACAGGTGCTGTCTGTACGGAGTTTGTACTTTCACTCTGTGACCTGTGTGGGTTTCCACTGGGAGCTCCGGTTTCCTCCCACACTCCAAAGACGTACAGGTTTTGGCTTGGTAAAATTGTAAATTGTCCCTAGTGTGTGTGGATTAATGTTAATATGCAGGGTCGCTGTTTGGCACGGACTCAGTGGGCTGAAGGGCCTGTTTCCGCACTGTACCTCTAAACTAAACTACATTTCTCACCACTGCTATTATCGTGAGGAATATTCTCTGTAGATTTCTCAGGAGGCAAGTCAGTCTTGAGGTAAGGAGACCCCAAGACCTGAACCTCACCAATGAACTCTAACTTCACCGCCAATTAACATTTTCAATAACGCTTCATCTCTTTAATCTCTCCACCTATCATCTATAACCAAATGTCACCAACTCTGACACCCCCACAGCCTCATGATATCCAGCATCCATCAGCTTGGGTCATCTGACTCAATCCCTCCACCCTAATCACTCACCCACCCTGCCACCTCATGTGCTGTGGGGCAGGAAACCTGTTTAAAGGACATACTTTGGTTAATTTCAATAAGGCATCGGGGCCACTCATATTCCACACTTCCCCACCTGAAATCCTACCCTCATTTCCTGTATAAACCAAAGTAAATATTGGGGTAATGTCCTACTATGGAAACAGCTCATCTATCTTCTTTCTACCTCAAATGTAACATCTTCGCTCCGTGGATTAACTCGGTCTTCCTGCTGTTTGTCCATATACTAACTTTGTCCAGTTTCCTTTTTCACTGCCCTATTTATCAGATTTACTACTTCTTCTCGGCATTATTTAACATTATCCGCACAATGCCCTTGTTCAGTTGATCCAGATAGATGAGCAGTCATATTGATCAACTCCCACTGAGTATACCCATCAACCTAACTTTCTGATTTATATTGTCATGATAATAATCCCCAATTATAAAATTATAGAATTGTACAGTCATAGATTTAAATTCCATGCAATATAAATCTATGACTCTCCAATTCTATAATGTTAGTAGGAACTACATTCATAGGGTTTGCAAGCCCATGTAACTTCCCCTGCAAGCTATACATCTGTCATCACATTTGTCCCCATAACATCACAGACTAACTTTTAGATCATGTCTGGAATTGTTCCCAGACTCACTTGGGAGCTCTCGAGCAGCTCAGCTCTTGGATGCATTGAAGAACGCGTTAGTGTTTCAGTTCAATGGCCTTTCATCAGAACTCGTTTGGGGAGGTTATTGACCTGAAATATTAACTCAGTTTCACTCTCTGTCTTTGAATGCTGCTGGATCTCTGAGCATTTCCAGTATATTATGTTTTAATAATTGAGTATTAGGCTCAGATATGATGCTACCTGCAATTGAAAAGCCTGGCAACCATGACTATCTATGTTCACACATGACAACCAGTCACTTGGTTGAAGACTGAGGAGCATTCACCATTAAGAGAACAGCAGCCCGATATGTGTTAAAGCACATTGAAGAGAAGAGAAACATTTAGAGGACAAATGTCTGTAAATATTGAATCACACAGCCCTCTATAGCATGTTTTAAATCAATCAACAATGAAGGTTAATTAAAATTTAAAAGAAGGTATAGAAGATTGTGTTTTATTGTGCAGAGTAAAATTGCTCATTAGAGGATTTTACTGGATATATGACCACTTCTTATAAAGGCAAAGAAGGCACCTGCTAATGAAGTGATGGCTTTGCCCTGTCCTTGTGTCTGGTTTTGTACAATGTGCTTTTTTCAAATTCCAGGCCTTAGTTATCTCTCATTCTCTATATAATCCTCCCTACTCAACTGGAATTAGCATTTGATCAAAACTACATAAAAAGCAAAACCCTTCCTCCTCTCTTCCCGAAGAGAGGGATTTGTGGACACTCGTCTCTCCTTTCCCACAGCTCGACCAACGAGCCTGACCACTCTGCTTCCAGCCGCTGTTCTTTAACTACTGCCAATTAACATTGGCTTTCGCCTTTCAGGAGATTGAAAGAAAGTCGAGAGCCAAAGGAATCTTTGAACAACTGGAAGGAAACTTCATTCTGTGGCAGAGCGAGGTAAAAATACAAGAGCTGGAAACCTAATTAATCTGCACTCAGCTCTGGCACGTATTACTGAGAGGCTTCCGTGAATGACAACTTCAAATAGCTAGTGCTTAGGTTGGGAATGGAAATCCGGAATCCATATAAATAAATAAATAATGAGATCTAAACCCTTTATTGGGTCATTCGATGTTGTGACGTACTTTAATGCTGCGTGTCTTTGCGGCACAGTCAGATTTACCAGATCCCAGTGGAATGTGAATGGCAGTCTGAGGCATTCAATTAAACTCGAGCAGTCCTTTAATTAAAGGAAAACAAACATTTGATATGCCTCATACAACAAGGGGCCAGAGGTATATAGAGTAGAACATTCATGCCACTGGCAGTCTCTTTGATCTTCACAGAAGTAGTCTGCAGCTTTTACAATGCCTCGAGCTTAAAGCAGAGTGACCTATAGGTGGAAGAGGGATTGGAAGTCAGGTCAAGAACAACTTTAGATTTGTAATAACTGACTTTCTTCTCACTTTCAAAGGAAATATTTCATGTTCCTATGGCCTGAGGTGCACTGCGGCTGAATTTCACGGAGAATATCACTCCAAGCCTTTAATTGCTTTGATATGCAACATTCAGACAAAAGAGTCAATTATTTCCCAAGTGAATTCGGGTGAACTGGAGAAGTGTTTTGTTTCAAAACAACACGCATAGAAATATACCCCTCATAGTGTAGGTCAGTATCCTATTTCTTAAGCAGTCCCTTAGGGTGGAGAGTGACTGACTTCCACTCCAGCTCCAGGGGAGTGGGGTGGTCGTGACTGAAGGACTCTGCCCAGGAAAACAAGTAAACATTGACAGGGCAGGTGGGCGGATTGTCAGACACTCAGTTCACTGTTTATCTTGGCCTCCACATGCTCCCAGCAGAGAAACTGCAAATGCCAGTGCCTTTGCGAATGCTTCTTCGCAACTTTAAGGGCCAAATTTGGGCCTGCTATAATGGTGAGGGTGTTGCATTTTTTCAAAGGTGTTTAGAGGATGCTGTTTAAGTGTTTTCTCTGTCCTCGTGGAAATCACGTCAAGTCAGAGCCCAGGAGGGAGCGCTTTCTGGAGGAATCTGCTGCCAAACCTGTGGGTGCTGTGTACCACCCATTGAAACTATATGAGAGTGATCAGACTCACAGAGTTGAGGATGTTGAGGTGGGAGAGGATGCTGACATCCTTCCTGCCAGTGGAGTTAGAGGATTTTGTGGAGCCAATGTTGGTGGTACCTTTCCACTGCTTTGATGTGCCTGCTGTAGGTAGTTCAAGCCTCTGTTGTTTACAAGATCACAGGGATTACTGATGCTCAGTCAACCACAAGTTTGGGGCTAACTATAAGGGTTTGGGCTGCAAAAAATCTTCTCAGTTGACTAAAGGCTTTCTGGCATGTTGGAGGTTGTGGTGAATGTTGATTGCTCCTGAAAGTGGCTCATGTGGCTAGGGTCCCATCATAAGAGTTGATTATCAGGAGTAGTATTGTGCACTATTGTAACAGTGAAGATGGTTGTGAAAAATTGCAGCAGGATCTTGATTGATTCGCCAGATGGGCTGTTAAGGTTGATGGAATTTAATACAGAGAAATGTGAGGTGTTGCATTTTGAGAAGTCTAACAAGGGCAGGACCTACACAGTGAATGGTAGGGCTACGGGGAGTGTTGTAGAGCAGAGGGATCTAGGAGTGCAGGTGCATGGTTCCTTGAAGATCGAACTGCAGGTAGATACGGTGGTCAAAAAGGCTTTTGATACATTAGAAACATAGAAACATAGAAAATAGGTGCAGGAGTAGGCCATTCGGCCCTTCGAGCCTGCACTGCAATTCAATATGATCATGGCTAATCATCCAGCTCAGTATCCTGTACCTGCCTTCTCTCCATACCCCCTGATCCCTTTAGCCACAAGGGCCACATCTAACTCCTTCTTAAATATAGCCAATGAACTGGCCTCAACTACTTTCTGTGGCAGAGAATTCCACAGATTCACCACTCTCTGTGTGAAAAATGTTTTTCTCATCTTGGTGGTCTTCATCAGTCAGAGTATTGAGTATAGAGGTTGGGAGGTCATGTTGCAGTTGTATAAGACGTTGGTGAGTCCGCATTTGGAGTATTGTGTCCAGTTCTGGGCACCATATTATAAGAAAGATTTTGTAAAGCTGGAAACGGTACAAAGAAGATTTATGAGGATGTTGTCAGGACTAGAGGGTCTGAGCTATAGAGAGAGGATGAGTAGGCTGGGACTCTATTTCATGGGACTCATGGGAGCGCAGGAGGATGAGGGGTGATCTTATAGAGGTGTACAAAATCATGAGAGGAATACATTGGGTAGAGTCTCTAGCCCAGAGTAGGTGAATTGAGGACCAGAGGACATAGGTTTAAGGTGAAAAGATTTGATAGGAATCTGAATGGTACCTCTTTCACACAAAGGGTGGTGGGTGTATGGAACAAGCTGCCAGAGGAAGGATTTGAGGCTGGGACTATTCCAACGTTCAAGAAGCAGTTAGACAGGTACATGAATAGGACAGGTTTGGAGAGTTATGGACCTTACTCTCAAAGATGACCAATATTGTGTGCAATTATCGTCTCCTAATTTGAGGAAGGACGTTATTGCTATTGTGGGAGCGTAGCGTATGTTCACCAGGTTCATTCCCGGGATGACGGGACTGATATATGATGAAGGAATAGGTCGACTGGGCTTGTGTTCACTGGAATTTAGAAGGATGAGAGGAGATCTTATAGAAACATGTAAAATTCTTAAAGGATTGGTCAGGAAAAATGCAGGAAAAATGTTCCCGATGTTGGCGGAGTCCAGAACCAGGGATCGCATGTTTCTATGTTTCTAAACACAAGCAGGTGGGACTAGTATAGCTGGGACACGTTGGCCGGTGTGGGCAAGTTGGGCCGAAGGGCATGTTTCCACAATATATCACTCTATGGGGCAATTTGGTGAAGGATTTTTCTCTGACTGGTGCTTGGTATAAAGCCTCTCACATACTTTGATGAAGGAGTCAATGATAGTTTGGAGCTTAGCATCCACACGCACAAAACCAAATGTCATGTTGCATGTGGTAACCCTAAGACCGATCTTGCTTCTGGAAGGCTGCAAAAAAATTAGAATGGTTTCTTGCTCACACTTCAGGTTAACTCCACTGCAGTGGGGAGCTTGAGGAAGACTGCAGGAAGACTGAAAAACAATTGTTGGGAAGACACAGACTTACTTTGCCTACACTGAGAATGGGCTTTACCAAACCTAATCTGGGACTAGTCTGTGGTGGGCCCATTCACAAGGATCACAATTTAGATATTATCATGTATCTGATGGCAAATTGTGAAGTATTTTCAGGGACAGAAAATTGGAGGCAGATAATCCCTTGCTGTTGCTGGAGTTAATGGTCTTTGCAAGGCAACAGAGGACCGCATAGCATTCATGCTACTTCCTAAATTTTCCTTGGATTTGTCACACATGGATGATGTCCATTGTACCTTTGGACAGATGAAATCCACATTACAAATCAGAGTGGGGTTCCTTGCTCATTGGGAGGAGGCAGAGTGGATGATTCCACTGATGGATTAAGATGCCATAGGGAACTAATTTAAGACAGTGAAGTATTCACTTTATTCACTCTCTATCAAGTTAGTGAATCACTCTGCAGACAGTACAGTGGCACAGCAGTAGAGTTGCTGCCTTATAGCGCCAGACACCTGGGTTCGATCCTGACTACAGGTGCTGTCTGTACGGTGTTTGTACATTCTCACTGTGACCGCGTAGGTTTTCTCCGGGTGCTCCGATTTACTCCCATACTCCAAAGATTCAGATTCAGATTCTGATTCAATTTTAATTGTCATTGTCAGTGTACAGTACAGAGACAACGAAATGCATTCAGAGACAACGAAATGCATTGGAACGAAATGCAACGAAAGACGTCAGGTTTGTAGGTTAATTGGCTTCAGTAAAACAATGTGTGTAGGATAGTGCTAGTTGGTCTGATCCTAGTGTGTAGGATCCTAGTGTGTAGGATAGTTGGTCTGATCGCTGGTTGCCAAGGACTCGGTGGGCTGAAGGGTCTGTCTCTGTACTGTATCTCTAAAGTCTAATGTCACAGATGGAGACTGATAGGTGAACTTCATCAGTTCTTTGTTCCATAGCTTTAAATTGCGAAGGGAAAAGTTTAAAGGAGATGTGCGGGGCACGTTGCCTGGTGCGTGTTAGAGGCAGATACAATGGTGGCATTTAAGAGGCTTTTATATATGCACATAGATGTGCAGGAAATGGAAGGATAGAGATCATGTGCAGGCAGAGGAGATTTACTACTATTTAGTTTAGTTTAGTGATACATTGTGGAAACAGGCCCTTTGGTCCAACAAGTCTGCACCAACCAGCGATCCCCATACACTATCACTAGTCTACACACAAGGGACAATTTACAATCTTTACCAAAGCCAATTAACCTACAAACAGGGAGGAAACTGGAGCACCCGGGGAAAACCCATGAGGTCACAGGGAGAACGTACAAACTCAGTACAGACAGCACCTGTAGTCAGGATCGAACCTGTGTCTCTGGCGCTGTAAGGCAGCAACTTTCCTCTGTGCAACCGTGCCTCCATGGTGTCTCGGCATCATGTACAGCACAGATGTTGTGGGCCAAAGGGCCTGCTCCTGTACGGCTATGTTCTATGTTCTATGTTATTTCTATTTGTGGGCTAAGGAGGGACACTGTGACCACTCCCCAACCCCCTCTCCACAACCGAGTAAGTTGCCAGCCTGACATCACCATTGAAGCTCACACATTGAAAAGTGGTCACCTCTGCAAGGCACTGAAAGACATTTGCTCCTTGTGCAACTGTATCTCCATGTGAGTGAGTGCACTTGCAGTGAAGGAGAAAGGGAGGAAATGGGTGGAAAGGAAAAAGCAGAGCAAATTGACATCATGGTATGAAAAAAGAGCAAGAGGAAGGGAGAAATTGTAAGAAATAAATGGAAAACACAAAAAGGTTCATTTCTTGTTAAAAAGCACTGAATCAATAGGCAGCCTGTCAAAAAAATTATGAATCTCACAGTGAACACCAGCTTGTACATGAAGCCATTTATGAATTGTAAAAGCTTCCCCTTTTAATAATATCTTCAAAAGTAGTACATATCAGATTACCAGACTCACAGCAATCCTTTTCCACAGATTGAAATGGAACAAGGCACAAGTCAGCTAAGTGCATGCAGAATGTAAATACTATTAATACACTTATTTTTTATTGTTTGTAACACACAAACATGCCCATTTACTTGATATCTTGTTAACATCATCTCTGTTGTTGTGACACGTTCTAATTTCAATAAACATTAAGTAAAAGTATTTTTAACAGTGGATTATGAATTGCTTTGCTCCCCTGTGAGCAGTGGAATTTTGCTTTCACAGAATATCAAAGACTGTTGAAAGAAGCCTCACATTTTTTGGCATTAATATTACTTCCAAAAGGAGTGTTATGTCGTCTTGCGTTTTAGTTTCCATATCACTTCAAACATTGCTTCAATAGTATGACTGAAAAAACTCTGAGAGAAATATGGAAATATCATTATAATACTGTTTACATTTTCCATAAGTGCAAATCTATCATATGCTTCATACCCTGTACACATTAGCAAAGGAGCGTAAAGCATTAACTCTTTATTTGTCTTTCTCTTTTCAAGGCCCCCCACACATAACATGTGTGCACGCACTCACTCACTCACTCACTCACTCACTCACTCACTCACTCACTCACTCACTCACTCACTCACTCACTCACTCACTCACTCACTGGCTCACTCACTCACTCACTCACTCACTCACTCACTCACTCACTCACTCACTCGCTCACTGGCTCACTCACTCGCTCACTCGCTCACTCGCTCACTGGCTCACTCACTCACTCACTCACTCACTCACTCACTCACTCACTCACTCACTCACTCACTCACTCACTCACTCACTCACTCACTCACTCACTCACTCACTCACTCACTCACTCGCTCACTCACTCGCTCACTCGCCCGCTCACTCACTCACCCACTCACTCACTCACTCACTCACTCACTCACTCACTCACTCACTCACTCACTCACTCACTCACTCACTCACTCACTCGCTCACTCACTCGCTCACTCACTCGCCCGCTCACTCACTCACCCACTCACTCACTCACACACACATAGCACACCAATGTTTCACTGACTCACATGCATGGGTGCACATGCAGACGTACATGTGCAGATACATGCACAATCTTACCACCATCTCTTCCTATTCTAAATACATTAGCTTCTGCTGGGGTACAGTTCCAAAGGGCCTGTACCTTATCCAAAATTTCAATCTTTATCTACAAGGATATGATGATTTTGAGCAGACTCATGGTTGAAGGAATTATTGATTTTGTGTTCTGTGGATTTCTCAAGATCGTTTGGCTATTGGCAGGTTTCCCCTGGATTGATGGAACTTAAATGAGCTGCATAAAAGTTTTAAAAAGCATTCATCATTTCCTTGGTATGGCCTAAACTGCCTGTTGGTATTTGCATGATGCACATGGAAGGCTACAACTGTGCAGTGTACCATAAATATTGGTACTCTTGCACGCTTTGTCTTCCTCATGCAAGTGAATCCCATGCACTTGGATCTGCACCAAAGTTGGATTATGCCCTATCACCCCATGGTGTTCCAATTGGGTCTATCTATAGTTACTGAGACTGATCAATCCCGTAGTGTATGGAACATTTGATTGAACTTCTATGCCATTAATCCCATTGGGCAGTGGCTAACCAGACTGAAAAGTTTCTCATCTGAAGTAAACATTTTTGATCCAGCCCATTTCATCACCTGTGACTAAACCAATTTTAAATAATAGTGAGTGATTTTAAAAACTTAGGCTGATTTTAAAATCTGCTGGTCATTTTGGACACACTAGGACCTGCAGATGCTGAAATCTGGAGCAAAACACAATGTGCTGGAGGTGCTCAGCGGGTCAGGCAGCATCTGTGGGGAGAATAGACAGACGACATTTCGGATCAGGATGCTTCCTCAGATTGAAATGTCGCCTGTCCATTCCCTCCATAGATGCTGCCTGACCTGCTGAGTTCCTGCAGCACCTTGTGTTTTTCTGGTCATATGGATCTGAGTAGCTTTCTGGTAAATTAAAACCGTCAAAAGTTTTAAGCTCTGCTTATTGGTACCCCCATGCAACAGGACTAACATAATATCAGCAATAGCAAGAGACAATATTGCAGCCAGTATACATGGGCCAATATAGATGCGATTCTGTAAAATGCCTGAACTAAATCTATCATTCCATAGATTGCAACCTTCACGTGGTCCACCCTGTTTCGACTAATGCAATCAACCCGGCGTGCACAAACAAATAGATGTAGTGATTTGGTGTCTACAACTTTAGGCTGTGCACGCCATATGCAAGAAGAAGATTCCATGAGGTAGGATGTAACCAAAATTAAAAATTAAGAGAAACTGATGAATGCTGTCCATGAGCTGATGGATGTCGGTGGCCCCATTGGGATCTCTGAGCAATGAGCACAATTCAAAACGAGTGCTGGCTGGGAAATTATTTGTTTAAATGGATCAAAATTCAGCTAAATTCAGGCTAAATAATTCCAGAGAAGTAGTGTCTGATCAAGCAATCAGTCCTTCTTTATTGTTACCTAGCATTTATTTTGAGAGGACTAGAATATAAAAACGGATATAATGCTAAGGCTTTATGACACACTGGTCAGATCCCATTTGGAGTATTGTGAGCAGTTTTGGACCCCATATCTGAGGAAGGATGTGCTGGTGTTGGAGAGGGTTCAGAGGAGGTTTACAAAAATGATCCCAGGAATGATTGGGTTAACAAATGATGAGCATTTGACGCCAAAGGGCCTGTACTCGCCAGATTTTTTAAGGTTGTGGGAGGACCTCATTGAAACTTACCAAATATTGAAAGCCCTGGATAGAGTGAATGTGGAATGTGTTTCTACTAGTGGAAGAGTCTAGGACCAGAGACCATGCCTCAGAATAAAAGGATGTACCTTTAGAAAGGAGATGAGAAGGAATTTATTTAGTCAGAAGGTGGTGAATCTGTAGAATTCATTGCCACAGACAGCTATCTGTTCCCGGAGGTTTTTGTCAGTCTCCCTACCTGCTTCCACTACCTGCAACCTCCGGCAACCACCTACAACCTCCGGGAACCGCACGGAAACCTTGGGTGGGGCGCAAAGTCTCCAGAGGTTTCCGTTCAGGTGTCCTAAGTGGGACAGGGGCATAAGGCTGTCAGAGGTTATGGGGAGAAGGCAGGAGAATGGGGTAGAGAGGGAAAGATAGATCAGCTGTGATTGAATGGCAGAGTAAACTTGATGGGCCGAATGACTCGATTATGCTCCCAGAACATGAACTTATGAACTTATGCCCTATTTTATTCCGTCCCCTAATATGACAGTCAATTAATTCTCAGGAGTTTGAATAGGTTTATTTTCAAAGAGCTTGAATTTATTTTTAACCTATTAAAGCAAAGGATATTAGTATGTTTGCATCTGAGGCAGTTGGTACTGTAAATAACACCTATCAAACTAAATACAACTTATAATGTAATAAAAAGAAATTGCAGTTGTTGGTTTATACCAAAGATAAACACAAAATACTGGAGTAACTCAGCAGGTCAGGCAGCATTCCTGGAAAAAATGTTTGTGACATCAAAGGTCATATATCCATTTTCTCCAGAGATGCTGGCTGTCCCGCCGTTACTCCAACATTTTGTGTCGATCTTTGAAATGCAACTTATAACAAAACTCCAATTCAACAACATGCCTTAATCCAAGTTGCAAACAGCACCCTCTTCTCAAACCATCACCCTGCATCAGGCTCAAGTCTGGATCTTACAGGTGGAGAAATAAAGATCTAACTTAGCCTGCTGCTGTTTCATGATTCTTCCTGTTTGCCTAGACTTGGGTTTATTTTTTTATTACAAGGGCAAGTTTTTTCGCACATAGTGGTGGACTGGCGAAGCACATTGCCAGGAGTGGTGGTGGAGGCAGATGCGATAGTGGCATTTGAAAGGGGTTTGGATAAGCTTTGGAGGGATATAGATCGTGTGTGGGCAGATGAGATGAGATTATTTTGGCATCATGTTCGGCACAATCTTTGTGGGCCGAAGGGCCTGTACTTGTGATGTACTGTTCTCTGTTCTGTGTTAAATAAGTGGGAATATACGGTAACATGATGATCAAGTATGGGGCATGAACCAGAAAGAATTAAAACATGAAACATTAGTATAGCACTAATACTATGACTGAAGCAGTAATCGTTCCATTCCAAAACATATTTTCAGACTCTCACACTAACTGCAGAGTTATATTTGTAGAATAGTACACAATTAAAAAGCTGTAAAGGCTAAATTGTTTTTGTGCCAAAAGCCAGTAGAGTTTATTCTGTAAAATAGTATAGAGAGTAATAAATAGGTGTGAGAGACTCGAAGCTGTAACAAAATTGAAAGTGCTTCTCAAGCCTCATTACCCAGGTCGTTACATCATACAGCACTCTTGGTGGGGTTGCAGTCTTGAAGTTACTCTGTTAGCTATCCATTATGATGATCGTAGTTTACATGTGCTTTCAACAGAAATGTCTAAACAGCTGCCAGTGATACTGCACTAGTCAAGGTTAGAGGGAATGAAGCCTAGAAACTAGAGCCTTTCGTCTGGGTGTGGGGTGTGATAAAGAAACTAAACACCTGGAAATAAAGCTTATCTCAGCCATACTCCACAGCTCACCCCCTGGGAGCAGCTTTATATTTCCACAAGAACATTAATGCAAGACAGAAAAAAAAACACAAAATGGCTAATCCAAATAAAACAACAAATCTCAAATTGACATTGATTCTCAGCCAGCTTTTTAAAAAAACAGACTGTTTTAAGACTTATAAATTGTACTTTTTGGAACAGCTGCCGTACTTATCCAAGTTCAGTCATTTTACACACAATGTTCCTTAGATTTTGCCAGGAACTGTATTAACTCCAAACGTTGAGTTTGATTATTTTGGCTATGTACTTTTTAGCTGAATAGTTGTTCAGAGTGTGCTTGCTAACAGTGGCTCACTGGGGTGTGAGACTGAAAATAAATTACAGTCTCAGCAGACATTTAACCTTCCCTAAGATTTGGATTTTTTATCACTCTTCGCTGGGAAATTATATTAGTCAGGAACTACTGACTAAAGTCTAATGGTGGGGAAAAGACCTCTCCCTATTACACTCAAAAATATATCCTAGTGTTAACCAAGAAGAAGTTGGAGAGGATCCTGAGAAGAGACAAATACTCTTTCTTTGGACTAATTGATTGCGATGACTATCACACAAAGCGTGGTGGGTGTATGGAACAAGCTGCCAGAGGAGGCAGTTGAGGCAGGGACTATCCCAACATTTAAGAAGCAGTTAGACAGGTACATTGATAGGACAGGTTTGGAGGGATATGGACCAAATGTGGGCAGGTGGGACTAGTGTAGCTGGGATATGTTGGGTGGTGTTGGTAAGTTGGGTTGAAGGGCCTGTTTCCACACTGTGTCACTCTTTGACTCTATGACTCCATGACTCAAGGCTGTGAGTATTTTGAGGTTCACACTATGATCAACAGGAACTGTGCAACCTCCATGCTGGCACAATATCTGAAGCCCATCTGGAGACCAGATATGTCCAGAGTGGGAAGGAGTAATGGTCATGGAGTTAGTTGTGACTTTACACTTGTCTACGTTAAATACCATCTACTCTACCTTTACAAACTTTGAAGGTTCATATAAATCCTATTATAACCTTAAAAACACTTCTTCACAGTCTACCACACCACCAAATTTGATGTTGTTTGCAAAGCTGCTAATGCTACCTATATTCTCATGCAATTCATCAATATATATGATAAACAGCAGAGGACCCAGCACTAATCCCTATGGCACACTATTGGTCACAGGTCCCCAATCTGAAAAGGAACCCTCCAATACCACACTCTGACTCCATCCACCAAGCCAATTGTATTTGCAATTGGCCACCTCCATCGAGATCCCATGTGATCTCACCTGCTGGACCAGCCTATTTTAGAGAACCCTGTCAAAAGCTTCACTGAAGCTATGTAAACAACATTTACTGTCCTGCCCTTGTCAATCCTCTTAGCCACCTCAATTAAACGATGTGAGACACAAGTAATGCAATAAGATTCCCAGCACTCCACCACCCAATTTCCAACCAGAAGGGTCAATGACAAATTTCTCCTTTATTTAGCCAATCATAGTTGTGCTATCAACAGGGGCAAGGAAGAAAAATGAAGCATTTGCCCAATAGGTGTTATTGTCCGTGAAGGAGTTACCTTGATCACCCCAGCACATTTCATTCGATTCCAGATCTGCCTTAAGATACCATTTGGCAAGTGATTTCTTTAGCTTCTTTTCTGCAATGTGTTTGCTTGCTTTGAAAATATCTCCATGAAACTCTGTGTGGAATAGCTTATAAACCAATAGTTAGTGTGATTAAAAACGCAGAATGCTGGAGTATCTCGGCAGGTCAGGCAGCATCTCTGGAAGACATGGATAGATGGCATTTTGGATCAGGACCCTTCTTCAGAATCTTGATACGTCACCTATCCATGTCTTCCAGCGAAACTGCCTGACCCCCTGAACTACTCCAGCGCTTTGTGTCTTTTTTTGTAAACTAACATTTGCAGTTCCTTGTATATATTAATATAATTAGTTTCATTATGCTGCTTTATGATGGCTGACTTGCTTTGATAGGTACTTTAACTATTTTGACAACACACTGATATGTTATTGAATTTGCTAGGCTTTCGTGACTTCACATAATTGCTGCATATAATATCAATATTTCATACTTACTCAGGAGGTTCAGTGAATTAATTTGTAAATTATTAGCCCACAGGCTGTAGACAGCAAGAGTGCTGCAAAATCAAAGTTTGTAAAGATAATTAAAAGCTTTTTGCCTTTTTATCTGACTCTTTTGTGGAGATATATTTTTTACAGTTGGATTTTTTATTTTTGTTTTCATATTATGTTGTTATCACTTTTACCATCATTAATTGGATAGTTATATGGATGGGAAAGGAATGGAGGGTTATGGTCTGAGCGCAGGTATATGGGACTAGGGGAGACTATGTGTTCGGCACGGACTAGAGGGGTCGAGATGGCCTGTTTCCGTGCTGTAATTGTTATATGGTTTTACTGCCAGAAATTTCCACGGAGCTCACCCATACGACTACTGCACACAATATCTGTTAAAGTACCACTAAAATCCCCATGGCAGATTGGGGCATTAACAATTGCACATTGGGCAATGTATCCCTTGATTATTTCCCGACCAAAATGCATTGGCAGTTTGATTGCAATGCTCCCATGGCTAATTTGCCATTTGCCTCGTTGATGCTGTAAGCAGTAGATGTCTCTGTAGCTGCTACACTTCAAAGCCCTGTATTTATTTCCCTCCTCTTAAGTTACGATTCGTGATTTGAATCGTAACTCTTTTATTTGTCCAGAGGGGAACTAATAGCTTTGCGGAGAGAATCCTTAGAAATTTCAATGGGCTTAGATTTAAATATTTCACTTTACAAGCTCTTAAAAGTAAAGGGAAGCTTAGTGGGTGGTCAGTAGGTAACTAATCTATTCACTTTTAATGTTGTGGAATTTGCATTTCTTATCAGAGAACATGAATGCACTCTGATGGTTAAAGATTTACACATGAGCTGAGGATAGAACTTGACTCAGTTCAAATAAAGCTTCTTGTTGATCTGCTAATCAAATTGTAAACTGCATAATAAATTATTCTTTAAAAAAAACCTCAGTGAAAGCCTGCCAATCCGTAAAAGGGCAAAAAATATAAAAGTGCAGAAAGTGATTTGATAGTTGGGGAGGGGTTGGTAGGGGTGGGTGGGATAGATCAGATTCAGATTCAGATTCAGATTCAATCTTTATTGTCATTGTGCAGTGTACAGTACAGAGACAACGAAATGCAGTTAGCATCTCACCCACAAGAGCGAACATAGAATAATGGAACAGTAAAATAGATATATGTACATACAGTCGTAGTAGTGCAATTTTTCTGGGGGAAGGAGTGTCTGGGGGGGGGTGACTGGCAATCACCAAGGTGCAGAGTTAAGTAGTGTAACAGGCGCAGGGAAGAAGATGTTCCTGGACCAGCTGGTCCGGCAACGGAGAGACCTGTAGCGTCGCCCGGATGTTGGAGGGTAAACAGTCTGTGGTTGGGGTGAGAGCAGTCCTTGACGATGCTGCGCGCCGTTTGCAGACATCGCTTGCTTTGGACAGACTCAATGGAGGGGAGTGAGGAACCGGTGATGCGTTGGGCAGTTTTCATCACCCTCTGCAGTGCTTTCTGGTCGGAGACAGAGCAGTTGCCATACCATACTGTGATAGTTGGTAAGGATGCTCTCGATGGCGCAGCGGTAGATGTTCACCAGAATCTGAGGAGACAGATGAACCTTCTTTAGTCTCCTCAGGAAGAAGAAACGCTGGTGAGCCTTCTTAACCAGTGTTGAGGTATTGTGGGTCCAAGAGAGTGGAAGAAGTGTTTGGTGTGGGACTGTTACTGAAGAATTGATCAAGAGGTATCCTTAAAAGGAGGGGCCGTGGAGGGTGCTGCACTGGTCAAGGCCCTTTTGGAGATGCCAGAGTGCTTTATGAGACATCTTTATTGATGAAGGCTTCTCTTTGGAAAAAAGTGCTATACTGGCAAACCAGTGATAGCATCAAAGCAGATTATGTAAAATGAGACTGGTCATTAGATTAGAGGGTAGATAAAAAATGCTGGAGTATCTCTGAAGAAGGGTCTCGACCCGAAACATCACCCATTCCTTCTCTCCAGTGATGCTGCCTGTCCCGTGAGTTACTTCAGCATTTTTTGTCTACCTTCGATTTAAACCAGCATCTGCAATTCTTTCCTAGAGGTTTTTTCATAACCACCCTATTTGTAATATGCTTCATGTGGTAATGCATGAAATAGGGCATGTAAAAGTGGAATCATTAAATCACAGAAATGGGTCTTGCTATGGGCATTCCTCTGTCTCCTACTTCCCATTGAGAATACACCAGCATATCCAATCCATTCTTATAACTATATTGCTTTATTTCATGCATCTCATTTGCACTGTCCCTTTCTGTAGTGTAGTGACCTGAACTGTACATGATACTTCAAATACAGTCTAACCAATATTTTGTCCCAACTTTAGTATTCAATACGTCAAGGCATAAAGACAAGCATACCCCTTAAAGAAGGCGTTGGAGCAAGGCGACTCTTTGCCTGCTGGTCCCAGAGGAGGATCTACCACTCCGCTCTGGACCACTTGGACAACAAAAACTCACATGTCAGGCTGCTATTCATTGATTACAGCTCGAGATTTAATACAATCATCCCCTCCAAGCTGGTTACCAAACTCGCAGAACTGGGTCTCTGCGCATCCCTCTGCAATTGGATCCTCGACTTCCTCATTCACAGACCACAGTCTGTTCGTATTGGTGGAAATGTGTCAGACTCGATAACAATGAGCACGGGAGCACCTCAAGGCTGCGTGCTCAGTCCCCTGCTGTACTCACTCTATACTCATGACTGCGTAGCCGGTCATAGTGCGAACTCCATCATCAAGTTCGCTGACGACACCACTGTTCTGGGACGTATCACTGATGAGGATGAGTCAGAGTATAGAAGAGAGATCGAGCGACTGTCCATATGGTGCCAGCACAATAACCTGGCCCTCAACACCAGCAAAACCAAAGAACTGATTGTGGACTTTGGAAGGAGTAGGATATCAATGGGTCGATGGTTGAAAGGGTCAAGAGCTTCAAATTCCTGGACGTGCACATCTCTGAAGATCTTTCCTGGTCCGGGAACACTGATGCAATTATTAAGAAAGCACATCGGCGCCTCTATTCCTGAGAAGATTACGGAGAGTTGGTTTGTCAAGGAGGACTCTCTCTAACTTCTACAGGTGCACAGTAGAGAGCATGCTGACCGGTTGCATCGTGGCTTGGTTCGGCAACTTGAGCGCCCTGGAGAGGAAAAGACTACAAAAAGTGATAAACACTGCCCAGTCCATCATCGGCTCTGACCTTCCTTCCATCAAGGGGATCTACTGCAGTCGCTGCCTCAAAAAGGCTGGCAGTATCATCAAGGACCCACACCATCCTGGCCACACATTCATCTCCCCGCTACCTTCAGGTAGAAGGTACAGGAGCCTGAAGACTGCAACGACCAGGTTCAAGAATAGCTACTTTCCTATAGCCATCAGGCTATTAAACCTGGCTCGGACAAAACTCTGAACATTAATAGCCCATTATCTGTTATTTGCACTTTATCAGTTTATTTATTCATGTGTGTATATATTTATATAATGGTATATGGACACACTGATCTGCTTTGTAGTCAATGCCTACTATGTTCTGTTGTGCTGAAGCAAAGCAAGAATGTAATTGTCCTATCAGGGACACATGACAATAAACTCTCTTGAATCTTGAATCTTGTCACAGATGAGGATCCACTAGAATTTGATAAATTTAGCCTACTCTATTTAAGTATTTTTTCTACCTGTAATGCTAGCTTTGTCTCTGGAACTGCTCGCTACAGTGCTGAGAACTATATTCTGCACTCTGTATCGTTCCCTTTACCCTATCTATTATACTTGAGTTTGGTTTGATTGTATTTGTGTATTGTTTTGGCAGATTTGATTGGATAGCATGTAAAACTAAGCTTTTTTACTTTACCTCAGTACCCGTGACAATAATAAAACGTAACCTAAACCATATGCCTTCTTTATTCCCCTACCCACCTGTGCTATAATTTTCAGAAAGCTATGGACTTGCACCCCAATATCCCTCTGGACATCAATATATCTAGGTTTGCTGCCATTTATGCTGTATGTCCAACCAGGAATTTCATGTTTAGACAAAGTTGTGTTTGAATGACCACTGGAAGCACTGCTCTCTGGGTCTGAAGAGCAGATATTGAGTGGTGCTGTGACTAGGAATTACATCAATGGGCAGCACACTGTATAGTTTGCGTAGGCATAAAAACAGTTGCAACAGGAAACAAGGTTTCACCTTCTTGCAGGCATGTGGCTGTGTTGATTGCTTGGAGTGTTGTGAAGTGCATCCTCTCAGGTGCATCATGTGCAGTGGTGTTTTAACTCACCAACCATCAAAGAGGTCGTCTGCTTTGCCGCTTGGTCATTTATCTAGAGAGTTAAGCCAGTATCTAGAAATTGTTCTTCCTTCATCTGCCACTGCTCTCTGCTGTGCCCTTTGGCCTTGACAAGGCTGTTGACGGATTCAGATCCTCGCAATGTTTTCCAGATGTTTTCTAAATGTTTTTGTCCTTTCTCCTTGTGCTGCCCACTGTTAATATCCCAATCTTTTCAAATTTGCCTTTCCATCCAGTGATGCCTTCTTATCTGATTGTGAGCCCAAATTGGTGAATAATTATACAAATGGTTGAATAATTTCATTTAATTGCACTTAAGATACAGGCGTAGTTTGTAGCATGTTGCAATGCTACCAGATTTCATTTTTTCCCCATTACATCTTTAACAATGGCTTCTTAAATCTTCCCTATGACAAATGTTATGCCTCCTGGCCTGTATTTTCCTGCTTTCTGTCTCTCTCCCTTATTGGATACAGGAATTATATTTGCTTTTACCAATTTAATTGAACCAACCCTAAATCATGGGAATTTCAGAAAATTATATCTAATGTTTCAACAATCCCACTAGTCACTTTATTGAAGATCCTAACATGTAATTAAACAAGCTTTGAAAATATCCAAGGCAATACTATGGGCATGATTTTTTAAATTGTGTATTGCACTAACATTTTGTTTTTTTGCACAGTTTATTTTTCTTTTAATTGTCTTGCTGAATTTTATGTCATTTATGTTTTGTGTATTTGCCTGAGTCCATGTACCTTTGACGTTGTTGCAAGCAAGATTTTCATTGAACCTGTACTTCACCATGCTTTTTTACAACATTGTTGAATGCCTTCTGTATTTCTTTATGATCAAATCATTATCCTCCTTTACCTCCGATCCTTTGATATATTTGCTTTTGGAATGCTTCAATCTGCATTTATTATTCATTGTCAATTGCACACTTATGCTCTACATTTTTGCATACTATCGGAATTAACAGAAAAGTTATATATTTACTGTGTCAATTTCAAAATCATGAGCGGTTCAGTGGGAGTGGATTCTTCTTGGACCAGTCAACAATTGCAGATACCACAATAATCAGTAGATAATACCAAATATCAACAATGTCATTTAATTGGCTCAAATGCTTACTCATTAACAGCCATTAAAAACTTTATTTATCTTGCTGTCCAAATCACTGAACTATCATAAATGGTACAGATGAACCACTGCGGCGCACAGCAGTAGATAATCTATACAATGTTGTATATTGACTTTTGATAGTTTTTTGATCATTTTGAACTTTGGAAGACTGATTACAAGATCAATACTTGGCATTCAGCTGCACAAGTAGCGTTTTTTTTTCCTTCTTTTTTTTCTTTTTCTTTTTAGACATGAACAAACAGAACAAAACAAAAAAGAGAAAGAAAAGAAAGACAACAGGAAAAAGCCTCCGGACATAACACTATTGGTGCAATCCACATGGTGCTACACAGCCAGGCATTGCAAGAGCATAAATAAAGAGCACAGACTACATCGCTGCAGGACTACAAGTAGCGTTGACGACTTTTCCCCATGTCATAGTTGGTTAAAACTAAAGGCCGTAGATTTAAGGGCCTGTCCCACTTACGTGTCTTTGGCACGTAAATTACACGACCTCGTGGTCGCGTTGAGCCGAGATGGTCCCGCGGGACCGGCAGCATCTCTGGGGAGAAGCAATGGGTGACGTTTCGTTTCAAGACTCTTCTTCAGTCTGAAAAGAAGGGTCTTGACCCGAAACTTCACCCATTCCTTCTCTCCAGAGATGCTGCCGGTCACGCTGAGTTACTCCTGCATTTTGTGTCTATCTTCAATTTTCTTGGCCCTGCTCTGGGAGTAGAAGTGGGGGCGGATCCGGACCGCAATGGCCGTGTGCCCCAGGCCGAGTTCGGCGATCGTTTGCCTGCTTCTGCTGCGATTGAAGGTGAGATGTTGCGTCGCGCCAGGGTCTTGGGCCTGTCCCACTTTGGCCGTCAGTTCCGCGACAGGCCGTTGGCGCGCGAAGATTTAGTTCACTACAAAAATTTCGGAGCCCCGCGCGATGTCGCGCACAACCGCATACCCCTCCACGCTTCTAAGTGGGACCGGCCCCTCGCGGCCATACAATGCCCGTGTGACTCACCGCGACCACAAGGTCGCGTAATTTGCGTGCCAAGGACACGTAAGTGGGACAGGCCCTGTATAGACAAGGTTAAGAGATATAGAGAGGATGTGAGACAGACCTGTTTTCACCCAGCAAGTGGTGAGTACTTGGAATACAGTGCTGGAGAGAGCGTGGACGCAGATTGCTGACAGCATTTAAGAAGTGTCTAAATGATCATAGAAGCTTTGTATCATGTGCTGGAGGTTGGGGCTAATATGATGGGTGCCCAGTGGATGTGGTGGGCCAACTGGCCTATTTAATGTGGATGAGTGCCCACTGACCTGCACGGATGTGGCTTATTTTCATGCTGCATGACTCCATGCCTCTACAACTGGCTCCATTGGTGAGTAGGGTCTCTCGTTTGGACCGATGAGAGCCTTGGTGTCATTACTTGAGACAAGTGTTCAAACATAAACATGAACAAAAATGACAGCGCTGCAAATGTTTTGGATGTGATCTGACACACAGGGTACATTGTGTATTTGTATTCGTGGGTAGGCCATGGTTTATGATAGTGAAATGGCAAGGGACATGGAGGTGAATGTTAAGAATTTAAATTTGACTGCTTTTGGAAGGAGTGTAAAACCCACATGTCACACTCATATACACACATCCTAAATGTGCTTAATGATCAGAGAGGCAGTGGAACCTGTGACCCTTCTGCCTCCCCCACAACCCAGAATGTGCTCCTGACTGCTGCTAACAAAATGGTGCTCGCACTCACCAAACTCACATACCACACATAACACACACAAACAGTTAGTCTGAATGCATCAATTGCATTTTTATGAGCTACCTATAATCAAAATGTATAGTGGTTTCATAAAATATATGTAAACACAAACTCTTGGAAACTTAGTAAATATAGAGGGACTGTACCTAACTGTGCAGACTCTACACATTCTCGGTTGTATGTGCTAGATGTGCAACGTAGAAGCGTAGGTGAATTGCACTCTGTCTCTGAAACTCAGCTGTAGAGATTTCAATGCCGTTTTGGAAGCACACTACGATGCAAACCATACCAAATTGTGCAGGTTGTGCATGTGAATGAGAACAGATTTCTGAACCTTGTGAAGCACACTACTTGGTGGTTGGCTGTAAACCATCGCCATCCTATTGAAGAAAATATCCATGATTCTGGGAGCTGATTTTTAAACTGAAATGTGGTGAATGTGGTACATTTCCTAATCCAGTCAAAATAGGAAGTGTGTAATTTTGAGGATGCATGCCCTTTCTACATTTTTAGTTTGATTGGCAAAATTACAGAAATGGTTGTTCGACAGAGATCTATTGCTGCTTTAGGCATATATACTGCATAAGAATGGTATAGAATCATTGAGTCTAGAGTCAGACAATGTGGAAACAGGCCCTTCGGTCCAACTTGTCAACACTGACCAAGAAGTCCCATCTACACTATTCGCACCTGCCTGTATTTGGGCCATATTCCTCCAATCCATGTACCTGTCTAAATGTTTCTTAAACATTGCGATGGTACCTGCCTCAATTACCTCCTCTAGCAGCTCGTTCCATACACCCACCACCCCTTGTGTAAAAAAGTTATCCCTCAGGTTCTATTAAGTCTTTCCCCCATCACTTTAAATCTATGTCCTCTGGTTCTCGATTCCCCTACTCTGGGCAAGAGACTCTGTGTGTTTACTTGATCTATTCCTCTCATGATTTTGTACACCTCTATAAGATCACCCCTCATCCTCCTGCGCTTCAAGGAATAGTGCTTAACCTCTTCCAAGAGCTCAGGCCCTCAAGCCGTGGCAACATCTTCGTAAATCTTTTCTACACCCTTCCAGCTTAACAACATCTTTCCTATAGCATGGTGCCCAAAGCCGAACACAGTACTCTAAATGCAGCCTCACCAATGTCTTATATGACTGCAACACGACCAATGGCGGACTGGCCAGGGTGTCAGCTTGCCCGATGGCAAGTGGGCCCCTGATGAAGTGGGCCCCTGATGAAGTGGGCCCCCTATATCAAGTGGGCCCCTGATGAAGTGGGCCCCTTTTGTCTCCTGGCAACCAATATTTTTAGACCCAGTCCGCCACTGAACACGACCTCACAACTTCTATACTCAATACTCTGACTGATGAAGACCAATGTACCGAAAGCCTTTTTGAACACCCTGTCTACCTGTGTTGCTACTGCTAAGGAACTATGTACCTGCAAAAAATATATATAAAAGATCTTTCTTTACATTGTCTGCCACAACGCTGGTCCTAATGTCAGGCTGGCCTCTGGAATTCTTGAACCAGTCACGATGAAAGAATACTGAAGAAGCCTTCCATTACTCTTCACACAATGTTTCATCTGCAGAGTATCCTCTGCCAAGTGTGCTGCATGTAATGTTAAATGTGCTTCTTACACTACACTTGCATGCATATATAGAGAGACATAAGAATATAGGGGTAGGAGTAGGTCACTCAACCACTCGAGCCTAGCTCGCCATTTAATAGGATCATGGCTGATCGGTCCTGGCCTCATCTCCAAGAATATAGAACAGTACAGCACAAGAATAGGTCTATAGGCCGACAAAGTCTGTGCCGAATATGATGCCAAGACCATCACTAATCTACCTGCACATAACCCATATCCTTCCATTCCCTGCATGTGTCTATCCAAAAGTGTTATAAATGTCACTGACGTATCTGCTTCAACCACCACCATTGGCAGCATGGCACAAAAACTCACCACTCTCAGTCTAAAAAACTTCCCCTGCATATCTCGTTTAAACTTTGCCCCTCTCACCTTAAAGCTTTCCCCTCTATCTTTGACTATTCCATCCTGGGAAAGAGATTCTGACTGTTTAGCCTATCTATGCTCCTCATAATTTTATATTCTCTTATTTCCTCTTCTGTGATAGTTCAACATAGGCCTCAGATCACTGATCTTTCTAAAATGTATAGGAAGGAACTGCGGATGCTGGTTTACGCTAAAGATAGACACAAAATGCTGGAGTAACTCAGCGGGTCAGACAGCATCTCTCGAGAGAAGGAATAGATGACATTTCGCTTGAAAACCCTTCTTCAGACTAAGAGGTCCTTTTTTCCAGAGATGCTGCTTAACCCGCTCAGTTACTCCAGTGTTTTATGTTTATTTTTCAAAAATGTATCTGCTTCCTTCTTAAATACCACAACTGCCCCTTCCTCCTCAATGACCCAGCCTCCAAAGCTAGAGAGGTCCAGAGACCCACAACACTGGGTAAGATTTTATGGTCCAGGATTTCCTTCTGGGTCTATGCTCACCTGATGTTCCAGTGACAACTTAGCCCATGAAGCCTGCTCTGACCTGTGGATGATATCATCTTTTAAGAAAAGTTAAGAAAACTATCAAAAAATATATTAAATAATATAATCAGGTAATTTTAAAAAAACCCTAGAAAACCAGTTGTAGCAGCTGAAAACATATATGTTAATACAATTCATTAAAAACTGCAACTGAGCAGGTACTTTGCTCCTTCACAGCTGTTTCCCACCATGGAAGGAAACGGGGTCACCAATGTGCGACACATGACAGGCACAAAAAAGTTTAAATGTTAATCAGTAATCAGCAAATGAGTTGGCAATGTTGGCAAATTTAGCCCATTATCTGCATGCACGTATGCATTCTAATGATAGATTCTATTCTAATACATTCTATTAAATAAGTGAAGATTTTCTCTGCATTGAATGTTGTGCCTCTAAGAGATTACACTATTTTTTAAAACAAATGTTTGTTTTTGTATGATTTACTTTAATGTGCATTATTCAATATTTATTAACCATCACATCACAACCAACAGATAAGAATGATCAGGCCATAGTGTAACCTTTATGTAAATAGGGACATTACTTTAGGCAAATGTGAGTTGGGGGGGTCTGACTTTGGCTGGGGTTGGTGTCTGCAATACTGGGATAAGAATTATGGCAGGGTCCAGTTTGCTTTTGTATGTACAGCAGGCAGTGAAGAAAGCTAATGGCATGTTGGCCTTCATTGCGAGAGGATTTGAGTTTCGGAGCAAGGAGGTCCTACTGCATTTGCACAAGGCCCTGTTGAGACCGCACCTGGAGTATTGAGTGCAATTTTGGTCTAATTTGAGGAAGGACATTATTGCTATTGAGGGAGTGCAGCATAGGTTCACCAGGTTAATTATCGGGATGGTGGGACTTCTAAAAACCTGTGCGGACCAACTGGCGGGAGTTTTTACGGACATTTTCAACCTCTCACTTCTGAGGTCTGAGGTCCCCACCTGCTTTAAAAGGGCATCAATTATACCGGTGCCCAAGAAGAGTAAGGTGACATGCCTCAATGACTATCGACCAGTGGCACTAACGCCGGTGGTGATGAAGTGCTTTGAGAGGTTGATCATGGAGCAAATCAACTCCTACATCGACAAAAACCTGGACCCACTGCAGTTCGCGTACCGCCACAACAGATCAACGGTGGATGCGATCTCGCTGGCCCTCCACTCCGCACTGGACCACTTGGACAACAAAAACTCATATGTCAGGCTGTTATTCATTGATTACAGCTCGGCATTTAACACAATCATCCCCTCCAAACTGGTTACCAAACTCGCAGAACTGGGTCTCTGCGCATCCCTCTGCAACTGGATCCTTGACTTCCTCGTCCACAGACCACAGTCTGTTCGTATTGGTCGAAATGTGTCAGCCTCAATAACAATCAGCACGGGAGCACCTCACGGCTGCGTGCTCAGCCCCCTGCTGTACTCACTCTATACCCATGACTGCGTAGCGAACCACAGTGCGAACTCCATCATCAAGTTCGCTGACGACACCACTATTGTGGGGCGTATCACTGATGGGGATGAGTCAGAGTACAGAAGAGAGATCGAGCAACTGTCCATATGGTGCCAGCGCAATAACCTGGCCCTCAACACCAGCAAAACCAAGGAACTGATTGTGGACTTTGGAAGGAGTAGGAGGGGGACCCACAGCCCCATTTATATCAACGGGTCGATGGTTGAAAGGGTCAAGAGCTTCAAATTCCTGGGCGTGCACATCTCTGAAGATCTTTCCTGGTCCGAGAACACTAATGCAATCATCAAAAAAGCACATCAGCGCCTCTACTTCCTGAGAAGATTACGGAGAGTCGGATTGTCAAGGAAGACTCTCTCTAACTTCTACAGGTGCACAGTCGAGAGCATGCTGACCGGTTGCATCGTGGCTTGGTTCGGCAATTTGAGCGCCCTGGAAAGGAAAAGACTACAAAAAGTAGTAAACACTGCCCAGTCCATCATCGGCTCTGACCTTCCTTCCATCGAGGGGATTTATCGCAGTCGCTGCCTCAATAAGGCTGGCAGCATCATCAAAGACCCACACCATCCTGGCCACACACTCATCTCCCTGCTACCTTCAGGTAGAAGGTACAGGAGCCTGAAGACTGCAACAACCAGGTTCAGGAATAGTTACTTCCCCTCAGCCATCAGGCTATTAAACCTGGCTCGGACAAAACTCTGATTATTACCAACCACTTTCTGTTATTTGCACTATCAGTTTACTTATTCATGTGTGTATATATTTATATCATGGTATATGGACACATTTTATCTGTTTTGTAGTAAATGCCTACTATTTTCTGTGTGCTTAAGCAAAGCAAGAATTTCATTGTCCTATACAGGGACACATGACAATAAACTCACTTGAACTTGAACTTGAACTTGAACTGATGAAAGAATGAGTCGACTGGGCTTGTATTCACTGGAATTTAGAAGGATGAGAGGAGAAACATATATAATTCTTAAAGGATTGGACTGGCTCGATGCAGGAAAAATGGTCCCGATGTTGGGGGAGTCCAGAACCAGGGGTCACAGTTTAAGAATAAGGGGAAGGCCAGTTAGGACTGAGATGAGAAAAAACTTTTTCACAGAGAGTTGTGAATCTGTGGAATTCCCTGCCACAGAAGGGAGTGGAGGCCAATTCATTGGATATTTTTAAGAGGGAGTTAGAATTAGTTTTTCGGGCTAAATGAACCAAGGGATATGGGGGAAAAAACACACGGGGTACTGGACATCAGTGCTTTTTCAATGGCAGAATGATGTGTATAGCAGATCACTGATACACTGCAGTCCCTCATGGAAGGTGGCAGCACAGTGGTGAAGCGGTAGAGTTGCTATCTTACAGTCCAAGAGACCTGGGTTCAATTCGGACTCCGAGTTCTGTCTGTATGAGTTTCCGTATTCTCCCTGTGGCTTCAGTAAAATTGCCCCTAGTATGTAGGATGCAAAGCTGAGATAACATAAAACTAGTGTATGGGTAATCACTGTGCTGTGTGGATTTGGTGGGTCTGTTACCATGCTGTATCTCTAAAGTAAACTAACTAAACTAAAGAGCCTGCCCTGGTTTGGTTGCAATAGAGGGCATCTTCTGGGTAGGTGTCCCATAAGAGAAACAGGATTGCATAATCTGGAACAACCTTAATTACTTTAGGATGTTCGAGAAAATTTCCAGATATTTCCCCCTTGGTCAACCAGGCTAGGTTGACAGTTTTACTTTATGTCTCCCTCTGGAGATTACTTGGTTCTGGGTGGGTGGTGAATATCTGTATCATGATGCTTGGGCAATCATTCATGCATGGTATTCAATGTGGTTCAGTGTCAAAAGGCTGTGGATCAAGTATTCCCTCCAGAGGCTTGAGCACAAAATACTGGCTCACAAAATAAGCTTTTCTAGGCTGGCGTAAAAAGTAATTATTGGGTCTTTATCACATTGGTCTTTGTGGGAGCTTGCTGTGAACAAGTTGATATCTTTGTTGCCTGCACATACTGTAAATGTAACGATATTTCAAAATTACTTAATTTGCTGGATAGTGCTTGATAGTCTCCTGGGGAAATGATAGGCACTATATAAATGCAAACCTTTCTTTGTTTTGCTCCATTTCACACGCTGGTTTGCAGCAATAAAATGCATGGCCAAGACCATTTAACTGTCTTCTAGAGTTCTGCATGTTGGGGACGATTACCGAATGAATAAATAAATAATTGTAGAAGTAAACACAAAGCAGAAGAAGGAAAAAAGTATTTCACTGAGAACCTTTGTAATGGGAAATGCATTATTCACCGACAGGAAATAGCTATAATTAGTCTACTTTTAATATTAGTTCTGTGGACAATTTCCCCAGAGGCAGCTGTGGTCACTGAGTTTATAGTTGAGTTTATTACCACATTCTCTTAGTGCATCAATTGCTATAATGGTTCTCTGCAGGGCCTGGGGTAAGATTACTCCGTGGCACTTGCCTCCAAGCTTGAAATAACCAGAAACAAGATTGCCATCTTTCATGAGGATTGTTATGTAGAACCAAGTTCTGGCTGTGCAGACATAGAAGAAAGCAAAGCAGGTCTGTGACACTGAGTCCCACAGAGCTCAGGTATGCCAGAGTGGTTTTGTTCCTTCATCAGATCTCATGCAACAGTTTAGCATTTTTTTCATACTGGGAACTTTTTTGCCTCCTCTCTTGGGGTGTTCAGTTTATTGAAGGAAGTGAAATGGTTGCTTGTTCTCTCTATCACGTCTGTTTCATTCCAGACAAAAGAAGATGTGACACAACAGACCCTGGCCGACTTCATGGACAAGAAGACGGACATATTGGATGAAATCAAGAACTAATTGGTTTGGGAGAATATCAGTTTCAAAGTCTAGAACTAGAAGCTGAACAACAGTAAGATCTCCACAGCAAAGATCTCTAAAGCCATAGAGCATAGGCTAGACAAAAAGCTGGAGAAACTCAGCGGGTGAGGCAGCATCTATGGAGCTAGGGAAATAGGCAACATTTCGGGTCAAAACCCTTCTTCAGACTGATGTGAGGGTGTGGGGGTGTGGGGGGGGGGGGGGGAGAAGCTTTTGCATGAGCAAAGGTTTAGGGTGTTTAGGTTTACAGGTAATCTGAGGGGGAATATTTTGAATCAATACATATAATGAGTAGGTACACAGAAATGCTGGAGAAACTCAGTAGGTGCAGCAGCATCTATGGAGCGAAGGAAATAGGCAATGTTTTGGGCCGAAACCCTTCCTCAGACTGATGGGGGGGCCCCCCATGTGACCCCCCCCCATCAGTCTGAAGAAGGGTTTCGGCCCAAAACGTTGCCTATTTCCTTCGCTCCATAGATGCTGCTGCACCCGCTGAGTTTCTCCAGCATTTTTGTGTACCTTCGATTTTCCAGCATCTGCATTTCCTTCTTAAACACATATAATGAGTAGTTGGAATCTGAAATGCTCTGCCTGAAGATAGACTACCCTCATGTTTAAGATGAGCAAAAGAAGATACAAAGTGCTGGAGTAACTCAGTGGGCCAGGCAGCATCTCTAGAGAACGACTTGAGTCGGGACACTTCTTCAGATTGACTGTAGTAGGTTGTGAGATGTGCAAGAGAGTTGGGCGCAGGACAAGGCCAGCAAGTGATAGGTGGATTTAGGTTAAGGGGGTTTAATCAGCAGATGGTTGGACAAAGGCCAGAGATAAAAAGACAATAGGCTGTGATATCCCCTGTTACAATGTCTGATGAAGGATCCCGACCCAAATCTTCATCTATTCATGTCCTCCAGATATTGCCTGACCCACTGAGTTACTCCAGCACTTTATATCTATTTTGTAAATCAGCATCTGGAGTACTTTGTGTCTCCATATATAAGATGAGCACTTCAATTGCCATGGCATAGAAAACTATGGACCACATTCTAGATAATGGGATTAGTGTAGATGATTACTTGATGGTTGGCATGAACATGATGGGCCAAAGAACTTTGTCTGTGCTGTCTGCCTCCATAACTCTATTGCAGAGCTGTAAGATGTGCCTCGTTGGTGATGAAAATTCATTGAAAATCTTGATTGCTTCAAATACTAACCCATCATGCAGTCATCAGAAATACATAATACCACAGTTCCTGTTCCATTCTCATCATGTTCTGATGATTTTTTATTTATTTATTTATTTAATATTTTTATTAGAAGCAGTTGTACAGTAGTATAAACTGCGGCATATGACAAACATTTTGTGTACAACTATTTTAAATTTAACAAGAAAAAGGTAGATCAAGAAAGAGAGAGAGTGAGAGAAGAAAAGAGTGAAGGAAGTAGTGATGTGTAAACCCCTAGAGTACCAGATGGGCAGTCCAGGGGTGAACAAGTGATAGCCTGTAGAAAAATAAAGACCAAAAACCCATAAGATTGTAAAAAAAGAAAAAAGAAAAGAGAAGAGAGAAGAAAAGAAAACAAGAGAGAAAAAAGAGACCCTTGTGTAGGGATATACCTGCTTCATATCTTACTACACCCATCGTGAATCGGTTTATTTCCAGAGTTGTGTTGCACCATTCTATACTTGTAATAAATCAATAAAAGGAGACCATATCTTTAAAAATTGCTCTGATTTTCCTGCTAAGACGAGATGTTCTGATGATTTTAATAAGAGATTCCCCAAACTGATTAATGCTACCACGGGGACCAAACGTATGCCCAAGGAATGGAAGGACGAGGGAGCCAGACATGGATTACTCTGCTAGACAAGAAGGGAAAGAGAAAGTATTCTCCGTTAGGATTATTTTGGTAGGATGGGGATTTCTGTGACTTTTGCCAGTACCTTACTGGTAAATTATAGCATACATTTTTTCAACATAGACAACAATAATAAGAAAGATGTGGGCAAGGTACTTGGAATTTTTCAGTAATCTGCTGAGTTGACCAAAAGCCCGGGAAATTCTGCACAAAACAGAACATTACAACTAAATTTTTCTTCCATTAAAATGAAAGGGGTTGAAATGAGGTGAACTCCATTGTAAGCATTTAATCCTCGCCGTTAAATTTTTCTCTTAACATTAAGTTTATGTAAAAACAGAAAATTTATTCTCCGGTCTGGATTAGTTATGGAATTTTCTGGAGCATATACCCCCCCCCCCCCCCCCCCCCCTTGTCTAATCCATAGCTAAATCAGTGGCAACAATTAACCTTCGTTGGAGTGACATTCTGCAACAAATTATAGTTTTCCTAATTAAATAAAGGATGATAATAAACTGACTGCCTTTAACAATGAGTCATTCCTGGCATAGTGAGCAGTCTTACAGCTGTTATTCTTCAGTCAAATATCACCCAATATCAAACTAGGGTCGCTGTTATGCTTTAACAGGTAATACAATACTGCAGGTTTAAATTATGTTGAACAAAAAATAACAAATAAAAAGCAAATGGCTGAAAGTGAAAGATGCTAATTGATATTTATGTTAACACCATGCTTGTCAAAAGACAGTGAATTTTCATCAGCTGTTGTGAATCATGTAACACTTCATTAATGGTTTCAACAATAGAAATATAAAATGGAAACAGTGGCTAAGGTTCTTTAAGCACTCCTTTAAGCACTCCTGCCACAAGCCATACCTTAGAATTGAAGACAAAATGGTTTAGTAACTTGGTAAATACAATGGTAAATAAATTGCTTATTTTTTGGTCTGGCTAAATTAAAGATGAACAAAATGAAGTCTTCTGTTTCGAAAAAAATTATTTGCTCAATTTCCAGTTTGCCCCCCTCTCCGTTGATGCTTTTGGTTTATTTTTATTGATATGAGATCCTCCTTTACTTATCCTCAGTGAGTGTTCCACCTGTGAGAAAATATCATTTGACAGTGAGATTCATGATATAATATCCTTGATCACCAGATTTCCTCTTCAGTTGGAAATTGTAAGTGTCGAGATCAGGTAAAGACCAAATAAAGGTTGGTTGTAACCCTATCCCTGTCTGAACAATTCTTCGGCTCACATCATAAATCTTCCTGTTGGCTTGAATGGTCGGTCTTTTTTTTGGTTGGGTTGGTGAGAAGGTC
This sequence comes from Amblyraja radiata, assembly GCF_010909765.2. NCBI lineage: Eukaryota > Metazoa > Chordata > Chondrichthyes > Rajiformes > Rajidae > Amblyraja > Amblyraja radiata. The sequence goes on from NC_045958.1 coordinate 42,998,293, forward strand.
AATGTTCTTGATCACTATGCAGTAGTTTCCTTGTGGAAGAACTCATGTGTACTCTTTGGGATCTGACCCAACTGCAACACTTCAACAACTGAGCGCACTTCCAACATGCATTGTCAAACTCAAACATGGACAATGGTGCCTGAAGGGAAGTATCAGACACTGACAAGCCCCATAGAAGTCTACTCCAGCAAGAACTCAACAAGAGAGAAATGGTGCTAGCAGAATACATGAAAGAAAAGATGAATACTGTGGAACCGTGATAAATGCTAGAATACCCTTTGTATTCATCTCCCCCTTTATAGAACCTACCTAATTTTCATTTCAATTAATAAAAATACAACTTGTCTACTCAGTTTGTGAAGCTGGAAATACAACACAAAATCAATGAATGACTTTTAGACGAGGTGGGGAAAGCCAAGAGAATTGTGCTTAATGTCTTTATACTATAATTCTTCAAATGTCTGGAAATAAGACATTTGTTTTTGCTTTCATTGCCCACCCAATGGTTTAGACTTGTTTTATCAATGCCAGATAGGAAATTATCAGTATGAAATGACATGAGTCATATGGTGAGTTAAGCTGCAATGTTCACAAGTTATGAATCAGTGTTGCCACTTGTCTGAAATGAAGTGTATTGTTTTTCATTGTTAGGTTGACCTAAATCTGCTGTCAATTATGCAGATACTAGGAGATGACATGATCTTTAAATCTGAACTGACAGTTTAGGGTACAAAGAGAAGGCAGAAACCAATCTCCTGCAATTATGAGTTGATAACAACGAACAATAAAAATAATACTGCAGAGTTTAATATGACTATCAGCTCATATATATATTGTAGGATTGTCATTAAAAGTATAAAAGTGAAAATTAAAACCAAATAAAATGGTAAAGCATGTTCAGCAGACACCACAGCAGACTGCATTATATGTAAATGTACTGTTTTATACCAAATTGTTCAGTAAAAAAACAAAAGCAGAAATTTATAAAATATTAATTTTCAGCCAACAAAGTTTGAAAACGTGCTTCTTCATATCACATTAAGGCCAAATTCGAGAAGCTAAGGAGAAAACGAAATGCCCAAGATCTGAGCGAGTAAGGAGGTGGTTTCCAATGTTAACATCTTTAGTCTTTCCACAAACACACTGTAACTATAACATTTTTCTGTTTTAATTTAGGAGGCCCAAAGAATTGAGCAAAATGAGCGGCGATATCTACATTAGTAACTGAGTGGGTATTTACAATTGAATATTTGACACATCCAACAAACTGATTTCAACAGAACAGCCGAGGTTATTTTGAAGTAAATACATCATTTACATTTGAAAGATAAGCAGAGTGGAAATGCCAGTCCTAATGAAAGACACTCTGCAGGCCTAAACACATGGAGCATGTAAAGTGACTTCTTTCAAATGATTATTCACTTTTCTAAAATAAAATGTTACACAAATAGAACAAGGGTTTTATTCATCTTAGGAAGAACTAAAAAGGAGCAATAGCCAATTTTGTAGCCCAATTTTTTACAGACAGACCTATGTGTTTTAAATACTAATCTCCCTTGACTTTGCTTGTCCTGGGGACCATGAACTGTGGAACCATGCAATATAATTTATCTGTATTTAGATCAGTATGTTTGAGAATAGCAGGGACGACATAAGAATATAACATGTCAGGGCAGAATTAGATCAAGTCATACCTCTTCCATCATTCAATCGATGTAATAATTGGCATCTATCAAAAGATTAAGATTTACGGGATTAATAGTGACCTGGCTGTATGGATTTGCAACTGGCTTACTGATAGTAGACAGAGAATATACAGGCTGGTGGTCTATGATCAATGGAGTTTTACAGGGATCTGTGCTTGGATCCCTGCTGCTTGTGATATATATAAATGACCTGGCCATAAACCTAGATGGGCTGGTTAGTAAGTTTGCAGATGACCCCAAGATTGCTGGGGTCACAGACTGTGAGGACAGCTGTTAAAGTAAACAGCGGGATTATAGATCGATACAGAAATGAGCAGAGATATGGCAGATAGAGTTTAATCTGAGAAAATGTGAAACGTTTGGATAGAGACATGGATATGCAGGGAACAGAGGGATATGGATCATGTGCAGGCAGATAAGAGTTGGTCTTGGCATCATATCTGGCATCATGTCTTCCTAATTGAAGGAAGGATATGCTTGCTATTGAGGGAGTGCAGCGTAGGTTCACGAGGTTAATTCCCAGGATGGCGCGACTGTCATATGATGAAAGAATGAAGCGACTGGGCTTGTATTCACTGGAATTTAGAAGGATGTGAGGGGATCTTATAGAAACATATAAAATTATTAAGGGATTGGACACGCTAGATGCAGGAAACATGTTCCGGATGTTGGGGGAGTCCAGAATCAGGGGCCACACTTTAAGAATAAGGGGTAGGCCATTTAGAACTGAGATGATGAAAAACTTTTTCACACAGAGAGTTGTGAATTTGTAGCCGATTCACTGGATGCATTCAAGAGCGAGTTAGAGCTCTTAGGGCTAGTGGAATCAAGGGGTATGGGGAGAAGGCAGGAACTGGGTACTGCTTGTAGATGATCAGCCATGATCAGATTGAATAGTGGTGCGAAGGACCGAATGACGTACTCCTGCACCTATTGTCTCTGTATCTATGTATCTATCACTTGCCAGGCTTTGGTCGGACTTCACTTCACTTCCAGCTTTCTGCCCCCCCACCACCACAATCTGTCTAAAGAAGAGACCCAACCCGAAATGTCACCTATTCAGAGATGGTGCCTGACCTGTTGGGTTACTCTCGCACTTTGTGTCTTTTTTTTCACTCACCAAATGCTGATTTACAGAAGGCAAGGTGAGGTAACTCCAAACCTTAATGGCGAGAGATGGTGTAAATTTGCATTAAGTTCCCTCTCGTTATGTTGGTGGGGAGTGGTGAAGAACAAGCCCCAAATAAACTGAGAAACCTTTAGATGTTAGCTAAATCATGTCTGTGGCTTTAATAGCTGTCAAAATTGTCAAAACATAATGACTATTCTTGGACATTTAAAACTATTCAAAACCAATAAAAAACATTTAAAAAATCAATTATTGAATATTGTTTTAAAATTTAAAAATAACTTTAAAATACATTAAAGCAAATAAAAACATTTAAACTGTAAAAAATACTTATAAACGCACTAAAATTTACTCTGGAACCTCACAGTTGTTCTTGGTTCTCTGTTCCTATGCCATGTCTAATTGTTGCAGACGTTTTGGGTGAGTTCCCTTCCGTAAGTGCCGGGACCGAATGAGTGCGAGGCTGCAGCACTCTCACATCGATCCATCTGATTCCTCAATGAACTGTTACAGGACATATGGAAGCTCACAGAGATCCCGAATCCTGCAACACTTAAGTGGGGAAATTCCAGCAGTTCTCCACAAACTAAGGCATTTCCCTCACAATATTTAGTCTGTTTACTCATGAATACGCAGGTGCATTTAAGAATAAATTAGACATTATGTTTTGCATTTCCATCAGAAAGGTGTCTTCACTTAAATTAAAATTCCAGGTAATTTGGAACCTTATTTTGATTGGAGAACCACACGGGTTATTTCTTTTAACGTTCAGCTGTTGTTCCAAATGTTTGATCACAGTTAAACATTGGTTTCATTTGGAAATTTCAGGTCAAGTCATTTTGCTCAACACATTTACAATAATATTAATAATTAACAGAAGGATGTGTGGTTTATCAGTTCACATATTTTGATACTTCTGGAAGTTTCTGGTCCCCTATTCCCCAACTCAAGTACTAATTGATGATTGTGCAGCTGAGATATTGGTGTCAATGGCCACTATCTGAATTGGTTCAAATTTTTCCAAATCTTTCATTTCGTAATCCTTCCATTTGACCGTGTCTTTGGTTGTCAGCTCTGTGAGAATGAAACCATACCTATTGTGGGGCTTAAAACAAAATCATTTCCAACATAGTAGAAACAAAGTACTGCAGGCGCAAGGAAAGAGATATATTGCTGAAGTAAGTCGGCGGGTCACATGGTCCTGCTTTGTGTGTAACTTTGGGCTGGTATCATGCATTTTATGCTCAATCATACATCCAAAATCTAAGATTTGCAAGCATGTATGTCGTACCTGGGAAGGCCCTGTCCCACTTTCCCGAGTTACTCACAAATTCTCCCGAGTTTTCCCCTTGATTTGAACTCGGAGAATTACGGTAATAGCCAGCCATAGGTACTCGGGGCTATTGTTTTTACTCGTGGACATTTTTCAACATGCTGAAAAAAGTCCCGACTTACCTGATGCCCGGAGTACCTACGGCTGGCATTACGAGCCACCACGAAATATCTACGGACTCCTACGGCCTCCTACGGACTCGCTACGGACTCCTACAGACTCGCTACGGGCATTCTCCGAGTTTGAATCAAGGGGAAAACTCGGGGGAATTGTGAGTAACTCGGGGAAGTGGGACAGGGCCTTTAAGGTATATTTCCCCATGACTGCAATCAAAATTGGTAGAGTTATGCATTGTTAATTCAATATTCATTTTTAGCATTGAATAAGTTCTGACCTATTAGGTGACCATGAACTTTATGAAGAAACAAGGAACAGCAGATGCTGGTTTACAAAAAAACTGCTGGTGTAACTCAGCGGGTCAGGCAGCATAAATGGGGAGTGTGGATAGGTGACATTTCGGGTCTTCACAAAATCTCCTTTCTAAAGAATACGTAATTTAATTTAAGTCAAAAGATGAAATATCACCAATCCTTGTTCTCCAGAGGTACTGTCTGGCCCGTTGAGTTACCCCAGCACTGTCTATTTTCATGTATTTTGTGGTTTGAGCTCAGTTTAGCAGGACCCCTCCCCACCCGCCAGAGTTTATAGTCCAATTTTGCCAAATAGGAAATGATTTTACAAGACCTGTCATTTTGTTTATTTGCTTGCAGTTCTTGAAAAGAGGCACATGTATTATTCTGAACCCCTTCCTGGTCTTGTTTGGGTCCATTTCACAGTGAAGCCCATACAGTGGGAGATGTACTTTGACAATAGAGTTGAAGATGTGCCAGAATCAACACAGCTGGGAAGAGGAATGAGAAGCAAGTGTCCACCAAGTTTTTAGTGTGTACAATGTGAAATTAAAAGGACTATATTTTCTTTCAGAAAAAAACAACCTCAGTAGTGCAAAGCTTTCCTACCCCTTGAGGGTTAGAATTTTCATGAAATTTGAAGAACAGATGATAATGTAGCACATTTCAAAACCACCCAAAGCACTTCACAGCTCAGAGAGTACTTTGGACGCGTAACAATGCATAAAAAGTGCATCCAACAATATGTCTCCTGGTTATAATAAGACAATTTATCTTTGATGTTGACTGAAGGAAAAATATTGGATAGAGAAGTATGATAACTCCAGTGCTCTTCTTTGAAGTATGTTTCACAGGGTCTTTTAGAGGGCAGCAAAATCATGCAGACTGCATTATAACACCATTGTTCAGTCCATACTCTCACTTTAACACTCTATCCCCTCCGACCACGCTGTCTGTGGCTTCCTGCACTGTTTATTGAGGTCCACCTTAATCTTGGGGATCAACTTCTCATCTTCCATCTCGGCATGTTGGAGCACTCAAAATCAACATTGTATTCAACTGTTTCGGATAGCTCGCTTTTCCTATTTATGTCATAATTTTTTTTGTCACATATGCCAGGGTGCAATGAAATTCCTTGTTTGCATAGAGTAAGCAGTATCTATCTATCTATCTATCTATCTATCTATCTATCTATCTATCTATCTATCTATCTATCTATCTATCTATCTATCTATCTATCTGTCTGTCTGTCTGTCTGTCTGTCTGTCTGTCTGTCTGTCTGTCTGTCTGTCTGTCTGTCTGTCTGTCTGTCTGTCTATCTATCTATCTATCTATCTATCTATCTATCTATCTATCTATCTATCTCTAAAACTGATCTTGTTATCTTCCGGTTTGCGTGGTCTTTCTATTTGTGCAAAAACAGTTTGCGATAGCACTGTGAAATATGTAATACTGTGGAATATTGTGTTGGGGAAAGGTTTGCGTTGGGGGAATGGTTTGCGTTGGGGGAACGGGTGAGTGGTGAAATATTGTGTAGGGGAATGGGTTGGGTTGGGAGACCAGGCCTCCCGTGTGACTGGGACCGAACTTAGTCTAGTACATGATAAAGATGATAACAATAATGATGGTAGCAACAATAAATACAATGACAAATGCAAGACAACAGAAAGCTGCAAAGATTGCAGTAGTCCAAAAAATGATGAAGTGCAATAATGGAGTAACCAAATGAGGTAGAGTTCAGAGTAAGAGAACATAGCAGCATCTCCAGGTAGGGAATGGAGGGTGAAAGGAAAATGATAGCAGTGGGGAAGAAGATGTTTGCAAGTCTGGATATCCAGGCCTTTAAACTCCTGTATCTTCTCCCAAAAGATAGAAGAGAGAAAAGGGACTGGCCAGTATGGCAGGCATCCTTGACGATACTTCTAACCTTCCTGATGCAACACACCATGAAGATGGACTGGAGGGAAGGAAGCGACGAGCCTGTAATAGACTGAGATGTGCTCATCGCTCTCTACCAATTCAGGTGATTAATAGCAGAGAAGTTGCTATTACAGGCTGAGATTCATCCCGTCAGAATAATTTCTATAGTCTAGAAGCGGTTCAAAGGTATCCTCGTGGGCATGCCAAATCTTCCTTGGCGCCTATGAAAGTAAATATGCGCTCTATTGATCACGGCATCAGAGTGAAGAGACGAGGTTAGGTTGTGAGTAATATGGATGCCTGGCAATTTGAAGCTGTCAATTATCTCTACAGCAGCTCCATTAATGAGGACTGGGTTCTGTTTACCTAACACCCCTCCCTGACTCCACTTCCTGAGGTCAACACAAACTCTTTCTTCGTGCTAATGCTAAGTGTTAGGTTGTTGCTCTGACACCATGACACAAGGACCCTGATCTCGTTTTCGTACTCCATCTCATCATTGTTGATCTGGTTAAAAAGAGTGATTACATTGGCTAACTTAGAGATTGAGTTGGCACATAAACAGGTTCTAAGTCCTATGATACATCCGAACAGTCATGGGTGTACAGGAGGTAGAGCAGGGGACTGAGCACTCAATCTTAATGAGCACGAGGTTGAGGGTCAGAGAATCATAGTCATATAGAGTGGAATCTATGGAATTGTGATGGTTTTCAGGCCCTGTGACATTGCCTGGCATCCACTTGATTAAATTAAGCCTCTATCTTGCTTTGGGATTCTGTCTTAGTATCCCTGGTAGCCTTATGGAGATCATACTTGGCTTTCTTGTACAGCATAGGGTCATCCTTCTTGAAATCCTTAGACCTGGATCTTAGCTGAGATGAAGCTCCCTGTTTGTCCAAGATTTCTGGTGTAGGTTATACATCTATATTACTAAAAGTAAGATCTTGACTGCTTTTGACTCACTGTGATTTGATTTCCAAGAGAACGCTGCCACTTACGGCCGTCATTTTTGGCCGGCTCGCTCAGAGAGCCCCTCCGCTGGACTGGACCAGAGGATTTTTCCCATCGACGAAAAATCAGAGAGATATTAATGTTTTTAAAAAATGTGCCAGTCTCTCTGCTGCCCCTGCTGGTGGGAGGGGCGAGGGACTATAAAACCTGGAAGTGGTATGCATCACTCAGTCTCTGCAAGATGGAGGAAGCGAGAGGGTCACGTCTCTCTGAGCTCTGAATAACACTGAACACATGTCTACTCAACTGTGAGTGCCCTTAATGTGGTTTGAAAATGAAAATATGGTTGGTTTGAAGTAAAAAGACACTGCCTGCAAATGGTTGCTTGGGGGGTTTGGGTTGAAGTGGATCACGTGGAGTGAGGACGCCGCTGCCGAGGGAAGGAACAATGGACAATGGGGACACGGTGTTGGGGGGGGGGGGGGAGAACAACAGAATTTTGCTGTGACTTGTCACATGTGACAATAAAGTATTCATTCATTCATCCAGGTACATAGAAAATGAAGAACTACAGATGCTGGTTTAAAACAAAAAGACACAATGTGCTGGAGTGACTCAGTGGGTCAGGCAGCATCTCTGGAACACATGGATAGGTGACGTCCCGGGTTGGGACCTTCATCAATGAGAAGAATAGTCCCAACCCAAAACATCACTTATCCATGTTCTCCGGGGATGCTGCCTGACTCACCGTGTTACTCCAGCATTTTGTGTCTTTCTTTCCCCATACTCCACCAAAAACCTCAGCTGAAACATATCACGTGCAACATCCATGTAAAGGCTGTGGTGGATGCATTGTGTTGTGATTGAGCTGTTGTCCTGCTGCCTGACTGAACGTGTGGGATAGCAGACTATGTGGAGCAATGCCTCCATATCTCCATGCAGATGTGTGTGCAGATGCAGGATAACATTCACTTTACTGTGATTTTTAGTTTAGAGATACAACGCGGGCCCTTCAGACCACCGAGTCCCCGCCGACCAGCGATCCCTGCACATTAACACCACCTCATTCCCCAAAAGTCCCCTAATTTGAGGAAGGACTTGTTATTGAGAGAGTGCAGCGTAGGTTTACAAGGTTAATTCCTGGGATGGCGGGACTGTCATATGCTGAGAGAATGGAGCGGCTGGGCTTGTACACTCTGGAGTTTAGAAGGATGAGAGGGGATCTCATTGAAACATATAAGATTGTTAAGGGCTTGGACACGCTAAAGGCAGGAAACATGTTCCCGATGTTGGGGGAGTCCAGAACCAGGGGCCACAGTTTAAGAATAAGGAGTAAGTCATTTAGAACGGAGACGAGGAAACATTTTTTCTCACAGAGAGTGGTGAGTCTGTGGAATTCTCTGCCTCAGAGGGCAGTGGAGGCAGGTTCTCTGGATGCTTTCAAGAGAGACCTAGACAGGGCTCTTAAAGATAGCAGAGTCAGGGAATATGGGGAGAAGGCAGGGACGGGGTACTGATTGGGGATGATCAGCCATGATCACATTGAATGGCGGTGCTGGGAAGAAGAAGAAGAAGAAGAAGAAGAAGAAGAAGAAGAAGAAGAAGAAGAAGAAGAAGAAGAAGAAGAAGAAGAAGAAGAAGGAGAAGGAGAAGGAGGAGGAGGAGGAGGAGGAGGAGGAGGAGGAAGAGGAAGAGGAAGAGGAAGAGGAAGAGGAGGAGAAGGAGAAGGAGAAGGAGAAGGAGAAGGAGAAGGAGAAGGAGAAGGAGAAGAACAAGAACGTCTGTCACGTTGTCACTTTCTCAGACAACGTGTTAGAAAGGTGAGCATGGAAAAGTGCAGGAGAGGCAACAGGGATTAAATGGTTCTGGCAGTTCATACAAGGTCACACGGCAAAGAACTAAGAGAGGAGAGCTGTGTAAAGGGAAGACTGACTAAAGAACATTTCCTATAACTTAAATATTTTTAAAGGCCTATGACAAATCATTGGCAGGAGCAGTGTGCAGATGTTAATAGATGTTTTTATTTTAATCACGCTTCCAATTCCAATGCCAGTTTTCCTTCTGAAGGCTTCCTTAATTTTCACTGTAAAAAGAAAAGCTTCAATCAGACGTCACAAAGAACATTTAATTTGAATTTTCAATTAAATTAATTATATTCTGAGATTCATATAATCCCCCACAGTTTTTATTCAATGTTCTTTGTTCCCAATTACATATTCGCCATTACACTACATCATTCTTTTTTCGGAAAGAAGATGACCTTATTTGTAATCAGAGTCTACATTGATGATGAAGATGTGGGGATAAACACTCCCAGCTACCCAATGATTGGGATGGAGATCTTGCCCTAATTGGGGGAGTAAATAAGTAGATACTCGGAAAGATTGTCTCACACACCAAGGGCACATTGAAGGCGCTTGGTCTGAATATAGTCAGGAGAATGGGAAAGGTGTTGCACACTGTTACAATAAAGAAAGAGAATAATTAGGGAAAAAGGGAAACCTGTTAATTTTTACAAGTTATCTGAGGGAGGGGCACACTGCCATTTGCAAAGGAACTCAATTCCTTCTGGGATCTATTAAAATTTCTCAGTGCAGTGGTGGGTCCTTTGTGAGTCATTGAGCAAAATTCCCACCCTACCCTCATTGCAATTTCTAAAGAAACTCACACAGAGCCGGTCTGGCAGGACCACTCTAATTTTCAGTTTGCAATTCATTCAACCTCTGCTCGAACACTCATTCACATTTCAGAGCCACCACAAGCGAATACCTTCACAAACACAATTCAAGCCTCCAAGGTCCTTCCATAATCACGTGAAATCAAAGTACATTTTAATGGAACAAAGGAATTCTCTGCCACAGAAGGTAGTTGAGGCCAGAAGGTAGTTGAGGCCAGTTCATTGGCTATATTTAAGAGGGAGTTAGATGTGGCCCTTGTGGCTAAAGGGATCAGGGGGTATGGAGAGAAGGCAGGTACAAGATACTGAGTTGGATGATCAGCCATGATCATATTGAATGGCGGTGCAGGCTCGAAAGGCCGAATGGTCTACTCCTGCACCTATTTTCTATATTTCTAATTCAACTGGAGGAACTGGGCAATTCAGGCTGAGGAATGGTTGACATTTTGGGTCGAAACTCTGCATCAGGACTGAGAATGTTAATAGGAAAGAGCAGTATAAAGAGGTGATAGAAGAGGATGCACAGGGACTGGCAGACGAATAGTTTAACCAGGTGAGGTAAGAAGGATGTAATAACAAGGAACTGCAGATGCTGATTTACAGTGCATTCAGAAAGTATTCAGACTCCTTCACTTTTTCTACATTGTGTTGCTACAGCCTTATTTTAAAATGGATTCCTTTTTTGTTATCATCAATCTACACACAATACCCCAGAATTAAGAAGCGAAAACAGGTGTTTAGAAATGTTTGCAAAGTAATTAAAAATAAAATAACTGAAATATCACATTTACATAAGTATTCAGACCCATTGCTATGACACTCAAAATTGAGCTTAGGTTCATCCTGTTTCCATTGATTATCCTTGAGATGTTTCTACAACTTGATTGGATTCCATCAGTGATAAATTAAATTGATTGGATATGATTTGGAAAGACACACACCTGTCTAAATAAGGTCCCACAGTTGATAGTGCATGTCAGAGCAAAAACCAAGCCATGAAGATGAAGGAGTTGTCCGTAGACCTCCGAGACAGGATTGTGTCGAGGCACAGACCTGGGGAAGGGTATAAAACCATTTCTGCAGCATTGCAGATCCCGAAGAGCACAGTGGCCTCCGTCATTCTTAAATGGAAGAACTTTGGAATCATCAGGACTCTTCATAGAGCTGGTCGCCCGGCCAAACTAAGCAATCGGGGGAGAATGGCCTTGGTCAGGGAGGTGACCAAGAACCCGATGGTCACTCTGACAGAGCTCCAGAGCTCCTCTGTGGAGATGGGAGAACCTTCCAGTGGAACAACTATACCTGCAGCACTCCACCAATCAGACGGAAGCCACTGCTCAGTAAAAGGCACATGACAGCCCACTTGGAGTTTGCCAAAAGGTACCTAAAGGACAATCAGACCATGAGAAACAAGATTCTCTGGTCTGATGAAACCAAGATTAAACTCTTTGGCCTGAATGTCAAGCGTCACGTCTGGAGGAACCCAGGCACCGCTCATCACCTGGCCAATACCATACCTACGGTGAAGCATGGTGGTGGCAGCTTCGTGCTGTGGGGATGTTTTTCAGTGGCAAGAACTGGGACTAGTCAGGATTGAGGGAAAGATGAACGGAGCAAAGTACAGAGAGATCCTTGATGAAAACCTACTCCAGAGCGTTCTGGACCTCAGACAGGGGCGGAGGTTCACCTTCCAACAGGACAACGACCCTAAGCACACAGGAGTGGTTTTGTGACAAGTCTGTGAATGTCCTTGAGTGGCCCAGCCAGAGCCCGGACTTGAACCAGATCGAACATCTTTGGAGGGAATTGAAAATAGCTGTGCATCGACGCTCCCCATCCAACCTGACAGAGCTTGAGAGGATCTGCAGAGAAGAATGGGAGAAATTACCCAAATACAGGTGTGCTAAGCGTCAGACCCAAGAAGACTTGAGGGTGTAATCGTTGCCAACGTAGCCCCTACAAAGTACTGAGTAAAGGGTCTGAATACTTATGTAAATGTGATGTTTCAGATATTTCTTTTTCATTACCTTGCAAAATTTCTAAACACCTGTTTTTGTTTTTTTATTATGATAAATTATTATGATAAATTATGATATGATTGATGATAAAAAAATGAATTAATCCATTTTAGAATAAGGCTGTTAACGTAACAAAATGTGGAAAAAGTGAAGGGGTCTGAATACTTTCTGAATGCACTGTATACCAGAGATAGACAGAAAATGCTGGAGTAACTCAGCAGGTCAGGCAGCATCTCTGGGAAAAATGGATAGGTGACATTGGGTCGGGACCCTTCTTCACCTCCATCTTCTCCAGAGATGCTGCCTGACCTGCTGGGTTACTCCAGCATTTTCTGTCTTTCTGAGGTGAGAAGGAGCCAGGTAGAAGAGGGGGTGAGTGGAGTGAAGAGAATGCAACTGATGGAATAAAGATAGAAAAAGATGACGCAGGAAAAAAAGGAAATAAGAGGAAAAAAGGTCAAAAAGGTTAATATAGTGATGGGGGGGGGGGGGGGAGGAGGGAGGATGGTAATGATAGAAGATAAAAAATGATCAATGGAGACAAAAAAAAGGCTGCAGATACTGGAATTTGATGTAAATAAGTAGTCCTACTATCACCTGCCAGCCCTCAACTCACCACTCCCCTCACCTCTTCACACTGGCTATCTTCTCTCTGCAATCTCAATCCTTGTGTACGGTCTCGACGTGAAACGGAAATTCCTTTCCTTCCACAGATGTTGCCTGCCCACTGAGTTCCTCCAGCAGTTTGTCTTTTGCTCCAGATTATAGCATTTGAATTCTCTTCTGCAGCCAATATTATCAAAGAACCACACCACCCTTGCCATGCTCTCATTTCACGCCTTCCATCAGGAAGAAGGTACAAGAGCCTGAAAACTGTGATCACCATGTTCAACATTGGCTACTTCACATAAACCATCAGATTACATAGAATTTATGAACATAACCTGAACATATGTAACATTTGTACAGTATGTTATCTGTACAGTATGTTACATATGTAATATGAACATATGTAACATCTGTACAGCACAGGAACGGGCCCTTCATAGAAACATAGAAAACAGGTGCAGGAGGAGGCCATTCGGCCCTTTGAGCCAGCACCGCCATTCATTATGATCATGGCTGATCATCCCCTATCAATAACCCGTGCCTGCCTTCTCCCCATATCCCTTGACTCCACTAGCCCCTAGAGCTCCATCTAACTCTCTCTTAAATCCATCCAGTGACTTGGCCTCCACTGCCCTCTGTGGCAGGGAATTCCATAAATTCACAACTCTCTGGGTGAAAACGTTTTTTTATCACCTCAGTCTTAAATGGCCTCCCTTTTATTCTAAGACTGTGGCCCCTGGTTCTGGACTCACCCAACATTGGGAACATTTTTCCTGCATCCAGCTTGACCAGTCCTTTTATAATTTTATAAAATGTCTGTGCCGACCATTATGCCAAGACCAACTCTTATCTTACAGCACAGAATCCATATCCCTCCATTCCCTGTATATCCATGTGCCGATCCAAAAGTCTCTGAATTGCCACTATTGTATCTGCCTCCACCACTACCTTTAGCAGTGCATTCCAAGCTTTCATCACCTCTGTGTAAAAAACCTGCCCTGCACATCCCGTTAAACTCTACCCCTCTCGCTGTAAAGTATGCCCTCTAGTATTTGATAGGTTCTACCCAACCTATGCCTCCTATAATTTGTATATACCTCTATCAGGTCTCCCCGCTACCTCCAGCGTTACAGAGGGAACAATCCAAGTCTGTTCCCCATCTTGCAGCTAATATACCCTAATTCAGGCATAATTCTGGTAAACCTTCCCGCAAAAATGTCAGAAGATAAACACGAAATGCTGGAGTAACTCAGCAAGTCAGGTTGTATCTCTGGAGAATAGGAATAGGTGTTGTTTTGGGTCGAGACCCTTCTTCAGACTGAGAGTCAGGGGAAAGAGAAACTAGAGGTATGAAAAGGTACAGAATTTGGACTTTCCCACTTACAAGTGCTCCCAGCGTATCCTCCTCAGCTGGTGCCTCTGTAACGCTGGAGGTAGCGGGGAGACCTGATAAACATAATTTGCCTTACTCCAATTTATTACCTTCCTGTAAGGTCCAGCCTTCTCCGCATTCAAAATTGTGTTCAGTTCTGGGCACCACGTTATAGGAAAGATATTCTCAAGCTTGAAAGGGTTCAGAAAATATTTACAAGGATGTTGACAGGACTAGAGGGTGTGAGCTATCGGGAGAGGGTGTGAGCTATAGGCTGGGTCTCTATTCCTTGGAGCGCAGGGAGGATGAGGGGAGATCTTATAGAGGTACAAAATCATGAGAGGAATAGATCGGGTCGATGCACAGAGTCTTTTGCCCAGAGTAGGGGAATCGAGGACCAGAGGACATAGATTCAAGGTGAAGGGGAAAAGATTTAATAGGAATCCGAGGGGTAACTTTTTCACACAAAGGGTGGTGGGTGTATGGAACAAGCTGCCAGAGGAGGTAGTTGAGGCTGGGATTATCCCATTGTTTAAGAAACAGTTAGACAGGTACATGGACAGGTATGGACTAAGCGCAGGCAAGTGTGTCTAATGTACCTGGGACATTGTTGGCCGGTGTGGGCGAGTTGGGCCGAAGGGCCTGTTTCCACACTATTACACACTATAACCAATAGGTTCTGTCTAAAGAATGAATTTATAAGAAAGAGTATTTACTCATTGACTGTGGGTAGATCATTGTTAATGAGCTGTAAAGTCACACGATTCTTTTAAAAAGAAACGCCATGTCGAGCACAGTCACTGGGAACAAGAGGGAATCTCCATTCACGTGGGAATAATGGAAGGCATAGATAGAGTGGATGTGGAAAGGATGTTTCCTCTAGTGAGGGAGTCTAAGACCAGAGATCATAGTCTCAGAATTAAAGGGCTCTCTTTAGAAAGGGAGTGAGGAGGAACTTCTTTAGTCAGAGGGTAGTTAATATGTGGAACTCATTGCCACAGAGGGCTGTGGAGGCCAAGTCAGTGGATATTTTTAAGGCAGAGATAGACAAATTCTTGATTAGAACGGGTGTCAAGGGCTATGGGGAGAAGGCAGGAAAGTGGGATTAGGAGGCAAAGATCAGCCATGATTGAATGGCGGAGTAGACTCGAAGGGCCGAATGGCTTAATTCTACTACTATAACTTGTGAACCTGAAGAAAATTGGAGGAAGATGGAGTTCTTGCTGAGAAGAGATGTGCGTGACCAAGTACCACTGCATGTGAGTTGCATAACTGGGCTACAATACTGAAGGCTTTGGAACCAGTGCATTTCTATCGGCAAAAATGTGTTGTGCAGATCTTTAATAAATGCACATGTCACATGGTCGGAAAACAAAATCAAAAACTGAACCACAAACAGGAAGTGCCAAATGATTCTGTCTCAAGAATAAATGTATAAGAAATAATATTTATGCATAGAGCAGAGGTTCTTAATTTTTAGCGATGACAGTACACTGTACAGGGTGGGCATCCATTACTTTTTGGAAACAAAGCATTTTGTTTGATATTGTTACTGGCTTAAAGCAAATGATAAACTGGAGATAACTTGTCAGATCTAGACTGTTCTCAGTCCAGAGAACATCATCCAGCACGGAAATATGCGGTTAATATAGAGCTGCTGTTTGATATCTCCTTGTAAATTAATTAAAAACAAAACATTAAAATGTAAATTAGCTTTAATGAATGTTGCAGGCAATTTGAATGCAGTTCAACTTCATTCACATTGAAGCAAAGCTGCAATGTGTCCAGTCATGAAGCCAAAAATATTGTACATTGATATGTGACTGAGCTGTGAGCTTCCCATGCTGAAATGACAAGAGACTGAAATATCTGCTGAGTTAGTAGGGTGACCATGGAAATAAAATACAGAGGTCTAAATTACTCTGAAAATATCTGTGCAACCTTGTTTTACGCTGATTGAATGTGCCGTCATTTAATTTGAAGCTACTAACCTTTCTGTAGCTGAATGTTAAGAAAATGAATTGATTGTTCTGGCATACAGGATAAAATATAATCAAATAATCTGTTTGTGTGTTTGTATCAGAGATCTAAATGACTGAGAATGGATCAGATACAAAGCAATCATGGCAAGGTAATCATTTTGAATTTCTATTCATGCCAATTTTTTATTGACTAACTAATTGTTTATTTTGTGCATTTGAATCAGTTAAAATTGGTCTTGGAAATACAATTCACCAATCTTTGAAACAAATATTATCACATTAATACACATAGCACAGTTTAGAATAGAACAAGACAATACATTGAGTTTATTTATAAGCAATCATCTACAAATGTTGTGGAAAATAATTTTACATCATTACCAGTCTTTCACACACAATGGGATGTAATTTTGTAAGTTATTTTTTGCAAGTACAAAACTTCCGTAAAACAAATTTCTGCATTTTCAAACCTGGGAAGATAAAAGTCTTAGCCTTTGTGAAACAATTCCTGAATCTGAGAAAGGAGAACAACACTTTCTTTAAAGAGCTGTAAGTAGAGGAAGGGAATTTATGGGCAGCTTTTAAGAGATGCCAAGCTTTTTTTCTGTTGCTTGTTTATTTCTATAATTTCCAGAAAATTACAACCATTTTTAACACATGTTGAATCCAGGAAATGTTGTAGGCTTGCCCAATTGCTCATGAATCAGCAAGATGGGAAAAGCAGAGGAAATGCAGGGAACGGCAATCCTTCCTATTTTAGTTTGTGGCTATAATGCTGCTGTCAGGAAGGGATTTCTAATTAGGAAAGTGAGTGCAGATGGCAGTCCAGAGTATTCTGAGAACATTTGCTCAATGATTAGCTGAAGGTTAGACGTAGTGGGTGGGCAGTATTGGCTCTCACTGTGCTTTCAAAGCATGGCTATTCATGGCCAGCCTCAGACAGTAACCAGTTTATTTATTTAAATAACAAACATCCAGCCCTGAAACAAGTGCAGCAGCAGAGGGCACATCCTGAATAGGATGAGACAGTGTCATTACTGCCGCCCACCCACGTAGCCTCAGACATGTTTCATAGGTGACTTGCAGCAAGGAAATGCCAATATACATTCACACATCGGCTCGAAAGAAATCACAAATGCCTGTTTTACCACAGTCAGTTCCTGTTCACTGAATGTCCTCACTGTTCTAATCGCTTTTGATAAATATTCACTTCAAAGGAATTCACACTGAAATATCAGTGTATGTTCTTTGGTAAACTAATACCCTTTGATTCTCTTTTTTGTGTGCAATATTTCCTCCTTCTCATGAGCTAAGTCACAACATTCATGTTAACCTCTTTGTCGGGTTGACATGGAGCCTTTCATCCGAGTATTTCCAATATTTTATCCTGACCAAACCACCAAAAACTCAACTGCGGTTTGGGGGAAATACCCCACCTCCTCCTGTCGGAAATATTTCCTGCCAGAAGCCAGGACAGGTAAAGCTCTCACTCCCAGCAATGGAACCATGGATGTTTTGCAAGACTGGATTTGAAGGCTGGTATTTAATTACAGTCTAAAGATCTGACCTTCATTTTCAATGTTCTCGCACATAAAAGAGGATATTGAAAGGAAGATTATTGCAGAAATTACAGAAGAGAGCCACAATGGTGTAGTTGATAGAGCCACTGCCTCACAGCACCAGATACCCAGGTTTGATCCTGATCTCGGGTACCATCTGAGTGGAGTTTGCAGGTTCTTCCTGTGACTGTCATTTTCCTCCCACATCCTAAGGCGTGTGGGTTGTAGATTAATTGGCCTCTTTAAATTGCGTAATGGGTGGATGCAAAACATAGAAACATAGAAAATACGTGCAGGAGTAGGCCATTCGGCCCTTCGAGCCTGCACCGCCATTCAATATGATCATGGCTGATCATCCAACTCAGTATCCTGTACCTGCCTTCTCTCCATACCCCCTGATCCCTTTAGCCACAAGGGCCACATCTAACTCCCTCTTAAATATAGCCAATGAGCTGGCCTCAACTACCTTCTGTGGCAGAGAATTCCAGAGATTCATCACTCTTTGTGTGAAAAATGTTTTTCTCATCTCGGTCCTAAAAGATTTCCCCCTTATCCTTAAACTGTGACCCCTTGTTCTGGACTTCCCCAACATTGGGAACAATCTTCCTGCATCTAGCCTGTCCAACCCCTTAAGAATTTTGTAAGTTTCTATAAGATCCCCCCTCAATCTTCTAAATTCTAGTGAGTACAAGCCGAGTCTATCCAGTCTTTCTTCATATGAATGTCCTGACATCCCAGGAATCAACCTGGTGAACCTTCTCTGTACTCCCTCTATGGCAAGAATGTCTTTCCTCAGATTAGGAGACCAAAACTGTACGCAATACTCCAGGTGTGGTCTCACCAAGACCCTGTACAACTGCAGTAGAACCTCCCTGCTCCTATACTCAAATCCGTTTGCTATGAATGCTAACATACCATTCGCTTTATTCACTGCCTGCTGCACCTGCATGCCTACTTTCAATGACTGGTGTACCATGACACCCAGGTCTCGTTGCATCTCCCCTTTTCCTAATCAGCCATCATTCAGATAATAGTCTACTTTCCTGTTTTTGCCACCAAAGTGGATAACCTCACATTTATCCACATTATACTGCATCTGCCATGCATTTGCCCACTCACCCAGCCTATCCAAGTCACCTTGCAGCCTCGTAGCATCCTCCTCATAGCTAACACTGCCCCCCAGCTTCGTGTCATCTGCAAACTTGGAGATGTTGCATTCAATTCCCTCGTCCAAATCATTAATGTGGGAAAAATACCAGAGTGACAAATATGGTGTTGCAGCATAACAACGTTACAGTTACAGGGAAAATGTGCAAGGTCCACAATGAGGTCGGTTTGGAGATCGGGACCAAACCCTAGCTTATGGGAGTGCCATTCAGTAGTCCAATAACAATGGGGAAGAAGCTGTTCCTGAATATGACGGGACATGCTTTCAAGCTTTTTTATCTTCTGCTCAACAGGAGAGGGGAGAAGAGGGAATGTTTGGGATGAAAACGTTTCTTGATTATGTTGGTTAAAGGGTTCAATGATGCAATGGTTCTTTATTGTCACGTTTGCACAACACAGTGAAATTCTTTTGCACAATCGCCACAATTTTGACGCCGTTTAAAACTATTTAAAAACAAAACAAAAACACAAACAATCCAAAGTCCATTCCGCATGTTGGAAGTCCTGGAGAACCCAGATCCGGGAAGCCTGCAAGCCAGTGACCCGACGAGACGCCCCTCTCCTCTGCTGACTGCCCCTATGTCCCGGGGGGCACCTCCTGCAGCTGGCCTTGCAGACGCTGGAGGTAATACCCTGGTCCATCTCTTACCGGCCCACTCCTCACATCCGTCACCGCCATTAACTCCCTCCACAACTCTCCCGTTTTCGGGGCTTCCGAGCTTCCGTTGCTCCTGGCAGTTGGGTCTTTGTTCTCGTCGGCTCCGAGCCCGTTCTTGTTCCTCGTTCTCGGCGGTCACCACCCACCAGGCTCGCTCATTTTTGCGTCGGCCATCGGCCAGGTCTGCTCTGGCTCTGCGCTGCCAGCCAGGCTGCTCTACAGAGGCAGCATGAAGTGTAGATGGACTTCAAATTAAATAAACAAACTTTCATTTTGTTCGTTCGTTCGATCTTTCAAACGAATGAAATGAACGAGTACCATCAAGCCATTGGGATTTTCAATGTATTTTCCTCCTTTTGCCCTTTTCTGTTAGCAATGGCAATTCAGGCTGGAATATGAATTGATGCTGAGCTTCCCAGGTGCCCTATCTTCATTTGCAAACCTACAAAATAACATTGGCAGGCTTTTTGATGATCGGGAGTTGCTGATAAAGGCACAGAAGTGTGCGCATTTCAACGGGTATGGGACTTGTGCCATGTCCATTTTCTGATTCAAGGGCATTTTCCAGCACAGCTGTGGGTCATTCAGTACCAGATTGGTTGATGCACTCATCCAGCTTGGGAACTGAGTTGAAAAAGCGTTTTACAATTCAGGAATTGATTTCTGAAAAATTATAGAAACATCACTGAATAAGATGCAATGTTAACACAGATCAGGTTTTGTATAAATGAGCATAGGGACAGGATGGAGGGAGTATGGAATGAATGCTTGGCCCTCATTAAAATGTCATCGGTCTGTTTATAGAGAATGAGTGTAAAGAGGTCAAGGTTGGCTTGGTTATAGGAGGCAGAGGGATGGTGAATGGATAGTTTGTGTGAATGGAATCCTGTGACCAATGATATACCTCAAGGATCGGTGCTGGGATTTTTCTGCTTCTAATATACATTTACTATTTGGATGTGAATGTAGGAGGTACCATTAATAGTTTGCAGATGATACAAAAAATGTTAGTGTTGTTGAAAGTAAGGAAAGTAATCAGGCTATTGTCCGATATTGATCCATTAGAAAGATGGATATGGCAATGGCAGATGGAACTTAATCCTGATGTGTTTTGCATTTTGGCAGTGCTAATAAGGCCAGGATATGCAACATGAATGGTAAAATCCTAAGAGCTTTGGAAAACAGAAGGACCATGGTGTAAAAGTTCAAACATTCCTGAAGATGAGAGAAAAGGTAGATGTGGTAAGAAGCCATATGAGACACTTGCCTTCATTAGCCAGACCACAGGATACAAGAGCAGGGAGGTTACAGTGCAACTCTATAAAACCTTGGTTAGGCCGCAGGTGGAGTTCTGGGTGTCAGCTTGGAAGGAGGTGATTGTGTTAGAAAGAATGCAAAGGAGATTCACATGTGGGCATGAGAGGCTGCATGGCCAATCACTGGTTCTTTTTTTTAAATGTTCTGATAAGATCATAACTACCATTCCTATTTTCCCAGCATCAAGTTCTGGTTTCCATTTACTGTATACTCCTCCAGAGCCAATTTTGATTTATTTGCTTGTCCCTTTGCCTTGCACCATCAGCCTCCTTTGTCACTGCTCTCCTGTCTCATCAATAATCACCCTTTTGTTCTTTCTTCTTTTCCCTCTTATCTATGCAACCTATGCACCGGCTGAACAATTGTCTCCAATGTATTCCAGTTCTGAATCACAGACTTTAAGCAGCAACTTTAACTTATTTCCATCTGCACACATGCTTCTGAATATTTCCAGCCATTTTCTTTTAATCTCAGCTATGCATCATCTGCAGTATTATACTGAGACAAAACCTTTTGTTTCTGTTATCTTTGCTTCCCCAGAACTCTGAAATGGCAAGATGGTGGGAATAACCTCCTCCATAGGAGGAAGGGATCTTTGTTTTTTAGTATTTGTCAGTTGAGATCACTTTAATTTTGTTTAAAATGTATTCACATTTCAGTATTTTGGCATCACGAACAGGCCTGCATTTATTACCTGTTCCTGATTGCCCTTGCAAAGATAGCGGTGAGCAGCCTTCTTGAGATGCTTCAGGCTATCTAGTTAAGGTACTCTTAAATACTATTCAATAAAGAGCTCCATGATTTAGTCCCAGTGATAATGAAGGAACCTACATAAATATCCAAGGCAGGATAGGTTTCATTTTGGGGAGTCTTACAGTTTCCCAAACACCTCAAACTCGTGTCGGCTTGGTAGTAATGGTCCTGGGTTTGTTAGATAGTGTTGGAGTAGCCCAGGTGAGTCAATGCAGTGCATTTTGTAGACAGCACACACTGTAGTCACTGTAGGCCAAAGGTGAAGGCAATGAATGTGGTGGTGGAATGGGTGCCAATCGAGTGGGCTCCTTTGCCCTTGACAGTCTTGACCTTCCTGAATACATCAGCCTCTTACTTTAGACTTAGGACTTTAGAGATATAGCATGGAAACAGGCCCTTCAGCCCACGGAGTCCGCTCCAACCTGTGATCACCCCGTACACTAGCATTATCCGACAATTTACAATTTTACCAAAGCCAAATAACCTACAAACCTGTATGCCTTTGGAGTGTGGGAGGAAACTGGAGCATCCGGAGAAAATCCACGTGGGCACCTGGAGAATGTACAAACTCTGTACAGACTGCACTTGTAGTCAGGATTGAACCCAGATTTGTGGCGCGGTAAGGCAGCAACCCTGTAGGTGTATCACGATGCCACCCTTTCTGTTCCGTCCTGTCTTATTCCTGATGTGTCATGTAGATGATGAAAAGATAGTATGGTGTCAGGTGGAGCATCTCTTGATACCCTGTCTCTGACTGCTCCCGTCCTCATGTATTTAAGCAGCTGTCACAGTTTAGCTTCTGGTCCATGTTGACCCCCAAGGATACGAATGGTTGGCATTCAGCAATGAGAAAAGCCTCGAATAACAGGGTTAGATTCTCTCAGCGATGATCGTTGCCTGGCATTTTTATGATGCTACTTGCCATTTATCAGCTCTTGCCAACACATTGAATTTGATGTGTTTTTCTTTTGAATACAGAACAGCAAATGGAAGATATTATAAGAATATGCACAATGACAACCAAATAATCACTATACAAACCAACCTGTGCATCAGTAATGATGAGATTTTGTCATGCCGCAATTAATGAATTGGTGTATGAATTTCTTGGGCAGTAACTGCATGGTGGTGCAGTGATTATAACTGCACTGGTGCTGCCTTACAGTGCCAGACCTAGGTTCGATCCTCACTGCAGGTGTTTGTTTGTACGGAGTTTGTACATTCTCCCCATGACCTGCTTTTTCTCCGGGATCACCAGTTTCCTCCCACACTCCAAAAAACAATAGCTATGTAGGCTAATTGGCTTTGTATATTTATAAATTGTCCTTCGTGTGTGTAGGATAGTGTTAGTGTGCGGGGATCATTGGTCGTCGCAGACTCGGTGGGCCGAAGGGCCTTTTTCCACGCTGTATCTCTAAACTAAACTAAACTGTGGCAAGGTGATCAGTTCCAGATCGCATACTAAATGTCTGCCTCACATGGCCGGGAATGCAAGTAAAGCACATGTCTGAGGACTTCCAATGGGTGGTTATTTGCATCTGGAGATGGCTGATAGATAATATTTCTTAAGCTCGGCCTTTTGCCCTGGTAAATGGTATTATTTGTAACCTTATCCTGCCACAATATTGCTGCCCTGCTTCCTGTCTCAGCCCTATAGACATGGTATGCACAGCTGAGCCACACTGCCATCTCCTGACGAGCAAAATCTACTGCTATCCTCTGGGGAAGAAGCCCTGGAATGTCAAAAAGACTCACCTTCCTCTCAACTAACTCATGCGGCACAATGCCTACCTGTCACGGAATCCATTTTGTCCCTTGGCATTGCCAATTCCTTCTCAAAGTGGGCAACAGCCAATTTATGTGAAGCAGCTCTTTCCCATCTTGACAAAGGCAGCCAAGATTTTCAAATCATGAACAACCTGTTAAAGGTATAAATATCTATAAATGTGGCAACTGATGTTTACATGAACGTATGTAGTAAAATTTCAGATACCTACTATTTTTGAATTCTCCGTTAAGCTTTTGGACTAAAACCGCACTCAAGCTTCATGTTAATAAGTTAACCACAGAAGATGCTGAATGTTGGTTCCATCTTCAATCCAATTCCACTGCACCAGAAATGCAAAACTGCCTCCTGAATTCTATCATCCAGTTTTCCTAACAATTCAACATGAGATGTCTTTTCATTGACCAGCTATTGATCTTTTCACACATCAAGCCTTCTAAGGAGGAGTTCACTGTACCTGCTGTCCTGCTGTACGTGTGTGGCTACTGCCAGATCAGTACATTGTGAATCGCACGCGCACGCACTCACGCACACGCACACACGCACACACATTTATACACTGTATGTTAATATAGCCAGGATTAGATCAATCTGTACTACAATTGGAAGAGCAGATTATTGACAATGAGAGAGAAATAGAGGAATGTGAGTTGCAATATAAAGGAACACAGTCAATTCAGTCCTTTATTTCTATACACAAAAGTTTCCAAGCTAGGATGTTAAAATTCAGGTGCTATCATCCATTCTACTGAGATCTTGATTAGTTGGGCAATTGGCCAGAGGAATGGTTAATGGAGTTTAATGCAGATAAATGTAAGGTGTTGTATTTTGGGAAGTGAGGTGTTTTTTGTGGGACCTTCATAGTAAATGGCAGGACTCTGGGAAGTATTGTGGAGCAGAGGGATCTAGGAATGCAGGAACATAGTTCCTTGAAAGTTGTATCCCAGGTAGATAAGATGATCAAGAAGGCTTTCGGCACATTGGCCTTCACAGGGTAAGGTATTGTGTATAGAAGTTGTGATATTATGATGCAGCTGGAGTATTGTGTTCATTTTTTGGTCACCTTGCTGGTGTTAAGCTGGAAAGAGTGCAGAGAGATTTATGAGAATGTTGCCAGGATTTGAGGGCCTGAGCTAAAAGGAGAGGTTGGGCAGGGTAGGACTGAATTCTTTAGATCATTGGAGGATGAGCGGTGATCTTGCAGAGATGTTTAATATCATGAGGGGAATAGAGAGGGTAGATGCACAGAGTCTTTTACCCAATGTATGGGAATCAAGAACCAGAGGACATAGATTTAAGTTGAGTGGTAAAGATTTAATAGGAATCTGAGAGGCAGCCTTTTTACGCAGATGGTGGTGGGTATGTGGAATGAGCTGCCAAACGAGGTAGTTGCACGTAGAAACTACATTTAAAAGACATTTGGACAAGAACATGGAAAGGAAAGAGTTAGAGAGATATGCGTCAAAAGCAGGCGGGAGGGGCTAGTGTAGATGGGGCACCTTGGTTGGCGTGGGTAAGTTGGGGCAAATTTCCATGCTGTATGAATCTATAACTCTATGTATCTTTCCATTGGCAGGATGCAAATTTTTCAGGAAAAATTAGAAAGCTTGCCAATGCCACAGGCAACTTTAGACGGGAAATTTATATTGTGTTTATTTGTTCACAGGGTGTGGCTATTGCCAGCAAGACCAGTATTTATTGTCCGTACCCACTTGCTCCTTGAATCTGCGGTAACAGAGGAGTCGCCTTGCTGTATGCCGCGGGGAAAGTAATCACCAGGGTCCTCCGGAACAAATTACTACCAATTCTTCTTAAGTTATTACATAGCGTAACTGGTGAGTAAAATCCCAGCAGATCATTAGCCCAGTCAGCAAGGATGAAAAATCCCCTCGTAAATCAACAGCACTAAAGAGTTTCTAATCCTTGGACATCAAGGAGACGTCCTTGACGGTTGCATTTTCCATTATGCTTGATAAGAGATACCCCAAATGTTTGTCTAATTCTGCAAAGAAAAGTGTGGAAATTAAAAACTATGAGAGAGTACTGCAAGGTTCTGTTTTAAATAACGTTCCCCACCCCGTCCTCCTCCATCACAGTCACTCCTCCTTCTCAGTTTTAACAAGATGGAACAAAGTCTCTGTTTCTGATTCCGGCAAACAATATGTGCGCACTAGGGTCCACACAGCGGGTGTTGACTTGTTCTGCATTGTGCAGCAGAAACACGTACAGTTCAGAAAGCAGATGAGTTCTCCCAAGTCAATTGACTCACTGAGTCGGTATGGAACAGCAATCTTTCCGTCACCATCACACCGCCCCATCCCCCACTCCACCTCCCGACTCTCTACTTTCAGGCTATTTCTATTCGGAGCTCCTCGGAGGCATCTGAAAGTCATTCTACTGGGTGGTATAGGGGGTGGGGGCAACATCTGCTTGAGTTGCAGATAAAGTGGCCTCATAACATCAACCCCTCCATCACTACATCTCTGGGGTTGCACAGTATGGATCATCCTTTAATTCACAAAAGTTCCCAAGGCCTGGCAACCAGCGTTTCTTTCATATGTAAACAAAGAGAAAATAATGTTTATGTTGTTTTCCTCAATCATTCTGTGAAGATGTATTTCAATACTGTGTTAATTTAGAGTTTTGTGTTCAATGTACATCGTCCTCTTATGGGCCTGTCCCACTTAGGCGATTTTTTAGGCAACTACAGGCGACTAGTTTGTCGCCACATGTTCGCCAGTGGTCGCCGGTAGTAGCCTCCTCAGCCGTGCAAAAAGACGTAGCATCTTTCTGGTCGCCGCTAAATTTTCAACATGTTGAAAAGTTTTTGGTGACAGTGGGTTTGACGCCAATGAGTGTAGCTTGACATCTCCTGACGTAGGTGCTGTCGTAGGTTGTCGCCAGGATTACGTAGGTTGTTGTCAGTTTTTCGGCGACCTGCTACAACTATGACAGTCGCCGGCAGTTGCCTAAAAAATCGCCGTCGGACAGGCCCATTAGTTCAATAACTGGTCCATCTTGTAGTGGGGGAACTACATTTGAACACTGGAGAGTGAAGGGGGATAGGTGGTGGCCTTTCACCTCAGTTTCAATTCCAAGCTCATATAAAAACTTATGTTGTTTGTTCCGAAGGGTCCTTTGAAAGAATTATTTGGGTTGAGACAATTGTGAAATGGTGCACAGCACAAAACCAATTCTAATTCTGAAGACTGCAACAACCAGGTTCAGGAATAGCTACTTCCCCTCAGCCATCAGGCTATTAAACCTGGCTCGGACAAAACTCTGATTATTAACAACCACTTTCTGTTATTTGCACTTTATTTGCAGTTTATTTATTCATGTGTGTATATATATTTATATCATGGTATATGGACACATTTATCTGTACTGTAGTAAATGCCTTACTATTTTTCTGTGTGCTTAAGCAAAGCAAGAATTTCATTGTCCTATACAGGGACACATGACAATAAACTCACTTGAACGACTTGAATTCAAGATCAGTTGTAGGGCCCTGGGAGTGTTGTGGAGCAGAGGGATCTAGGAATACAGGTGCACAGTTCCCTGAAAGTGGCGTCACAGGTAGTGGCGTCACATTGCCCTATATCAGTCAAGAGTATAGAAGTTGGAACGTTATGTTACAGTTGTAGAAGATGTTGGTGAGGCCACATTTGGAGTATTGTGTTCAGTTTTGGTCATCCTGCTATAGGAATGATGTCAGTAAACTGGAAAGAGTGCAGAGAAAATTTACGGAGATGTTACCAAGACTCGAGCGCCTGAGCTATAGGGGGAGTTTTGGCAAGCTAGGACCACAAGAGGTTAAAGGGTGAACTTATAGAGGTGTATAAAATGATGAGGGGAATTAATAGGATGAATGTTCAGAGCCTTTTATCCAGTGTAGTGGAATCAAGAACCGGAGGACATAGGTTGAAAGTGAAAGGGGCGAGATTTAATAGGAACCTGAGTGCAGGTTTTAGAGGGTGACGAGTATATGGAATGAATTGCCAGATGAGGTAGTTGCAGCAGGTACAATAACAACATTTATATACACTTGGACAGGTACATGGATGGGAAAGGTTTAGAGGGATATGGACCAAATGTGGACAAATGGGACCAGCTAACTGACTTACCAGAAGGGGAAAGAATATTGCAGTTCCTCAACATTTGGGTTGAAACCCAACTTGGGGTCTAAGCAGTTGAAGATTTACTTTGCATTTAACTGTGGTATACATGACTATGAATGCGAGTCCATTTACAGGCAATAAACTCACTTTCCTTAATAAAGATATTAATTTAATAATGACCATCGTTCACATGTAACATTTTGCAATGTATTACTTCTATTAGTTTAGTTTATTTTTCCTCACTAGCACTTGACATCCCATTCAAACTATAAGATGAGCTTTCCAGCACGGTGGGGTGCAGGTCTAACTTAATGCTCTCTTCCCTTTGATCACAATTTGGTCACAGCTATAACACCACTATCCTGTCAACACAAAGTGATTTTGTGCAGGCGCTGACATAAAAATAGCAGTATCATTTAGGAGTCGGGCCAGATCTGAATCCTGGTGGCACTTGCAGTCTAACATCCTCTCCAGCAAACTAATCCTCATCACTCAGATTCCTGTCAGCTGGAGTACAGCTCCAGGCAGGTAGGAAGCTATGACTGAAAAGTATTTATGGCTTTTTTGGGTTCCTTTGCTTTTCGAGTCTTTTCAGTACTAAAGAAAATAAAAACTTCCCGCAAGAAATTGCAGCGAATTGTGGACGCAGACCAGACCATCAAACAAACCAGCCTCCCATCTATTGACACCATTTATACCTCACACTGCCTCAGCAAGGCCGGCAACATGATCATGGATGAGTCGCACCCTGGCCACTCCCTCCTCTCCCCTCCCCCATCAGGCAAACGCTATAGAAGTGTGAAAATGCACACAACCAGCTTTGGGGACAGTTTCTTGTCAGCTGTTACCAGGCAACTGAATCAGAGAGAAGTGCTGAACTACTATCTACCTCTTTGATGACCCTTGGACTTTGCTGGCTTTACCTTGAACTAAACGTTATATACATCAATGATTTAGATGAAGGGATTCAAAGTAACATGAGCAAATTTGCAGATGACACAAATGACATGGATGGCAGTGTGAACTGTGAGGAGGATGCTATGAGGATGCAGGGTGACTTGGACAGGTTGGGTAAGTGGGCGGATGCAGTTTAATGTGGATAAATGCGAGGTTATCCACTTTGATGGCAAAAACAGGAAGGCAGATTATTATCTGAATGATGTCAAGTTGCGAAAAGGGGAAGTACAAAGAGATCTGGGGGTCCTTGTTCATCACTCACTGAAAATAAACATGCAGGTACAGCAGGCAGTGAAGAAAGCTAATTACATGTTGGCTTTCATAACACGAGGAGTTGAGCATAGGAGCAAAGAGGTCCATCTGCTGTTGTACAGGTGAGACCACACCTGGAATATTGTGTGAAGCTTTGGTCTCCAAATTTGAGGAAGGACATTCTTGCTATTGAGGAAGTGCAGTGTAAGTTCACAAGGTTAATTCCCAGGATGGCGGGACTGTCATATATTGATAGAATAGAGCGGCTGGGCTTGTATACTCTGGAATTTAGAAGAATGAGAGGGGATCTTATTGAAACATATATGATTATTAAGGGATTGGACACGCTAGAGGCAGGAAATATTCCCGATGTTGGGGGAGTCCAGAACCAGGGGCCACAGTTTAAGAATAAGGGGTAGGCCATTTAGAACGGAGATGAGGAAAAACTTTTTCACCCAGAGAGTTGTGAATCTGTGGAATTCTCTGCTTCAGAGGGCAGTGGAGACCAATTCTCTGGATGCTTTCAAGAGAGAGTTAGATTGAGCTCTTAAAGATAGCGGAGTCGGGGGATATGGTGATAAGGCAGGAACGGAGTACTGAATGTGGATGTTCTGCCATGATCGCAGTGAATGGCAGTGCTGGCTCGAAGGGCCTAATGGCCTACTCTGCACTCATTGTCTATTGTCTATTATCTATTGTCTATTCCCTTATTATGTATCTATACACTGTAAATGGATCGATTGCAATCATGTGTTGTCTTTCTGCTGACTGGTTAGCATGCAACAAAAAGATTTTCACTGTACCTCGGTACACGTGATGATAAAGCCTAAACTGAACTGATTATCCAATTTGATATAGTCATACGGTAATGGGCCTGTCCCACTTAGGCAATTTTTTTCGACGACTGCCGGCGACTGTCATAGTCGTAGCAGGTCGCTGAAAAAACGGCGACTGGACCCCCCTACGACAATGTCTGCGACAATGTCTACAACAACCTACCACCTATTTGACATCAAGCAACCGGCGACCCATTAGGACGTCCACCTACGACCACACCTACAACAACCTACATCCACCCGCGACAAACTACGACAAGGTACGACCCTGTCGGCGACAACTGAAGACTACTTCAGTCGCCGGTACCTGTCGCCGGTTGACGTAGGTTGAGGTAGGTAGTCGCTAATGGAATTCACCGAAGTCAGCACCAGCGACAACCTACGTCATCCTGACGACAATCTACGGCAGCACCTACGTCAGGAGAAGTCAAGCTGCGCTCATTGGCATCAAGCCAACTGTCGCAAAAAAGTTTTGAACATTTCAAAATCCAGCGGCGACCAGAAAAACCCTATGATTCTTTGGGCAACTGAGGAGGCGACTCACGACCATACAGGCGACACCCCAGCGACCATGTGGCAACAGCCTAGTTGCCTGTAGTCGCCTAAAAAATCGCCTATGTGGGACAGGGGCATAAGAAACAGGCCCTTTGGCCAAACTCGTCCATGCAAACAAGATATGCTATCTAAGGTAGTCCCATTAGTCTGCATGTGGCGGAATAAAAAGGAGGAAAAATAGAAAAGCAGAATATTGTTTAAATGGCGTCATAATATTGAATACTAGAGTACAAAACATTTGGATGCCTCAGTGCAAGAAACACAGAGGTTAGTGTGCAGGTACGGCAGGTACTTTGGAGGGAATTAGAATGGTGGCCTTTATTACAGGGAGGATGGAGTAGAATAGGAAGGAAGCCTTCCTACGTACAATGGAGGCACAAGAGACTGTAGATGCTGAAATCTTGAGCAAAAATAGACTGCTGCTGGAACGCAGCAGGCCAGGCAGCATCTGCGGAGGGGAAAAGAAAAGACAATGTTTCGGAGCAGGAGCCTTCTTCAGACTTGACAATGTTTTAGGTCAGCATTCTTCATCAGACTGAAGAAAGGTCCCGACCCAAAGCGTCTTCTGTCCTGTTCCCTCCGTAGATGCAGCTTGGCCTGCTAAGTTCCCACAGCATTTTGGTTTCTCCTACACACAATGTCTCAGTGAATCTGCCATCTGAGCTCTTGCATAAGTTGTACATTTGAGGACGGATATGCTTGCAGTATAGATGGTAAAATAAAGATTTGGTGCGTTAATTCTACTGACTAAAATGTTGGAGAGTGAGAAAACGTTGGAGTGGATATTTACTAAAATGACAACACCACAGAGAATATGGAATTGATAGAATCATCTGGTTTATTTTAGCTCATAAATCCAGAACAATGAACACCTCGTTAAATAAGCTGAATGGACTAAATGAATCTCAGAGTGAGTCAGAGAATGGTTGACATCTGGAACATACTGGCAAAGGAGGTAGTGAGATCAGATACAATCACTATGTTTAACAACCAGCTAGACGGATGATTCAATTGGCAAGGTTTGAAAGGACATGGTCCTAAAGTGGGCAAATGGGATTAGTGTAGATGGCAAAAGGTCAGCATTGACATGGTGGGCTGAAGGGCAGGTTTCTATGCTCTACAATTCTTTGATGATGTGTCTATGACTCTGTAACAAGGCGATGGCAAATCAATAAACAATGGAAAGACATGGGTTCAGAAACAGCCCGTGACTGATGTGATGTTGAGGTTGTAACTCGCCAGCCTTGGTTCAAGAGTGGCTATATTACTATACATAAGCACATCTTAGATACAGAACTAGTGTATAGAAATAGTACATTGAGACAGTGTACAAGAATCTCCAGCATTGATGCCGTTTTCAAGTCCCAATTGTTATAAGTGCAGAGCTCCTAACCTGGCCATGAAGGCCCGTTGCCTTGGCGATGTTGCAGGGTCGGCCTGGCCAAGCATAGCCGTTGGTGTCCTCCACTGCTCTGTGCAGCTGCAGGTCGAATCCAGACTGCCTGCTCGGTCTCTTGGAACGGCATTCAATGCAGCCGAACCCCATGTTGCTGCAGAGTCTCCAGCGGCCCACTCCATCATCGAGGTGTACAGCACTGCTTCCTACAGTCAGTCCATTTGCGTGCCCTCTGTTCCTCAAGACCACTGTCTCCACCTCCTTGTGTATCTTCCCCCACCTCTCTGGGTCTCGGGAACATGCAGGGAAGGGCTCGACGGCTCATGTCTTGGGGATGGTGGGCAAGCTAGGCCGGTTGCCGGAGGATACGCAACTGGGGGACACATTCAAACAGCACATTCATAGTTTGCAAGTCAGTGTCACCTATGCACACAGTATACACATTCAACGTAGCATTGGATAAATGTTGCAAATAATAAAATCAAATTTTCCAACCTCTCCCTACTTCATTTATCTTTTAGAAAATAAATCAAAATATAATTCATTTTTATTGGACTACTAGCGCCAGCTCTTGTTCATTAAATTCTGAACAGCAATCTGACTAAGGATCAAATGACCATTAGTTGCAGCTTCACTATGGAGTGCTTGATGCCTTGTAAATGCTTTTACTGGATCTATGTCTTGTCATCCAAAATCTGTTTCTTATATTGTAGCTTTTGTGGTTAGTCATAAATTCAGCATTTTTGCTGTTATTCTGATGTACAAAGTAATTCCCACGACATATTACATGTTGATTTTTATTTTTTTTGAAGTGATTGTACTTTTCTTACTTGCTTCAACAAATGGGCAACCAAAGTCACTACTGTACACTGTACACTGTAGACAGCTCGATTGTAATCATGTATTGTCTTTCCGCTGACTGGATAGCACGCAAAAAAAAGCTTTTCGCTGTGCCTGTACGTGACAATATAGTAAACTAAGCCAAACTAAACTAGAAATTAAAGTTAAACACAATGGGGAGACAGGCACGCAGGAGAGATTGGGACTTTTTTGAGATCTGTGGAGGATGGTGAGAAAGTAGATTTCTGTACTGAGGTCATAAGAAGGTTAAGAATCTGTCCCCTTTTTTGCATTCAAGAGACTGCTTCAAATATACAGGTGTGTAACTAACAAGTTCCCTAAATACTAACAGATACCCAAGAGCATGGGTGGCCCACACTTGAACCTTGTTAACCTCAGATAAAATTCTGGGCATTTTTAGCCTATAAAGTTGTGAAAGCAAGACCACCCATATTGAAAGCACAGCCTCACCCTCTTTGGACCCGTTTGGAGTAGAACACCCTACAGTCGTGCCATGATTCTTTCCACACAAAAAAACATGCTGCTTTCCGAGAATAACCTTCCTGAAATGCTTGTGGTGGCAGTGGCAACGGCTGTGTGAGAGAAGCCAGCTTTTCAGCAGATATTTTTTTTTTTTTAACAGCAGACAGGTGAAGCACAATGTTAGTTGATTTAGTAAGTTATAGTTGGGTGGGCATGCATATTTATCTTCAAACACTTTCTGAGATCACTGTGAAAACTTGCTCCGAGCGGACCAACTGAATGCCGTCCAACTGCAGTGCGTTTCAGAACCGTAATTTGTTTTATGCGAAGTTTTATTCTTGACAAGCTCCAGGCTCTGTCAACATACATCCTCCTCTAATAACCTTGGCCACAGAGCCTTATTCACACTAGCAGGCTCCTGCTGATAATAATATATGAACTTTAATTTCCAACATTGTTGCTGCTCTATATCTAGCAATGGATGTTAGGCCAGAAGGTTGTGCATGTTACCTCACATACTTTCAGCAACTTGTGCTGGAGCCTGTCATCTTTTCAGTGGGAGTTGGTTCCCACATACTGCTTCGACCTCAAAGGATAACTGACCTCGTACCAACTCCCCCGTAAAATGAAGAGAGGGGAACCGAGGTGTTGAGTGGGATCTGAGAAACAGAGGATTTAATTGTTGCAGGTTCTTTTGCTGCATTTGGCAATCACATGAATAAAGTGGATTTGCTGGTTTGTGGCAGTAATTGATAGGGAGTGTAGGGGCTGCCAGAGTTTGTTTTACTTAATTAAATGTGTTCCTTATTTGTATGCTGATTCTGCATATGAATAGCTAGAGTATTGCAAATAAAAATATTTTCAATCAAAATTTTCATTTTCAAACAACAAATGCAATCATAATT
This sequence comes from Amblyraja radiata, assembly GCF_010909765.2. Lineage (NCBI taxonomy): Eukaryota > Metazoa > Chordata > Chondrichthyes > Rajiformes > Rajidae > Amblyraja > Amblyraja radiata. Next base: position 43,031,985 of record NC_045958.1, read on the forward strand.
GAAAAGGACATGAACTGAGTATTTACACCCATGCCAATATAAAAATACCTCCCCCACACTTATTCACACCTCACATGATCCCACCTGTTTATTTATTTTTGTTGTGTCGTGCAGTGTGCAGCCCATCTTGTGCTGTGTGTCCTCTCTCCGTTCATTCATCCGAGTAACAAACAGGTCAGCATTACCTCTGCACTGCTCTCTGCTCTGAACAGCACCCTTCACATTCTGCCTGCACCGCAGAGCAGCTGAAGCACAGGGCACCTTTCAGCAGTTCTGCTTTGAAATACGGCAACAGTGCTCGCTACAGCTATTCCCGTTTCCAACCCTCTGTTGCCAGAGTGTAGTTCATGGATGTGGTCCAGGACCACGAGGAAGGTGGGAATCATTACCGTGCATACTTCTAAAGAACCTTACACCAATATTTGCTGAGGAAACCAGATTAAAAGTCTGACATTTTCCACTTGCGGCTGCGTTTTTTTGATATTTCCCCCTTTTTTTATTTCTCCAATTTTCACTCTTTTTCACCTCACATGGAACATATATATAACCACATGCGTTTACTTCCCTTGGTTATCTATCTCACAGTATAACGAGTGAATTGCTGTAGGGAATTGAACGCAAGAAGGCATTACAACCAGATTTAATCTAGGCATGGGTGAAGTATAGGCAGCTGGGATCAAGTGAATCCCTGGGGGGTTTCCACAAACTGAGGAGCATGCTGAAAAAAGGAAATGAAGAGGGCAAAAAGGGGACAGGAGATAACTCTGACAGTTAATATTAATGGATAATCACAGATTTTATGTACGTTAAGGGGAAAAGGATAATCAGAGAGAAAATGGGGCCCCTCAGAAATTAAAGCTCTGTGTGGAGCCACAGGATATGGGCAAGGTCCTCAATGAGTATTTCTCCTCTGTTTTTGCCGTGGAGAAAGGCATGAAGACGGGGGAACTTGGGTCAGTCAATAGAAGGGTCTTGAGGGCAGTCAGTATTAGTATTAGGTCGAGGAGGTGCTGAACGTCCTGATGCGTATGAAGGTGACAAATCTCTCGGGCCTATCAGATAAGTTCCGCATGATAGGCTACTCTGGAAGGTTAGATCATGTGGGATCCAAGAAGAGACAGCTGCCTGGATAGAAAATTGGCTTCGTGAAAGAAAGCACAGGGTGATAGTGGAAGGTTTTTTTCCGGACTGAAGGCCTGTGACCAGTGGTGTGCCTCAGGGTTCAGTGCCGGGTCCATTGCTGTTTGTCATTTATATCAATGATTTGGATGAGAACATACAAGGCATGATTAGTAAGTTTCCAGATGATACTAAAGTGGGTGGTATTGTAGATAGGGAAGAAGATTGTCAAAAATTCCGGCAGGATCTTCATCAGTTGGGCAGATGGGCTGGGGAATGGTTGATGGAGGTTAATACAGAGAAGTGTGAGGTGTTGTATTTTGAGAAATCTAATCAGGGCAGAACCTACCCAGTGAATGACAGGGATCTGGGAAGTGTTGTAGAGCAGCAGGATCCAGGAGTGCAGGTACATAGTTCCTTGAAAGTGATGTTGCACGTAGATAGGGTGGTCAAGACATTGGTGAAGCCACATTTCGAGTTCAGTTTTGGCCACCCTGCTATAGGAAAGATGTTGTCAAACTGGAAAAGGTGCTGAGAAGATTTACGAGGATGTTGCCAGGACTCAAGGGCCTGAGCTCTAGGGAGAGGTTGAGCAGGTTAGAACTTTATTCCTAGGAGCCCAGGAGGCTGATTTTATAGAGGTGTATAAAACCATGAGATTAATAGTTATGGTTTCCCCCAGACTAGGGGAATCAAATACCAGAGGACATACATTTAAGTGAAGGGGGAAAGATTTAATAGGAACTTGAGGGTCAACGTTTTTATACAAAGGGTGGTAGGTGGTAGGAAGGACATCCTTGCCATTGAGGCAGTGCAGCGTAGGTTCATGAGGTTAATCCCCGATATGGCGGGACTGTCATACGAGGAAAGATGGGAAAGACTGGGCTTGTATTCACTGGAATTTAGAATGAGAGGGAATCTTATAGAAACATGAAAAATTATAAAAGGGCTGGACAAGCTAGATGCAGGAAAAATGTTCCCAATGTTGGGGGAGTACAGAACCAGGGGCCACAGTCTAAGAATAAAGGGGAGGTCATTTAAAATTGAGATGAGAAAAAAAACATTTTCACCCAGAGAGTTGTGAATTTGTTGAATCCACAGAAGGCAGTGGAGGCCAATTCACTGGATGAATTTAAAAGAAAATTAGAGCTCTAGGGGTTAGCGGAATCAAGGGATATGGGGAGAAGGCAGGCACTGGTTACTGATTGTGGATGATCAGCCATGATCACAATGAATGGCGGTGCTGGCTGGATGGGCCAAATGGCCTCCTCCTGCATCTATTTTCTATGTTTCTGTATGGAACAAGCTGCCAGAGGAAGTAATCGAGGCAGGTACTATCACAATGTTTAATCTTGTCTTCAGCAAGATTCTGAATTGGTGGCTCTCCTGATACATGGTTCCTGCTTGCTTCCTAGTCCCTGCTGATAACCACAACAGGCTACAGGGATTTTTTTTTAGCAATGATGGGATATAGAAAAGATGGAATATACCAGTCCTAAAATTCAGGTGATGAAATGGAAGCTACTTCATAGCCAAGTTTGTACATAAAATGTTCTTTCACCGTGTAACATTTTCAGGCCATGCGGCAGGTCAATGCGGTGCATTTTACCAGTTTGACCTGACAGCATTCGCCTTGCCCTTCAGCAGCATTAATCCATGTTCAGGACAAACAATGGCCAATTTTCCTGGTTAAATCTGGTTTAAAAAACTGTGCGCAGCGTAAAGCCACATCTTTGATTTGCGTTACCAGGCAGTGAGAAACCCCAAGCTCAGTTCCAATGTGAAGTTCAGGATTAACTCACTTTCTTTCCACTGTGACTATTTCTCCTGTTATTGTTTTAAAACACTTCAATATTTGCATTTATGTGTGTGAGGCACTATGCTGACCATTAAAACACAATGCTGTACTAAATATTGGGCAGATTTGTGATTTATTCTAAGGTCCCAGATCTGTGTGGCTTGTGGATATGTTTGCCTAATTGTTTTCCTTTTTGATTCATCATGATCATAAAGATCATTTTAAGGATTTTAGTAAAGACCTGTTAGTGCCTCAAAATATTCCCGAAAATAGTTTATTTTCAGGTAAAAAGCGATTGATTATTGAAAATAAAATAGAGGTTGTGTTTTAAATGAGTTGGGCTTGAGAAGAGGAGGGAGGGCATATTCCCAACAATACTGCAATGATAGGTACACAAAAATGCTGGAGAAACTCAGCGGGTGCAGCAGCATCTATGGAGCGAAGGAAATAGGCAACGTTTCGGGCCGAGTTTTGGCCCAAAACGTTGCCTATTTCCTTCGCTCCATAGATGCTGCTGCACCCGCTGAGTTTCTCCAGCATTTTTGTGTACCTTTGATTTTCCAGCATCTGCAGTTCCTTCTTAAATACTGCAATGGTCATTAAACCAGAAGACAGATTAACTTTGTATTCATGTAAGCAGAAGAACATTGCCATCTGCTGGGAATCAGAGGTAATGTATAAGCCTTTCCATGTAAGCATTTCCAGACACTGAGCTCGTCTTGTGAAGTTCCAAAGGAAACTTGAATATGTGTGGTCAGGAAGAGATTAGGTTTGTTATAGAATCATAGATATATAAAGCACAGAAACAGTTCCTTCGGCCCAACTGGTCCATGCTGACCAATACATCCCATCTATACGTCAATACGTCCCATCCCATGTTAGTTCCATTTGTTCCTCCAAACCTTTCCTACCCATGTGCCTCTCCAAATATCTTTCAAATGTTGTTATTATGTCTGCCTCAAGTACATCCTCTGGCAGCCCACTGTTTACTGAACTGGTGGGCTGATAACACAATTGCTCGGAAAGGATTTAGGGAGGAGTGAAGCCTGGAGCATTGAAGGGGCAGGATGTAAACAAGGAAGAGAAATTACCTATTATATATTCTGAGGGGATTCCAGGATTGATGGCATTACTATGGGAGGTAAAGCCATTATTGAAGATAACCTGGAATTAAACAATGGAGAAAACATCAATGGGTTGGAGGAGCTCCAGGAAAGTCAAAATGCCATTAAATATTGTGACAAGTAGAACAGTGATCAACCAGATGATCAAATAGCAATTAATCCTTTATGAGTTGAACTTAGGGTGCAGATAGTTGTGCCAACAGAGGCACAAACATCTGGGCAAAGTGGGTTTAATAGAAATCTGTCATTCTATCTCTTGAGCCTAATTCACCATGCAATTAGATTGTGACCAGCCTGAACTCCACCTAGCCATCTTCACTAGATAATCCTTGGTATATTTGTCTCACACAAATTAATGAATCACAGTTCTGTAAAGCCCCTGTCCCACTTACGTTTCCTTGGCACGCTAATTACGCTACCTCGTGGTCACCTTGAGGCGCGATGGTCCTGCGAAGGTCGCACGCGACTTCATTCGACAGCACAGCCGTCTGGAGCGCGTGACGTCATTTGAAGATGGACGCAAAATGCTGGAGCAACTCAGCGGGGCCGGCAGCATCTCCGGAGAAAAGCAATGGATGATGTTTCGTGTCAAGTCTCTTCTTCAGTCTGAAAGAAGGGTCTTGACCCGAAACATCACCCATTGCTTCTCTCCAGAAATGCTGCCGGCCCTGCTGAGTTACTCCAGCATTTTGTGTCTATCTTCAATTTTCTTGGCCCCACTCTGGGAGTAGAAGTGGGGGCGGATCAGGACCGCAACGGTCATGAGCCCCAGGCCGAGTTCGGCGATCATTTGCCTGCTTCTGCTGCTGTTGAGTGAGATGTTGAGTTGTGCCAGTGTCTTGGGTCTGTCCCACTTTTGTTCGCTCCAAAAATTTCGGAGCCCCGTGCGATGTCGCGCACAACTACATACCCCTCAGCGCTTCACAGGGGGACCGGCCCCGCACAGCCATCCGATGCCCGTGCGCCTCAACGCGACCACGAGGTTGCGTAGTTTGCGTGCCAAGGACACGTAAGTGGGACAGGCCCTTAACTTTCCATTGGCCCTGCCACAACATGGCCAAAGCATCGGGTCAGAAGTTCCAGGTTTTTAGAACTTCAAGTGTGAACAAGTCCTTCCTCTCATCACGGCTCAATGAGACGCCCTATTATTCTGAAATTTTTCATGAGCTTCCTACCAGAGAAAGTAATTTCTCCTTCTTCATATAAACCAATTCCTTTACTTAACTTGGTCTTCTACACCAGGAGAAAACAGGCAAGATCTGTTTATCATTATTTTAACCCTTTCAGAACAAGTATTATACTGCTCAGAGCCTTCTCCAAGATATATTCTTCCTGATGAGAAGTTGTCGAAAAGTAATAACATTTCCATTGATGGGGAAATTGACCCTCAAGATAGAGGTTAATCGAAGATTTGTATAACAGTAACATAACATGTTTCTGACAGTAAAGCAGTGTTATTGTATTAAAGAGCTGCATTGTTTTGGTACTTTTCATTTTCCTGTATAAATGCGATAAAAATTTTCCTCCCACAAATTCTCTATTTATTTCATATATTTACCTAAAATTTTTTTTTTTAAACTTGATTCCCAGATTACAAATTTTATTTGGGATTATAAATCACATAGAATTCATAAACGACATCTATGCAAACCCAAAGAAATCGGCGGATTGGCGCTCCCCAATTTATTATACTATTATTGGGCAGCGAATATTAAAAATGTAATTCACTGGCTGGACAATTCATGTCAACAGGTAGATTGGTTAGTAATGGAGAGAGAGGATTATTCGCCTTTTAATATAGGCGCGATCCTTTTCTCCCCAATAAAGCAGAAGAAAACAATATATAAGAAAAACCCGATTATTCATAGCACTTTACGAATTTGGAGACAAGTAAAATTTACTCTTAAACTAAGAAATCTATCTCTTCTTTCTCCAATAGCTAATAACCCGTCTTTCAAACCATCTATTATAGATAAAACGTTTATTTATTGGGAAAGACTAGGAATTAAAAAGGTTGGAGATTTGTACGAAATGGGAAACCTCCCATCATTCCAGAAATTACAGTCGAAATACAGTCTGAAAGGTAATCAATATTTTAGATATCTTCAAATTCGAGATTATTTGAAAACATATACCCACGAATACCAAACTGTTGCCAGATATATTAGACGAAGGTATGAATAGAAACACAGTCAAATAATTGAATATCATACCTGTACAATATCCTTCTAAATATAGAAATTCCATTATCAGATGTAATTAGAAGAGAATGGGAACAGGAATTAAGCTTAAAAATCCCCAAAGACAGATGGGAAAAATATCTCCTATATATATATAATTGTTCGATTAATGTAAGACATACTCTAATCCAATTTAAAATACTACACAGACTATATTACTCAAAAACGAAACTGAACAACATTTTTCCAAATGTATCTCCTATCTGTGACAAATGTCTATCTCAAGAAGCAACTAAAACAGACTCCTTTGCCTCTTGCATAAAACTCCATAAATTTTGGAAAGGAATCTTCGAAATCTTCTCAAAATTATTAAAAGCAAAACTGGGCCCCCACACAGAATTGATTATTTTTGGAATAGCAGGAGCCTGCTCTGAGCTATCAATATTTCAAAGACGTTTCCTCAATTATGGCCTGATAATGGCAAAAAAACTTAAATTTTGGAAAAATGCATTACCCCAACTCTTAAAATGTGGATGACAAGCATGTCTGAGACGCTACATCTTGAAGATATGAGACTCGTCTTAGCAGGAAAATCAGAGCAATTTTTAAAGATATGGTCTCCTTTCATTGATTCATTACAAGCATAGTATGGTGCAACATAACTTTGGAAATTAAACCGATTTATGGACAGGGTGATGGGTGTGGTGAGAAATGAAGCAGGTATATCAACACGTTTTGGTCTTTTTTTTAAATATTATTTTTCGTTTTTGTCTTTTTTTACAAAGTTTTTACTTATTCACTCTGTGACTACACTCTTTGGTAGGTAGAATAGAATAGAATAGAATAGAATAGAATAGAATAGAATGCAATTTATTGTCATTGAAAAACCTAGGTTTGAACGAAATATCATTTCTACAGTTTTTTACATTACAAAACAATCCAAGACCCACACTTAACACAGTTTACATAAACATCCATCACAGTGAGTCTCCAACGTCTCCTCACTGTGATGGAAGGCAAAGTCTTTATCTCTTCCTTTTGTTCCTTCTCCCGTGGTTCAGCAGTCCAACTGCAGTGTCGAGGCGAACTGGGGCTCTGATGTTAAAGCCCCCGGCGGGCGATGGTAAATCCTGAGGCCGTTTAAGCCACGCCGGGCGATGTTAGGCCCCGGCTCCATGTCCTTAAACCCGCGATTCCAGCGGGAGAAGTCGCCGTTGCGGAGCTCGGAAAAGCGGTCTCCCACCAGGGACCTGCGAGCTCCCGATGTTCCCGTCCACCGGGTCTGCGGCCGGTGCCTCCGAACTCCAAAAGTCGGGTCGCAGCCGCACGCCACCACAGCTCTTCCCGCTCCGAAGTTGGCCAGCTCCGCGATCTCAGCTCCGCAGGCTCTGCAACTGGAGCCCTCAGGTTAGTCCCGGCCGGAGGTCGCCGTCCGGCTCCACGATGTTAGGCCCAACGACATCCTAGACCCGACAGGGAATAGTCGGGTCTCCGCACAGGGAAGAGATTTAAAATGGTTTCCCCCATTGCCCCCCCACATATACACAGCTAAAGAAAATAATAAAAACTAACTCAAGACATACATTTAACAAGACAAAAATAAAAAAAGACAGACGACTGTAGTCGAGCCGCTGCCGTTAGGCGCCGCCACTGTACACAGGGCGCCCTGTCAGCAGCGTGTCCGTTTTTTTCTGATTTTTTGTTTTTTTAGTATGGTTTAATGTATGTTTTTAATGTTTCTCTGTATGTCTTGTGTGGGGGGTGGTGTGGGGGGGTAAGGGGGAAACCGCTTCGGTCGCCTCCTCCACGGAGAGGCGCCTCCCCCGTGGCCGAACAGCAAGGATCGGCGCGGCCTTTCCCGGAGACGCGACTGGGGCTTCAGCGGCGGGCGCAGCGTGGACTCTCGGCATGGAGCGGGCGAGCCCTCACTGGGGCTCGCCGGAGGGGAGCGCTCCGTTTCGCTGGCCTGCGGCAGCCGGCAGCCTGAAGCCGCGGTCTGCACAGCTCCAGCTGGCGCTGCGTCTACGGCCCGGGATCTCACGTTGGGAACCCGGGGGGAAGAAGAAGCTCCATCGGCCGGCCCGCGACCGACTTCTACCGCGGGCGCGGTGGCGACTTACCATCACCCCTGGAGGGGAGCTACGTCTGCCGGCCCTGCAGTCTGCGGTGCTTCTGGCTGCGGTGCGAACTTTAAATCTTCAACCGCCGGCCTGCGGCCTACACCAGCCTGAAGCCGCGGTCTACGGTGGGGAAGAGCCGATCCTGGACTTACCTTGACTTTTACCTTGTCCTTTTACCATCTGGACGCCCGCAGCGACGGCTGCGGAGGGTTGAGGTCCCGACCACGGGGGAAAATGGAGTAGGACTGGCCAATTTCTGTGCCTTCCACCACAGTGATGAATGCTGTGGTGGATGTTTGTGTTAAATATTTATTGTGTTTGTGTGTTCTTTATCATTGTACCGCTGCTGGCAAATTCATTTCACTTGCACTTTATGTGCAATGTGATGAATAAAACTGATTGATTGATTGATTGATTGATTGATTGGTAGTTTAGGGGTTTACATATTCACTTGTTCTCTCACTTTCTCTCTTTCTTGCTCTTTTTCTCTTTTTCTACTTCATCTTTGTCAAAATTAAAATGGAAGATGTATAATAAATGTATCTTGTCATATGCCGCAGTTTATACTATTGTACACTGCTTCTAATAAAAATATTAATTTAAAAAAAAGAGGAAAAAAAGACATAACCAGACATTTTAAAGTTATTTGGATCCTAAAAACATGGATAGAATCATAGAAAATAGATGCTGGGGGAGGCCATTTGGCCCTTCGAGCCTGCACTGCCATCCTGGCTGATCATCCACATTCAGTAACCCGTGCCTGCCTTCTCCCCATATCCCTTGATTCCGCTAGCTCCTAGAGCTAGTCCTGGCTTGAGGTCTTTAAGTCAGACTTAATAATCTACAGCATGGTTATTTAGTGTCAAAAAAATCCATCTCAGCTGCTTGATGTGGAATTAAATGTTTGAAGTAAGCAAACTAAAGATATGTCAGAAGACTAATGTAGATAGCTTCCCTCAGACAACTTTTTTAACCTCAGATCAAAGTTTTGATGTTTGGAGATATTAGCATTCCATATTATAGAACACTGATATGCCATATCTGTGCCTTGAAGGAGTTGCAGGTGTTTGCACATTGCACATCCCCTTAACTTTTGTAAAACAACCCTCTTCTTCCATGATTCGGCTTTTGGAGACAATGAACATGTATTTAAGACTGAATTCAGACTGCCAGGAATCCATAATAGCTTCACCACTGCAATTTAATGGATCTATGAGAATTAATTGTTTATGAAACTATGTATGCCCAACTCACACACACATGCACTTGCACACACACACGCACAATCACTTAAGCACACGCACACACACACAGATACACACACAAACACACACGCGCGCACATACAAACACATAAACACGCGCGCGCACACACACACACGCACGCATGCACACAAACACACACGCGCACACACACACACACAAGCACAAGCACACACACATCACTCTCAATCATTTAACACACCTGGCTAAACTTCGTATATGAAACATAAACATGTGTTAGAGGAAATTATAAATTTGGTCTCAGAAGCCCTTCACCACTGTGGTGTCATCCTTGGATCTGTTATACATGGACTGCTACAATTCACCATCAATTTATTATTAGCATGGTAGAAGGCAAGATATGATCTTCCATTATCTAACAATTATGACACTTCAATGACATAAAATGCTTAAATATTAATCTCCAAAAGTAAAAGTAATAGTGTACAGCAATGCGTTTATGTGCTTGCAGCCTCAAGTGTATTGACCTGCCTTAGAATCTTCATTCGTGAGCATTGAACTGGCTGCAGAGCTCAATGGGTGAATAGAGCTATCACATAATCTGTCTGATGTGCATTACATTCTGAAAAACAACTTCATGTTTTACGTGTTATCGTCTTGTTATATTAATGATCTGGATGAGGGAATTGAAGGCAATATCTCCAAGTTTGCGGATGACACTAAGCTTGGGGGCAGTGTTAGCTGTGAGGAGGATGCTAGGAGACTGCAAGGTGACTTGGATAGGCTGGGTGAGTGGGAAAATGTTTGGCAGATGCAGTATAATGTGGATAAATGTGAGGTTATCCATTTTGGTGGCAAAAACAGGAAAGCAGACTATTATCTAAATGATGGCCGACTAGGAAAAGGGGAGATGCAGCGAGACCTGGGTGTCATGGTACACCAGTCATTGAAAGTGGGCATGCAGGTGCAGCAGGCAGTGAAGAAAGCGAATGGTATGTTAGCTTTCATAGCAAAAGGATTTGAGTATAGGAGCAGGGAGGTTCTACTGCAGTTGTACAGGGTCTTGGTGAGACTACACCTGGAGTATTGCGTACAGTTTTGGTCTCCAAATCTGAGGAAGGACATTATTGCCATAGAGGGAGTGCAGAGAAGGTTCACCAGACTGATTCCTGGGATGTCAGGACTGTCTTATGAAGAAAGACTGGATAGACTTGGTTTATACTCTCTAGAATTTAGGAGATTGAGAGGGGATCTTATAGAAACGTACAAAATTCTTAAGGGGTTGGACAGGCTAGATGCAGGAAGATTGCTCCCGATGTTGGGGAAGTCCAGGACAAGGGGTCACAGCTTAAGGATAAGGGGGAAATCCTTTAAAACCGAGATGAGAACAACTTTTTTCACACAGAGAGTGGTGAATCTCTGGAACTCCCTGCCACAGAGGGTAGTTGAGGCCAGTTCATTGGCTATATTTAAGAGGGAGTTAGATGTGGCCCTTGTGGCTAAGGGGATCAGAGGGTATGGAGAGAAGGCAGGTACGGGATACTGAGTTGGATGATCAGCCATGATCATATTGAATGGCGGTGCAGGCTCGAAGGGCCGAATGGCCTACTCCTGCACCTAATTTCTATGTTTCTATGTTAGCAACATAGGAACGTATAAGTAAAAATGTGCCGCTGGGGCAGCACAGTGATAGAGTTGTTGCCTTACAGAGCTAGAGGCATGGGTTCAATCCTGACTAAGGGTCCTGTCTGTATGGACTTTGTATGTTTTCCCTGTGACAGTATGAATTTTCGTTTGGTGCTCCGATTTCTGCCCGCTTTCGAAAGATGTATAGATTTGTAGGTTAATTGGCTTCTGTAAATTGTCCCTAATGTGTAGGATGGAACTAATGTATGGGTGATCATTGGTGGGCACGTGCTCAGTGCGCCAAAGGGCCTAGTTCTATGCTGCATCTCTAAACTAAACTAAACTGAACAAAACAGTGTGATTGTTTCTCTCAGATGTTGTAATGTGCAACAGAATGCCAAAGGCAACTTTGATTTTGAGATATTTTTAGTTTAGTTTAGTTTAGAGATACAGCGTGAAAACAGGCCTTTCGGCCCATCGAGTCTGCACCAACCAGCGATTCACACCCATTAACACTATCCTACACTAGGGACATTTTTTACATTTATACAAAGCCAATTGACCTACAAACCTGTACGCCTTTGGAGTGTGGGAGGAAACCGAAGTTCTCAGAGAAAACTTACGCAGGCCATGGGGAGAACGTACAAACTCTGTACAGACAAGCACCCATAGCCAGGATCGAACCCGGGTCTCTGGCGCTGTAAGCGCTGTAACACAACAACTGCGCCACTGTGCTGCCTAAAATAAATTGAACAAAGGAATGAATCACTGAAAACAGAACATGTTGAGGATACTTGGGTGGTCAGGCAACATCTGTGGAGAAAGAAATAGAGTAAATATTTCAGGTCAATGGCCCATCGGAGCCAATGAAAGGTCATTAATCTGAAAAGTTAACTCTCTCACTTTCCACAGATGTCGACTGATCTGCTGAGTATCCCCAGCATTTTAGAGGCATAGTTATAGAGTAATACAGAACGGAAACAGGCCCTTCTTCCCAACATGTCCACGCTGACCAAGATACCCCATCAAAGCTAGACCCATTTGCTCATTTTTGGCCCATATCTCTCTAGACCTTTCCTATCCATGTGCCCATCCAAGTGACTTTTAAATGCTGTTTTACTTCGGAGTCACGTGAGTGACTACGTGAAGAACCCGCTCAGCGCGCATGCGCGGCATTAACGCCAGCAGTGCAACAGCGGCTGCAGCGGGAATTAGGTGCTCCCGCTACAGAAAGAAACGGACCGTCAGGTGAGTACCCTGAGGTCGGGTTTCCATTACAGGGGAGCCTTTTTCTGCTTGTGTTTTACAGGCAGAGAAAAAGGCTCTGGAACAAAACTGTCCCCCATTCGAGGAGGAACGTTTTCCGTCGGGGAGGGGGGCAACAACAGGCAGTAGGAACGTTTACCCGGTGTTCCGCTATTCCCCGACACCGTGCCGAGCCCAGCCCGCTAGTACCTGAGCAGCGGGCTGGATGCATAGCCACCCAAAGAGGCATCCGGCAGGTGTTTTCCCGATTTCGGATGGGACGTCTCTCCACCCGCATGGGGGGAGAGAGAGCCGCCTGAGCCGCTGGAGCGGCTCTCGGAGCAGATGCCTGCGAGACGCGCTGCTTGAGGGGCGCTCTCGCTTCTACAAGGCACAAAAGCTCTAGAAGAAGGCGGTAGGAACAATTACCGGGCGCTCCGCTATCCCCATCACCGCGCCGAGCCCAGTCTCGCTAGTGCCTGAGCTGCGGGCTGGATGTTTAGCCATCCGAAGAGGCATCCGGCCGGTGGCGTCCGATTCGTCGGACGGGGACATGTCTCTACCTAAACGGAGGAGAGACAGCCGCCTGAGCTGCATCCAACAGCTATTGGAGCAGCTCCAGCGGGATGCGCAGAAAGAGCGCTCTCGCGGAGGGAGATCAGGCACCCCCTCCACAGTGTTTCATGCACAGCCCTCTGCTCCCTCATTACTGGAGGCTAGCATTGGTGACCAGGGCTGGGCTGGTCTGGAACAGGGGCTGGCGGACGAGATCGGGAGTATGCAAGGGGTGCAGGAGCACGAAGAGCTGCTGGGTGTGGTGGACCGCTATGTAGCAACCCCACGTGCTGGAAGACCGCTGGAACCGAAACTGGCGGCCAGCATAAATCAACACAGCACCAGAGGCCTCAGAGTGCTGACTGTCAACAGCCAAATCTGGGGGCACGTGGGGTCACACATTCGTAACTATGAACTCAAGCTACAGCGGATCCTAAGGCCCCTGACGTCGGCCATCACAGCCTTTGCTCGTTCTGTGGACAGCATGGACATGGATACCTGCCAGTGTACTGGCATTGATGTGCAACACTCAGTTTGAGATCAACAACTTCCGGGGGGAAATCATAAGACCTGCCCTCAATCCCAAAATTGCTGGGTTATGCAAAGCCCCAGCTGCAGAGACGGACGCTCTGTTATTCGGGAAGGACCTCACCAAAAAGGTAAGGGACATGGAAGAGGCATCGAAAACGTTCAGCCTCATGAGGGCAGGCCCCGGGACGAGCAAACCAAGACCTACAATACCTAAGCGGCAGCACCCCACGGCATCCACCAGTCGACGTCCTCAATATGGGACTGGTGAAAGCTCGGGGACCGCATTTATCCCCAAAGATCTTTTTTAGATCAGGGCCCAGAGCGGACCCCATGGAAAATGCACCACCCCCCAACATCGCCAGCACGTCAGACAAGCAAAGCCTTCAAGAACATGAGAAAACAGAAGAAACCCCAATAACCATGGAGGTAGGTGGGTCTGGTTCCTGCCAGCATATAGAGTAAGGGTTCTTTACTAACAGGGGGGAGATTACACTTGTTCAAAGAAACATGGGGTACTGTCACGAGTGACAACTATATACTCAACAGCATTAGTGGATATAAAATACAATTCATGTCAGAAAAATTGCCGCCAGTTCAACATTGGGCCCAAAGAGTATTTTCTCCCTCCGTCAAAGAGAAACGTGAGGGACAAGCTGAACTGGTGAGACTTATCACAAAGGGGGTCATCGAACCTTTGGGATTTGGGATTTGTATCGAATATTCACTAAAACCAAAAAAGATGGTGGATGTCGCATCATCATTGACTTAACATCACTAAATAAGTTTGTTAAGTATATACATTTCAAAATGGAGACATTTGTTACTGCCAAACAACTGATTTCCAAAGGATACTTCATGGCAAGCATTGATCTCAAAGATGCTTACTATCTAGTACCCATACACAAGGATCATCGCAGATACCTAAAATTTATCTGGATGGGACAGCTATGGCAGTACAAAGCATTGCCCAATGGCCTAACTTCAGCCCAAGATTATTCACCAAAATATTGAAACCAGCCATGGCAATACTAAGAAAACAAAAACATATTGTCATGGCATATCTGGATGATATTCTGATAGTAGGGGAAAACGATGGAATTGGCTGTGGCAGCAGTATCAGCTACAAAACAGCTCCTCACAACTCTGGGGTTCGTCCTACATCCAGATAAATCTAAGTTGAAGCCATCCACTATCATGGACTACCTGGGCTTCACAATTAACTCAGTCCATATGACTGTTACCTTGCCAAAGGCAAAAATGGTTGAATTAGCACAATCATGCAACAATTTAATGGTCAACGAGTGACCAACTATTCGACAAGTAGCAAGAGTAATTGGGGAAATGATAGCAGCATTTCCGGCTACACAATTCAGACCTTTGCACTATCAAAATTTACTGAGAGCAAAGGTACAGGCAAACGACATACAGGTCACTATGATCGTGTCATGAAATTACCCACTGAAGCAATATCAGAGCTACAGTGGTGGGCAGAAAACGTTTGGCATAGTTTCAGCCCTATGATCATCACTAACCCTACTTTAGTTATTCAAACAGATGCCAGTGCTCAGGCTGGGGAGCGACTAACTCCATATCCAGCACAGGTGGTAGATGGACTAACCCAGAGTCATCATTACTACTTACACTGGGCATTAACTATCTAGAGATGTTGGGCGCCTTTTATGGTTTAAAAGCATATGTATCTAATATGCAGCACTTGCATGTTCGGTTACAAATTGATAATACTATGGTGGTGGCTTATATTAACCATATGGGCGGCATAAAATCGTTATCATGCGACAAAATGGGTCAACATGATTTGGCAAGGGTGTGTCGAAAGACATATTTGGCTATCAGCTACTTACCTACCAGGTAAGTTAAACACCCATGCCATGAGAAAATTAAACTCCTGGGTTGCAAGTCTTGAACAGACCTTACCTGGAACTAGGATTGTCCGAACAAACCATCACCACCATGTCGGCATCCCTTCGAACATCCAACAAGAGGCAGTACTTAACCAGCATCAAAAAATGGGAGAAGTACTGCCAGGAAACAGGGACAACGTACGCAACAACCAGCGCCAGGACAACAGGCGATGGGATCCCATCCACTGGTGGTAAAACTGATGAAGGGCATTTACAATATCAAGCCCAGGTATACCCATATTTGGGATATCAGTGTGGTCCTGACATACCTCAGGGAATGGCCACCAGCCAGATCCCTCGGCCTCGAGCAAGCTTCACTAAAGACGTTCATGTTGATGGCATTTGTATCCGCTCAGAGGGTCCAGTCACTACACAAGTTGTGGCTGGACAACATGGTGACCACCCCAGATCAGATCACATTCATCATACAGGGTCTGGTGAAACAAAGCAGGCCAGGAACAGCTAATCCAGTAGTGGTATTCCGGGCCTACCCACCAGAGCCACGGTTGTGTGTCGTGACCCATCTACAGCATTACATAGACACAACCCACAATATCAGAGGGAGTGAAAAAGCCTTATGGGTCAGCCACAAGAAACCTCATGGCTGGGTAACGAGCCAAACCATTTCAAGATGGCTCAAACAGGTACTGAAGGCTGCCGGAATAGATACTAATACATTTAAGTCTCATTCCACTAGGGCAGCATCTACATCAACGGCCGAGAGAATGGACGTGCCGGTTGACCATATTCTGAATACAGCAGGATGGTCGAGGGAAACGACATTCAGAATTTTATAACAAGCCGTTGACAAAACCTGATTTATTTGCAGAGAAAATATTACAAGTTGCAAATATTTAATTTATGCCCGGGGGAGCAATTTATTTTGTTATTGTTTAAAAAATACCTTTTTTGTTTCTCGAAAAAACAGATTCATTGGTTGATTACGATAACACTTCCTCCCTCAAGAACTTCGGCAGTGAGTGAAATAAAACTGTTACACGGTTTGAAATCACAGAGCTTTGAAGTCTTCACGTAGTCACTCACGTGACTCCGAAGTAAAATAGTAAGATTAAACGAGAACTTACCAGTTTGAAGTTTGATCTGTATTTTATGAGGAGTTACGATGAGGGATTACGTGCCCTCCGCTCCCACCCTCATTGTATGGATCAAACTAATAACTGATGTCTCCTTTTCTTTACTATGTTTACTTCAAATAACTGTGTCTATCTGTGATTCCACACCGCTGCTTGGAAGTATGCCGCGCATGCGCGCTGAGCGGGTTCTTCACGTAATCCCTCATCGTAACTCCTCATAAAATACAGATCAAACTTCAAACTGGTAAGTTCTCGTTTAATCTTACTATTATAGTACCTACCACAAATATCTCCTCTGGCAGCTTGCCCCATATACCTACCACCCTCTGAGTGGTAGGTACATTTGACCCCCCAGGTTCTTTCCCTTCTCACCTTAAGCCTCTGACTCTTGATCCCCCTATTCTGTACATATCTATTCCCCTCATGATTTTACACATGTCTGTAAGATCATTCCTCAGCCTCCTTTGCATCCAAAGAATAAAGCTTTAGCTTGCCCAACCTTCCCCTATAGCCCAAGCCCCCAAGTCCTAGTAACATAGTTGTAAATCTTCTCTGCACTCTTCCCATCTCAATGACATCTTCTCTACAGCAGGGTGACCACAACTGAACACAATACTCAACATTTTCTGTTTCTATTTCAGATTTACAGCATTTGTGAGGTTTTTTTTGGCATTTCAAAGTAAAAAAAATATGTGTTGACCAGTTATCAAAAGGACGAGCTGAAACCCTTGCAAATAGTTTTCCTGCTTTGACAATTCAGTATGTGGCATCTTGACTCTGCTAACTGTCAGTACCTGAGGGAATTTGCGGCTCATGCCATTTGGGGAAACTGTGTATGATGTAAATGAAAGGACAAGGTCAATGCAGCACAAGACTGTTTGATCTATCTCAACCACAAACAGCAGCCTCTAGATTCCATTGCCACTTCCCAAGGGCCTCTGAAGGATTAGGAAGATTAGATGTGAAGTTCCTCCTTTAGTCCCCGACCAAGAATTTTAAAGGTCATGTTCCAGGCAATGTAATCCACTCAACCACTTTACAGAGATTTAGCCTTGCTCCTTACATGGGAGTTGGTCTCTTTTTCAGAAGTTTTTTTGCTCATCAATAAGAAGTCAGATAAATGCCTATTAATAACAGTTATTTGCCAGCATTTGAACATCATACATTAAGGGCAGCATGATGGCACAGTGGTGGAGTTGCTGCCTTGAGGTGACCAAAACTTAGCAAGGTGACCAAAACTGAAGACACAATACCTCACATTTTCCGTCATTTGAAAGTATGACGGAACTTTTGTCATATTACTGGTCGGATGTTTGATACATTTTCACTTAGTTATATCGAAATATTAAAATACGTTTGTCAGTATAGTATCTACAAGTATTATCTACCATGAAAATAAATTATTTTGCAACTCACTCTACGTAGCTACATAAGAGGAGAAAAGATTAACAATGAAATGCTTACTTCATCTGAATGTCAACTGGTAGAAATAACGTCACCAATGTTAGAATTTTTTATTTCAAAAATAAATGTTATTCACAATTTAAATTATGTAGAAGAAAACAATGCAAGCCTCTTAATACATTCTTAGTATTGGTACCTACATAGATTCAATGTTGCTAGTTTTACACACAGTAAGATTAGCGCCTCTTTATTTGCATAGCACTATTGGCACTCATGTGCCCCCCTGGGGTGATATCCCTTCCTTGTTTGAGGGATGTCCCCACTGGACAGCCCTTCTAAGTGCAGCAGCAGAAGTATCCTGGACTATGGTCTTTCCCCACAGACCTTTCATGCCACCAAGCCTCAGTGCGTCCCTCAGCATGCAGTCCTGCAGTCAAGAAAGCCCCAGTCGGCAGCATTCCAGCACAGACATCTTGCTGTGATGGAAGACCAAGACAGAGCGTCTTTCATTGAGTTGAAGGTCTTCCAGCAGCACTCAATGTCCGTCTCTGAATGTGTCCCTGGGAAATACTCGTAAATCAAAGAGTCCTCTGTTACTCAACTGCTTGTGATGCACTGTGACAACGACCGTAGCATCTTTCGCTAGTCTCTCTCTGCAAAAACATATTCTGCATACGTTGGCTCTGTACACAGCCTGATGCAGCCACAAACGCAGAGTGACCATCAGAATGAGAGCAATGTTTGTAGGAGGGAACTGCAGATGCTGGTTTATACTGAAGATAGACAAACAGTGTTGAAATAACTCAACGGGCCAGGCAGCATCTCTGGAGAAAAAGGATGGGTGGCACTTTGGGTCATAACCCTTCTTCAGACTGAAATTAGAGGGGGGTGGTTGATAGGGGCGGGAGTGGGGGGTGGGGGGTGGAGGGGGGGGGGGGGGGTTAGAAATGGAGTTAAGAAAAGGCCAGAACAAATCACGGCCAGCAACAGATGACCAAGGTAGGATGGAGCCCATAATGGCCCACTGTTGGCTGGGGAAGAGGTGATAACGAAGGGATAAAGGTATGCGAACAGTGGATCTAGTAGGACGACTAGGGTGGGGGAGGGTCGAGAGAGGGATTGCAGGGCTAACGTGAAACTAGTAAAATCAACGTTTATACCGCTGGGTTGTAAGCTGCCCAAGTGAAATATGAGGTGCTGTTCCTCCAATTTGCATGTGGCCTCACTGACAGTAAAGGAGGCCCAGGACTGAAAGGTCAGTGTGGGAATAGGAAGGGGAAATAAAATGTTTGACAACGGCAATATTGAGGATGCTTTTTCCTCCATTGTCTGTGGGGATGTGCATCGTGACCCATGCTACCTGCTTCATCGTTGTGCAGCAGCAGAAGGATCCTGGACTGGGTGGAGGAGCAGGGGTTGGGCCACACCACCACTGTCAGGTAAAGCAGCCCCAAGTACACCTCATACCTGATGACTACGTACCTACCAGTAATTGAGAGCGATTGCCGCCTCACAGTCCAAATATTTGTTTTATCTTTCCAGTCTGCTCCAGACCATTGTTGTTGCATGCTAGAACCTCTCAGAATCAGATCCCCAGAACCTTTAGGAAGTCATACCTGATGGTGAAGATGTTGGGGGACCAATTGAACAGTTGCTAAAGATTATGGCCTCACTCCACGTGGTGTACTTTAGCTCCCGATGCCAACTCAAACTGGTTGCAGATGCAGTTCAATCTATGGACTGCGAGCTGAAGAAGACAAAATCATCCATGTACAGTGGCTTTGACCTGAGTGCCCCGACTGCCTGGTAAAATTCCCCTCTTATGCTTTTGGGCTTCCTTTTGGATTTGGCAAAGGATTTGTGCAGCACGTAAATAAGACAAGTGTGAGTGGGCAACCTTACCTGACACTGACCTGGCTTGTAATCCATTTCCCACCCATTGATTTGGACTGCACTGTGGGTAGAGCGGCAATATTTCAATTACCAGAGTGATATTTTGAAGGAAGATCTGGAAATATGAAACCTCGTTATCTCAAACACTTAGTTCAAGCTCTTAGTCAACTGTCCATTTAATGTAACCCCATCCAACAAGGACAAACAAGTAAACAAAAAGTGAGAAGTTCTTCAAAATTGATTTGCAACACCCTCCTCTCGTTTCAAGAATTACAGTCGAGATATCATTTGAAAGGTAGTCAATACTTCAGATATTTTCAAATACGAGACTATGTGAAAATACATACCCAAGATTATCACTCTATGGGTCCAGATATACTAGATGAATGCATGAATAGAAGGTCGGATTCAAATAAGTTATTATCGTACCTCTATAATACCCTTTTAAATTTACATATCCCACCATCGGAAATAATTAGGCGAGCTTGGGAAGACGAATTGTGTTTAACAATTTCAAAGGATAGTTGGGAGGAAAGTCTTCTATATATACACTACTGTTCTCTTAATGTTAGGCACTCGCTAATACAATTTAAAATACTCCATAGACTATTATTCAAAGTCTAAATTGAATAAGATCTTCCCAAATGTCTCTCCTATTTGTGATAAATGTCTCCTCCAAGAAGCAACCATAACCCATTCTTTTCCTTCCTGTACAAAATTACAAAACTTCTGGAGGGGAATCTTTGATATCTTTTCCAAAATACTTAAAACAAAATTGGATCACACTAGGTATGTCAGAGACCTGTTCTGAGCTAACGATATTTCAAAGACTTTTCCTTAACTAGGGCCTGCTAACGGCGAAAAAAATAATACTTACATTTTGGAAACAGACAACAGTCCCTACAGTGAAGATGTGGATCACAAACATGTCCGAGACACTACATTTGGAAAACATTAGGCTTGTCTTGGCGGAAAAACCAGATCAATTTCTCAAGGCATGGACACCCTTCACTGAATTCTTACAAGGATAGCATGGTGCAACACAAATTTAAATTTAAATCCGATGTCGGGTTGGGTGAGATGGGCGGGGGGGGGGGAGTATATCTCCACCTTTCTTTTTCTTTTAAATTATTTCTATATCTTTCGGCCACACTACTTTGGTAGTTTAGGAGTCTTTCTTTTGTTCTTTTTCAATCTATCTTTTCACTTTTTTCCTTTCTTGTTTCCTTTTTCTTTTCTTTTTTCATTTTCATAGTTTAGGTTATAAGGTTAAAAATGAAGAAAACATTTTTACAAATAATAAATAAATTTCTAGAACTCATTGTAGATTTATTTTTTAACTAATAGGGTGATTCTTCAGTAAGTGTCTACTTTGAAGTTTCTGGAAACCCGAAAATAAAATTTCTGCAACTTTGAATGTTGTTTCACATAGATAAACATCTCTACTATGGGGGAAATATGTTTGGCACAATCTTTTTGAGAATTTAACTTATTTTATCCTCTTCTTTTTCCAGGTTGCCCATTACATTCAGTCATATCCATCATATTTTTATGATGAACGACACTGTAAAATATAACTGATTTAAGAATATGAAATCAAATTTTTGTCGCACTTTCAAATTATAGAGTATCTTCCTCAAATAAACAGCCACAAAAAATCAAAAAAATATCTAACACATTGATTTTAAACCTTCGTAACAGTTTACTATCGAAAAAAGTGGTGATTTTCAACAAGAATGGTAACCGTCACATAACTTTTCACCAACTTCCTCTAAAACTATATTAACTTCAGATGAATAGGCTGAAGCATACTGTTCATTTATCAATTACAATTGATAAGTATGGTCATTGTTGTATTATTTTACACATTATGAGCATAAAATGCTCATGTGACTGATATGACGTAGCGTGATGGAAATGATCAATCAAGTCATCTCCATCACGCTGTCATATTTGTCGCGTGACGAATAAGGCTCCAACAGTTGCTAAAGGTTGAGAATAGGAAGCAACATAATGAACAGGGATCAGTGTTTCCTTAATACTAGTGTGTCATACATTTTTATCCATTTTTTCATGTGAAAATACAAGGCAGCTTCCGTAGATAGAATCGTGTTTACTCAGGTGAATTTTCAATACACTCTATGACAATTTTGAACAGTTCTCAAAGCAAATACAATACGTGTATAATCATTCTTAAATAACAGTTTTTAACAGTCTAACAGCGTACAGCTTAGTATGAATCAATATTGTCAAGATGTACAAGAATTCCTTTCTAGAAATCTACAGCAACCCGGTGATGCCTGTTGGTCACTTTCTCAGTTGGTGGTATGTTATCATAATCATACCATATCTTGTCTTCCCTTGCTGGCCCAAAAGCTGGGGTCTAGGGGTCTGGGGTCTGGGGGTCTGGGGTCTGGGGTCTGGGGCTGAGGGCTGGGGTCTGGGGTCTGGGGTCTGGGGTCTGGGGATCTGAGGCTGGGGCTGGGGATCTGGATCTGGGGGTCTGGGAGCTGGGACTGAGGCCTGGGGCTGGGAGCTGGGATCTGGGGGCTGGGGGCTGGGAGCTGGGGATCTGGGGCTGGGGACTGGGGGCTGGGGGCTGGGGGCTGGGGGCCGGGGGCTGGGGATCTGGATCTGGGGGTCTGGGAGCTGAGGTTTTGGGGCTGGGGATCTGGGGATCTGGGAGCTGAGGTTTTGGGGCTGGGGGCTGGGGTCTGGGATCTGGGGCTGGGGCTGGGGATATGAGGCTGGGGCTGGGGATCTGGATCTGGGGGTCTGGGAGCTGGGACTGAGGCCTGGGGCTGGGAGCTGGGACCTGGGGTCTGGGGGCTGGGAGCTGGGGATCATGGGCTGGGGGGCTGAGGATCTGGGGTCTGGGGGCTGTAGATCTGGGGGCTGGGGATGTGGATCTGGGGCTGGGGTTACCCCTGTGGATGGGGATCTGTGGCTGGGGATCTAAGGTCTGGGGATCTGGATCTGGGAGCTGAGGGCTGGGAGTTGGGAGCTGGGGGCTGGGATCTGGGGGAAGGGGGTCTGGGGGCTGGGAGTTGGGAGCTGGGGGCTGGGATCTAGGGGATGGGGGCTGGGAGCTGAGGGCTGGGATCTTGGGATGGGGGTCTGGGGGCTGGGAGTTGGGAGCTAAGGGCTGGGGCTGAGGGCTGGGAGCTGAGGGCTGGGATCTTGGGATCTGGGGCTCGGGGTCTGGGCTGGGGGTCTGGATCTGGGGCTGGGGGTCTGAATCTGGGAGCTGAGGGCTGGGAGTTGGGAGCTGGGGGCTGGGATCTGGGAGCTGAGGGCTGGGGCTGAGGGCTGGGATCTTGGGATCTGGGGCTGGGGGTCTGGGCTGGGGGTCTGGGCTGGGGGGCTGGGGATCTGGGGGCTGGGGATGTGGATCTGGGGCTGGGGATTCCCCTGTGGCTGGGGATCTGAGGCTGGGGCTGAGGGCTGGGAGCTGGGATCTGGGGCTAGCATTGGGACTAGCGTTGGGGTTAGCGTTGGCGTTAGCGTTGGGGTTAACGTTGGCGTTAGCGTTGGGATTAGCATTGGCATTAGCATTGGCGTTAGCGTTAGTGTCAGGGAAGAAAAGATAAGCTGGAGATGGAGCTAGATGGAGATCTAGGGTTACGTGACGGAGGTGGCATGACGGAAATGGTGGCCCAAGCCTTTACCCCAGCATGGCCTCGCCGGAGAGCCATGCCGGGCCATAGCGTTTGGATGAACGGCACACCGCAGGAACGCATCTCCAAGTTCACATCAAAAAATAATTTTTTTTTCTCTTCGACTTCAACACTGTTCGGAGATGACGGTGATTAAAGGTACTTACCTCGCTATGCAACAAAAAGCAATGTTTTCACACGCTTCTCGTGCCGCGAATCAGGAGAAATTTACAAGGTAGGTAACTATCAAAGTCCGCGATCTTTTGAGGTTGGAAGTTCACGTCCATTCTAGTTATAGCCATGTGGGATTGCTCAACAAAGATGCGACGGAAAATTACACCAATCATGGGGACAAGGAATTTTTGAAAAAACTGGTAAGATTTTAAATTTTATCACGAATACAGGAATATTTTTAACGGTGATAAATATTTTAATTATTATTACCTACCGTTTAAAAGTATTTTAGTTTCAGGTAGATCCCCCAGTAAGTAAATATGCCAACTTGAAATTTCATAAGTAACCATCGGGACATGCGGTTTCCGGGGGGATGGGTCATCGAACATCGGGAATTAAAAAAAAAAATAACACTTTATTCATTTAGGGTTTAATCTTTATTTATGAGGATTATGAGGATTGTTTATTAACAATATAGAAAAAGAAGAAATGAGATCGAATTACAGATTTTCCTTATATACTGCATCAAACTAGCGGGACACCAAAGTAGACACTTACTGAAGAATCACCCAATAATGTTGCCAGATCCCTGCACCAGAAAATGTTAAAATACCTCAAACTATCTCATTGATTGATTTGATTGGTTAAATTGATTTTAGTGTTCTGCAATTCACATAAACAATAGAGTTGATATATTGTCTATCAGCAGTATTCAGCGTAAATGCAATGCAGCACTAAAAAAACAGTATTATTGATTTCACAACAGGCCTCACAATCTATCCAAATGGCAAATTAGCTAGAAAAGATGGATGTTGCATAACGCCTGCACTAGTTATGGATTTAGATGTTAGAAATTATGAATTAAACTTCTGACACATTTCTGTGCAAAACAAAAGTTAAGCCTTCAATTATTCATTCAATATTAACACAGTTGTTTGTAAAATAGAGAAATCTATTCAAGTAGATTGAACCTCTAAGGTAAACAGCACATTCCTCAGTCAATGTAAACGACTCAGTTAATAAACCTGAAATAGCAAATAACTCAGCAATAATTGCCTGAAAGATAGCAGTGAAATATAATGAGACAGATTTTATTCACAACCAAAAAGAACAACATTTCGCACATATTGTTTCAGTGCCAGAGAGAATTCACAGTCATGAACAATTATTATAAAACGGGACGCAAAGTGCTGATGTAACTCAGCAGATTAGGCAGCATTTCTGGAGAACAGGATAGGTGACAGAAGGACCTGAAGAAAGGTCTCAACCTGAAATAACCTTATCCATGTTCTCCAGAGAAATCGCCTGATTTTGCTGAGTTACTCCAGCACTTTGAGTCCTTACCTGCAGTTCTTTATTTCTACATCATAAATGGGTACTAAAGCCCCCTTGACCAGGCCACCTAAATACTTAAAGCAGATGTTGAATGAATTTTGAAAGTGATGCAGCTTGTGAAATACCATTTATGCAAAGTTCAGCAGAGCAATTAATTTCTCATGGCAAGTTTTGAATGTTTGCATTTAATTCCACACCTACCATGTGCATGACTTGCTGCGGTGTTTAAGTGATCACAAACACTATTAGTTTGACAAAGACATCCCACCCATTATTCATTAATGTATATGTAAATTGAATTTGCCTTTTGATTCCCTTTTGGTTCCTCTGTTCATAAACTAGAACGGTTGGGAGGAGGGACTCAAATAGAGAAAGCTAGTAGACAGTGTGTGAGGCAGGAGGCAGAGAAGGAAAGCACTCAGACCCAACATGTAGGGTGGAAAGAAGAAAACAATAATAAACAGAGAATAAGAGGTGGTGGGGTTCTTAAATGGGTGAGCAGAGAGACAGAGGGGTGTAAAATGGGGGTAGAAGCAATAGGTAGCAAGGTGAAAAGTAAAAGTGGCAGGCAGACAAATCCAGGGCAAAAATCAAAAAGGGCCACTTTTCAACATAATTGTATAAGGGGTAAGAGCGTTATAAAAACAAGCCTGAAGGCTTTGTGTCTCAGTGCAAGGAGCATTCATAATAAGGTGGATGAGTTGAATGTGCAGATAGCTATTAATGATTATGATATAGTTGGGATCACGGAGACATGGCTCCAGGGTGACCAAGGCTGGGAGCTGAACATCCAGGGATATTCAATATTCAGGAGGGATAGACAGAAAGGAAAAGGAGGTGGGGTAGCGTTGCTAGTGAGAGAGGAGATTAACGCATTGGAAAGGAAGGACATTAGCTTGGAGGATGTGGAATCGGTATGGGTAGAGCTGCGAAACACTAAGGGGCAGAAAACGCTAGTGGGTGTTGTGTACAGGCCACCTAACAGTAGTAGTGAAGTTGGGGATGGCATCAAACAGGAAATTAGAAATGCGTGCAACAAAGGCAAAACAGTTATAATGGGTGACTTCAATCTACATATAGATTGGGTGAATCAAATTGGCAGGGGTGCTGAGGAAGAGGATTTCTTGGAATGTATGCGGGATAGTTTTCTAGACCAACATATAGAGGAACCAACTATTCTAGACCCGGTATTGAGTAATGAGGAAGGGTTAGTTAGCAGTCTTGTTGTGCGTGGCCCCTTGGGCAAGAGTGACCATAATATGGTTGAGTTCTTCATTAGGATGGAGAGTGACATTGTTAATTCAGAAACAATGGTTCTGAACTTAAAGAAAGGTAACTTTGAGGGTATGAGACGTGAATTGGCCAAGATTGACTGGCAATTAATTCTTAAAGGGTTGACGGTGGATATGCAATGGAAGGCATTTAAAGACTGCATGGATGAACTACAACAATTGTTCATCCCAGTTTGGCAAAAGAATAAATCAGGGAAGGTAGTGCATCCGTGGATAACAAGAGAAATCAGGGATAGTATCAAAGCAAAAGATGAAGCGTACAAATTAGCCAGAAAAAGCAGCCTACCAGAGGACTGGGAGAAATTCAGAGACCAGCAGAGGAGGACAAACAACTTAATTAGGAAAGGGAAAATAGATTATAAAAGAATACTGGCAGGGAACATAAAAACTGACTGCAAATGTTTTTATAGATATGTGAAGAGAAAGAGATTAGTTAAAACAAATGTAGGTCCCTTGCAGTCAGAAACAGGTGAATTGATCATGGGGAACAAGGATATGGCGGACCAATTGAATAACTACTTTGGTTCCTTCTTCATTAAGGAAGACATAAATAATCTGCCGGAAATAGCAGGGGACCGCGGGTCAAAGGAGATGGAGGAACTGAGTGAAATCCAGGTTAGTCGTGAAGTGGTGTTGGGTAAATTGAATGGATTAAAGGCCGATAAATCCCCAGGGCCAGATAGGCTGCATCCCAGAGTACTTAAGGAAGTAGCTCCAGAAATAGTGGATGCATTAGGGATAATTTTTCAAAACTCTTTAGATTCTGGAGTAGTTCCTGAGGATTGGAGGGTAGCTAATGTAACCCCACTTTTTAAAAAGGGAGGGAGAGAGAAAACGGGGAATTACAGACCAGTTAGTCTCACATCGGTAGTGGGGAAACTGCTGGTCAGTTATTAAAGATGGGATATAGCAGCACATTTGGAAAGTGGTGAAATCATTGGACAAAGTCATCATCGATTTACGAAAGGTAAATCATGTCTGACGAATCTTATAGAATTTTTTGAGGATGTAACTAGTAGAGTGGATAGGGGAGAACCTGTGGATGTGTTGTATCTGGACTTTCAGAAGGCTTTCGACAAGGTCCCACATAAGAGATTAGTATACAAACTTAAAGCACACGGTATTGGGGGTTCAGTATTGATGTGGATAGAGAACTGGCTGGCAAACAGGAAGCAAAGAGTAGGAGTAAACGGGTTCTTTTCACAATGGCAGGCAGTGACTAGTGGGGTACCGCAAGGCTCAGTGCTGGGACCCCAGCTATTTACAATATATATTGGACGATTTGGACGAGGGAATTGAATGCAACATCTCCAAGTTTGCGGATGACACTAAGCTGGGGGGCAGTGTTAGCTGTGAGGAGGATGCTAGGAGGCTGCATGGTGACTTGGATAGGCTGGGTGAGTGGGCAAATGTATGGCAGATGCAGTATAATGGGGATAAATGTGAGGTTATCCACTTTGGTGGCAAAAACAGGAAAGCAGACTATTATCTAAATGGTGGCCGATTAGGAAAAGGGGAGATGCAATGAGACCTGGGTGTCATGGTACACCAGTCATTGATAGTAGGCATGCAGGTGCAGCAGGCAGTGAAGAAAACAAATGGTATGTTAGCATTCATAGCAAAATGATTTGATTATAGGAGCAGGGAGGTTCTACTGCAGTTGTACAGGGTCTTAGTGAGACCACACCTGGAGTATTGCGTACAGTTTTGATCTCCAAATCTGAGGAAGGACATTATTGCCATAGAGAAGGTTCACCAGATTGATTCCTGGGATGTCAGGACTTTCATATGAAGAAAGACTGGATAGACTCGGCTTGTACTCGCTAGAATTTAGGAGATTGAGGGGGGATCTTATAGAAACTTACAAAATTCTTAAGGGGTTGGACAGGCTAGATGCAGGAAGATTGTTCCCGATGTTGGGGAAGTCCAGGACAAGGCGTCACATCTTAAGGATAAGGGGGAAATCCTTTAAGACCGAGATGAGAAAAACATTTTTCACACAGAGAGTGGTGAATCTCTGGAACTCTCTGCCACGGAGGGTAGATGAGGCCAGTTCAATGGCTATATTTAAGAGAGAGTTAGATGTGGCCCTTGTGGCTAAAGGGATCGGGGGTATGGAGAGAAGGCAGGTACGGGATACTGAGTTGGATGATCAGCCATGATCATATTGAATGGCGGTGCAGGCTCGAAGGGCCAAATGGCCTACTCCTGCACCTATCTTCTATGTATCTATGTATCTATTATGATCCTTTGCCCCAAAGTGCTAGAGATCCTGGTTTGACCCTGACCTTGGGAACTGTCTGTAGAGTTACATTGCTCTCCTTGTGACTGTATGGTTTCCTTTGGGTGCTCCGGTTACTCCCCACATCCCAATGACAGGCAGGTCATCACTTCTGTACATTAACCATGCTCTATATTCATAGGGATCCAACTATCAGTCGTTAAATTGCCTTTTACAGGTTTGAAACTATGCTCCAGGGCCCAATTTTGGCAATTTAATTATAAAACAAAGTTTTCTATTCACCTTGAGATATCTCAGCAAAAGAGAATCACTGGCTCAATCAAGCGTGTTTTATTGTGCATGTGTGAATGCTTGGGCTGTTTAGCATCATAGAGCTTGGAAACAGGACGTTCAACCCAACTCGTCTATGCTGACCAAGATGCCCCATCTAAGTTAGTCCCATTTTGCCCACATTTGGCCCATATCCCTCTAAATCTTTCCCATGTATATACCTATCTTTTAAATGCTGTTATAGTACCTGTCTCAACTACCTCCTCTGGCAGTTCGTTCCATATACCTATCACCTTCTGAGTGACCCTCTTGGTCAAATTTTATATTGTTATCTCTTAAACATCTGAGATAATTCATCGCCTTTACATATTGAAGATGATCACCGTGTTTATGCAAATTAATCAGCTTCACAATACAAATTTGAAAGGCAAAACAGTGCAGATGCTGGAAATCTGAAATAAAAATAGAAAATGCAGGAGAAACTTAATAGGTTAGGCAGCATCTGTGGAGAGAGAATTAGATTTAATGAGTTAGTCAAAGTGAATGCAAGCTGTTTATTCCAATCAGCTGGTTCGTTTTAACCCTGTCCTTCTTCACATTTACTTTGCACCCTCATCCTACAGCCCTCTATATGATCCTGAATCACTTTATTGGGTTGGACTTTACTATATCTTTTGACAGTAATCGCACCTTCAAACAGATGGTATGTAAAGTCAACAGAGATATGCAAACTTAATGTTTAAGAAAGAACTGTAGATGCTGGAAAAATCGAAGGTAGACAAAAATGCTGGAGAAACTCAGCGGGTGAGGCAGCATCTATGGAGAGAAGGAATAGGCGATGTTTCAAGTCCGAAACATCGCCTATTCCTTCGCTCCATTGATGCTGCCGCACCTGCTGAGTTTCTCCAGCATTTTTGTCTACCTTATGCAAACTTAATGGTACAAGCACTCTCAGTCAATTAATTCCTGCTTTTTCTGTGAGAGTTATATTTTTAATTGATTTAACAGCATTATTCCTGCTCAGTTGTAACTATCTCTTTTACACATGTATTGGTGATAATTATATCTAAATCGATCTTGAGATAAAGGTTTATGTGAAGCTAATATAAACCTATTGATTTAATTGAATAATGTGGCCATGAACCAGGTGGACTAGGAAAAAATCTTAGTTACGGTCCTGAGAACAATGATTTATGAAAATGTGGTGTGATTCTGTTATTAGGCTCCTCACTACAGGACCTGTTCCACTTGGGTATTATTTGCGCATCATTTACGCGACATAATTTACGTGTCACATAGAAACATAGAAACATTGAAATTAGGTGCAGGAGTAGGCCATTCGGCCCTTCGAGCCTGCACCGCCATTCAATATGATCATGGCTGATCATCCAACTCAGTATCCCGTACCTGCCTTCTCTCCATACCCTCTGATCCCCTTAGCCACAAGGGCCACATCTAACTCCCTCTTAAATATAGCCAATGAACTGGCCTCGACTACCCTCTGTGGCAGAGAGTTCCAGAGATTCACCACTCTCTGTGTGAAAAAAGTTCTTCTCATCTCGGTTTTAAAGGATTTCCCCCTTATCCTTAAGCTGTGACCCCTTGTCCTGGACTTCCCCAACATCGGGAGCAATCTTCCTGCATCTAGCCTGTCCAACCCCTTAAGAATTTTGTAAGTTTCTATAAGATCCCCTCTCAATCTCCTAAATTCTAGAGAGTATAAACCAAGTCTATCCAGTCTTTCTTCATAAGACAGTCCTGACATCCCAGGAATCAGTCTGGTGAACCTTCTCTGCACTCCCTCTATGGCAATAATGTCCTTCCTCAGATTTGGAGACCAAAATGCACAACGCCTGCGTGACGTGCAAATGACGGCCAAGTGGGACAGGCCCTTACCATCCAATGTATGAAGACGCATCTTGTAGCTGTTTGGTAGGAAAGTGAGTGAGCAAAGGGGCAGCGGCATGATGGCACAATGGTAGAGTTGTTGCCCTACAGCACCGGAGACACGGGTTTGATCCTGACTACGGACACTGTCTGTATGGAGTGTATATGTTCTCCCTGAGGGATTTCCGCCTGGGTTATCTCTGGGTGCTCTGATTTACTCACACCTTCCGAACATGTGCAGGTTTGTCAGTTAATTGACTTCAGTAAATTTGGTGTGGAGTAGTACTACTGTATGTGTGATTGTTGGTCGATGCGGACTCGGTAGGTCAAAAGGCCTGTTTCAACGCTGTATCTCTAAAACATAATTTTGAATCTTTTATTAAAATAAAATGTGTTTCCTTTCTGATATTGAATGGAAAGAAATGTTTGATAGGAAATGAACAATCTGGCTGAAAATATACTTAAATAAAATTAATGCTTGGTGCAAATGAAGCCTGGCCGTTTTCATTCCTCGTCCCATTTTCTCTGGCTGGGTAAACATCTTGAGTGTTCTTCCTATCTTAAAAATGTGATGTCAATGTAAGCTGTCGTTAAAATTCAAGGTCTGTGATAAAGAGTTCTTACCTCTGTATGTGTGGAATATAAATCAAGGCCAATAGAGTGCGTACTGCGTGATTTCAAAGAGAAAAAAAGGAAAACCTGCTGCGAAGATGGTGATTTACTGCAGAATAACCATAACTTGAAGTTCCATATTGCCACTGGAAGAATATGTTTTGGGAACGTACAGCTTCAGAGTCTGCTAAAAATGAACTAACTAGGCAGGAAAATGACCTTAATCATTTTTTCCAGTCATAATATATCCAGGCTGTGAAAGATTAAATGTCACAAAACACTTTTAAATACTCTTAAATAACTATTCTACATATTTTTAAAGTATGATGACTACAGTTATTCAGTTTCTGAATGCACAAATAGATGTGTTACTTTGTGGGGTCATTTGATTTTGCAAATGGAGTTCTGCATCAGGATCACTTTATTATAACAACGGATCAGGCCAAAGGTGTCGTAAGTCATAAGGAATAGGAGTAGAATTAGGCCATTCGACCCATCAAGTCTACTCTGCCATTCAATCATGTGTCCTTTTGGTTTTCCAACTTAATCAAGGCCAAAAGATGCCCAAAGACCTAAAGCTTGTTGTCTTTCACTTAACTTCCCTCAGGAAGACTCTTTTGGGGGAAGTTCTGTTTTAGACTTCATGTTGTGCTGCAGCAACTCAGTCAAAACGATTGCTTTTCATTTGGAAGCTGGCAGGTAGGTTTGCTCAATGTTAACAAGCTGCAGGAGCTAGTTATTGATTTCAGTAAGTGAGGTGGTGTACACGTCCCAGTCAGCTTCTATGGTGCTGAAGTAGAGATGGTCGAGAGCTTCAAGTTCCAATGCATGAATATCATCAACAATTTCTGAGAAAAAAAATGAACCCATGACCAAGAAAGCATACCAATACCTCACAAGACCAAGGAATTTTGGCATGTCTCCATTTACTTTTACAAACTTCGACAAGTGCAATTCTTTTGGGATGCATCACAGCTATGTTTGGCAATTGCTTTGCACAAGAATACAAGAAATTGCAGAGAATTGTCAATGTCGTCTGGTCCATCTCACAAACTAGGCTACACCTCCCATCAATTTCACCTAAACCTCACACGGCCTTGGGAAAGCAACAAACATGATGAAGGAACATTTTCACCCCAATCATTCCGTCTTTAGTTTAGTTTTAGTTTAGAGATACAGTGTGTAAACAGGCCCTTCGGCCTACCCAAATACATGCCAACCAGCAATCACCCTTAGCTAGTTCTATCCAACACACTAGGGACTATTTACAGAAACCAATTAACCTACAAACCCGCATATCTTTGGACGTAGGTGAAAACTGGAGCACCTGGAGAAAACCAATGCGATCACAGGGAGAATGTATAAACTCCGTATTGACAGCATCCATAGTCAGGATCAAACCCAGGTCTCTGGCGCTACAAGGCAGCAACTCTACTGCTGCACCACTGTGCTGCTCCACCCGTCTTCTCCCATCTCCTGTCAGGCAGATGATACAAATGTTTGGAAGCATGCACCACCAGATTCAGGAACACCTTCATCTCCACTATAGTCAGACTATTGAACTGTGCTCCCATTAGTAATCCCGATCTCCCAATGTACCTCATTGTGGATTTTGCACTTTTCTGGTATCTGTGACACTATAATACTGTCACACTATATTCTGAATTCTGGTATTTTTCTCTTTGCACGACCTGTTGTGTATGGCTGGATGGTACTCATGTACAGTATGACTTAATTTGACTGGATAGTTTGCAAAAAGGCTTTTCACTGTATTTCGGTGCACATGGCAATAATAAACAATGTTTCTTGTTTAATTGGACTTGGACATGGATGGACTTGAACATGGACTTGGCCCATGGTTTTATACATGGACCAAACTTATTCCCGGCAGAAAATGTGTCCGCAATGCAATAAATGGGAGTTTATGTTCCGTTCTGAAGTAAATAAATTGGCCTCTGCCTTCAATCTCAGTGGTTTAGATCATGGAACTGGTGTCCATGTTGGAGACACCCTCACACAGAACAGGAAGAATCTCAAAATTTGCTTCAGTGTCTGGTCGCACTGAATGAAAAGTTTGAGGATCAAACCTGGTTGGGAATGACTACAAAATGAATATTGTGCCTCAAGCAGGAAGATGTCCAAAAGGAAGAGGAAGAGGAAACATAATCTGACAGTTACAGAGGCTGTGATAATATGAGAAATGTAAGCAGCATCAAGAGTTCCACGGCATGATGCCTGTCTGGTGCCAGCAAATATCAAACGCGTTATGAAAGGATAATTGAAGTTGGTTGAGGATCCTGTAATTCCACCATGGGACCAGCAGCATAAAAGTGAGTAAGGAGCCAAATTAAAAATGTGTGACTTCAAGGATCATTAAATATATTAACCAAGCCAGGTATGCATTGGCATGTAAATAAGCAAATTAAAGAAATAACCACATAACTGAAGGAATGGGGAAAGAAGTGGTTCCATTTACTGGGTACTGGCAACATTTCTGGGTCAGTGTGGAAAGCCTCTGTATCCAGGAAATGTGACACAGTTTGTGTACAAGCATGCTTGTAACTGGGAGGATTCAATGCACATATACTTGTGTATATCAAGTAGCTTTGGTCACTTTACATCAAGAAACATCTACAAGCATTGAAAGAGATTAAAGACATGAAACTGATACAATGATACAATGATACAATTTATTTGTTGTCATTTAAACATAGAAACATAGAAACATAGAAATTAGGTGCAGGAGTAGGCCATTCGGCCCTTCGAGCCTGCACCGCCATTCAATATGATCATGGCTGATCATCCAACTCAGTATCCCGTACCTGCCTTCTCTCCATACCCTCTGATCCCCTTAGCCACAAGGGCCACATCTAACTCCCTCTTAAATATAGCCAATGAACTGGCCTCGACTACCCTCTGTGGCAGGGAGTTCCAGAGATTCACCACTCTCTGTGTGAAAAAGAGAACCTCATTGAGGTTCAAACGAAATTTGGTTTCTGCAGTCATACCAACAAGTAGAAGAACCAAGACACAACACAATTTACACAAACATCCATCACAGTGAACCTCCTCCTCGCTGTGATGGAAGGCAAAGTCTTATCTCTTCCCTGCACTCCACATTCTCCTCCCGATGTCAGAGTCAAAGCCCCCGGCGGGCGATGATAAGTGTCCCGCGGCCATTAAAGCCGCGCCGGGCGATGTAAAGCCCCGCGATGTTAAGTAAGTCTGCAGGCTCCGTGACTGGAGCCCCGGTCGTTCCGGTTGGAGGCCGCTCCACGGCGCTAGGCCCCAACGACAACGGAGACCCGACAGAGAAAAGGCCGGGTCCTCCGTACAGGGAAAAGATTTTAAACGTTTCCTCACCCCCCGCCCCCCACACACATACCCAGTTAAAAACCCCCACTATAACTACACTCAAACGAGGCAAAAAACAAAAAAATTAAAAAAGACAGATGGACTGCAGAGGCCGCTGCAACGTGAGTCGCGCCGCCCACCCAAGGATGTGAAGTAGATAAAATATTGAGGATGGTACTGTGACCGAGTTGAAAGACACAGTCTTGGAGCTTTAGTTCAGTTCAGAGATACAGCATGGAACCAGGTTCTTCAGCCCACGTGAGTCCACGGTGACCATTGATCACCCACTCAAACTCGTTCTATGTTAACCCATCCTTACAAACTAGTGACAATTTATGGGGGCCACTTAACTTACAAACGTGCATGTCTGTGGGACATGGAGGAAACCGGAGCATCCAGAGGAAACCTTACAGTCGCAGGAAGAACGTGCCAACACCACACGGCCAGCAGCCGAGGTCAGGATTGAACCCTGGTCTCTGACGCTGTGAGGCAGCAGTTCTGCCAGGTGTGCCACTGTGCTACCCGAGTTGTTCCAAAATCTTAGATAACCCTGCTAGCATATTAATGAGCGAAGGTCATGGGAAGGATGGGTGAAGGAACAATGTATAGGTACTCCCCTGAGGTGCAGTATTTTAAAGCTGTGAATGGTCCATCTGCAACATGTGTTACAGGTGGAATTTCAACTTACATGACAAATCTTTGGCAGATACTCTTAATCAATGTGGCTTTTCCAAAACACGTGGGGCATCTAAATTGGACAATCCTAAAATGGTTTTACAATTCTAATGAAAATTCAAGTCTGATCATAAGACCCAGGGAATTAATTAAGTTATTGAATGAATTCATTAGAAAGTAGGTGCAGGAGTAGGACATTTGGCCCTTCGAGCCATGGCCGACCATCCAGAATCTGTACCCTGTTTCTGCTTTTTCTCCATATTCCTCGATTCTGTTAGCCCTGAGAGCTATATCTAACTCTCACTTGAATATATCTATGTATCATGAATCAACACCATCTGGAACATATAGCTAGTATCAGTATCGGTGGGCGGCGTGACTTTCGTCAGCAGCGGCCTCTGCAGTCCATCTGTGTTTTATTATTTTTTGTCTCGTTTTTATGTAGTTTTTGTTATTTTTTTTGTTGGGGTATGTGTGTGGGGGGGTGGGGGGGGAGGTGGTAACTTTAAAATCTTTAACCTGCACGGGAGACCCGACCTTTTCTTTGTCGGGTCTCCGTTGTCGTTGGGGCTGCAACGTGGAGCGGCCTCCAACAGGAACGACCTGGGGTTCCAGCTGCGGAGCAGCCGACTACGCACCGTCACGGAGCTGGCCGAGTCCGGAGCGGGTGGAGCTGTGGTGGAGCGCTGCTGCCACCCGACCTCCGGAGTTTCGGAGGCTGCAACTGCGGGTTTGGCGGACGGCGGCACCGGGAGCCCGCGGGTCCCTGCTGGGAGACCGCTTTTCGGGGCTTCCGCAGCGGCGACTCCTGCCGCCCGAGTTGCGGGGTTGAAGAGCACCTGAGCGGGGCCTTACACCATCTCCCCGCGCGGCTTGGAATGGCCGCGGGACTTTGCGAGCGCACGCCGGGGTCTCTAACAACTAGACCCGGTGCACGACCTCGCATCACCCGGCGTGGCTTTAATGGCCGCGGGACAATCGCCATCGCCAGCCGGGGGCTTTGCCTTTGACTCTGACTCTGACATCGGGGGGGAGAGTGCAGTGGAGAGATAAGTTTTTTTTTGCCTTCCATCACAACGATGTGATGGATGTTTGTGTAAACTGTGTTGTGTCTCGGGTCTTTTTGTTTTGTGATGTATGGCTGCAGAAACGACATTTCGTTTGGACCTCAAGGGGTCCAAATGACAATAAATTGAATTGTAGTAATGGGGCAATGCAGTTTCTGGATTGTCACAGAAATCCAAGTGTTTACTTCCCTACCTCAGAAGATTGAATTTGTTTTTGTTGCATTGTCAGGCAAAAGTGTTCTCCAGATCCATAGTCATTTGTTTAGCTGTTAACCTCTCATGAGATGTCCTGGTAAATATGGAGGGCAATTAAAGAAATTCCCCTCGGTTCGGCAATTTAAGAAAGGCGATAAACATGGCAAAACTGCCTATTCCATGACACCTCATGTCCACATACATTCAATCCCTTTCCCATGCACATTATTATTGATTCCACAACCACTATCCCCCAACTTCTCCCTTATGAGACTGACGATCAGTCTCCTCAGATACATGCATCAAACGATCAATGCCTTTACAGAGAGTAACATCCCATGAATGATGAAAAAATACGTCTATCAATATTTTTTAATCAGATAAAATACATCAAATATTGTCCAACAAAGATATATCCAGTAGTGATATAGATAATCTATATCCAGTAGTGATGTTGTTGGTCTGTAAATCACAATGGATTGGATGAAGAGTGTTCTCTGGGGTTTATTATTTGCTCGAACTTCTGGAACGACTCACAATATCTATACATTTATTCAAAAATGCATCACTGAAAAGAAACCATTGCGGGATTTTTCTGATAACAAAGGCCTAAAAAACAATGAAGAGCTGTTTAATTGATGATATGATTCACAGAGTGTAAATTATTACAGACCAGCAATGGGACTCTGCCTTGGATTTGATCCATTCTTCCTCCATATGTGCCCGTCATGGCCTAATCCAATGCAAAGTCCTTCACAAAGTCCACTACACAAACGCAAGATTATCTAGAATATACCCCGCTTTTAAAGACACCTGCAACAGATGCAATCAATCCCCTGCCAACCATAGTCATATGTTTTGGTCTTGCCCTAAGCTAGCAACCTTTTGGAGGAGTGCTTTCGACGTGCTAAGCAGAGCCTATGGCCAGACTATTCCTCCAAACCCACTGTCAGCTATTTTTGGTATTCCCCCCAACACCAACCTCTCTGTTGCGTTGAAGCGGGTCTTGGCTTTTACAACCCTGTTAGCCCGGAGACTGATTTTGCTTAACTGGAGACTTACCTGTCCCCCGACACAGATCAAGGAGGTGCTCTACAACTTAAAGCTTGAAAAACTTAGGTTCTCTCTCAAAGGCTCTACCAAGACATTCCTAGATACATGGAACCCTTTCCTGGAACTTGTTAACTCTCTTAACTTGTTTCCGGACTCGGAAGAGGACTGAGTGCCCTCTATCACAGCTCTGTCTTATTGCAGCTGCTATCCCCTCAACTCCTCCCCCTCCCCCCCCCCCCCCCGCCCCCCCCCCCCCCCCCCCCTCCCTCCCCACAATTGTTTTTATTTTCCTTATTTATTTATCTTCAATTTATGTATTTATTTATTTATTTATTATTTTTATTTATTTTTTTATTTATTTTTTTTAAAATTAAATTAATCGTATTTGTGTGGATGTGTACGTATGTGAGTGTTGTTTGTTCCCGGGTGGCGAGGGTGGGTAAGGGTAAGGGTAAGGGTTTTGAGGGTCGTTTACATACTGTTGTACAATTATGTCCTGATTATCACTGTCTGTTATCATTGTATGTATGCAAATTGCTGTTAAATTCAAAATGCAAATAAAAAGATTTAAACTAAATTATTACACACTCTTGGAAACATTACTGTTGATGTTCCATCAACAAACATGACACAAGATGAATTTTCACTGGCAATGATTACCTGTATATCATGTAACAGACAACCACTGCATCGATCCCCAAGTAAGGCACAATCCAACGACTTTCTCGCAAACTCTTCAGCAGTCTCTGTATTCATTCCAGGCTTACACTTTGACAACTTAGTAACCACACCAAAGGGCATTAAACACTGGGGGGAAAAAGAGGGACGGGGAAAGGGATAATTCAGATAATTGCCAGAAAGTAATGGACAATATTGGAACAGCTCCTCACCAACGTCCCAGGTTCAATCGTAACCTCCCAGTGCTGTCTGTGTGAAGTTTGCATGTTCTCCCTGTGATAGTGTTGGTCTTCCCCAGGAGTTCCAGTTTTCATCTTGGCAGGTTAATTGGCCACCGTGAAACGTTCCAAGAGTGTAGATGAGTGGTGGAATCTGTGGGTGGCTTGGGATGGGGCATTGATGGGAGGTGTGTAGAGTATAAAATGGATCAGAGAAGGATATTGTAAAAATGGGCACTTGGTGCTGGTGGACCAAAGGCCTGTTTGTGTGCTGGACTCTCCTAATGAATCCAACATTTGTTGCTTAAAATAAGAGTGAGACTTCAAAATAATTATGAATAAATGTTAAAAAATAAACATGTCCAGAAAATGGGTGCAGAGAAAACAATTTGCTTGTGAATGCATGGACTTGAACTGAAACCAATATTGGACTTCCAGTATCTATTTGGTATCTTTAAGTAGCCTACTTGACCAGAGCTTTGAAGATTGGACAATTATACTTTTGAGTTGAATTCTCAAAACATCATTCCGAGTTGGAAATATTTGGAAGACGCGGTGATTGTGAGGGGGAGGGTAGATGTAATGGTCATAAGTGGAAACTGAGGGAGTGGTGGGGGTGGTGGAAGCAAGTATCTGCGGCCCCCCGCTTCAAGTGGGGCACTATTTTATGGTGGGGTTTATCATTGACCCACCAGGCTTTACAAGAAGCCAGGTATTTTTGCCAGTCTTCCATCTTGGCACGGACATGCTGCGGATCGTTAGGTTTCATGTAGATTAGGTTTCCTTAATGCAGTTGGTTCCGGTACAACCTTCCTCAAGGCAAACTAACTGTTCTACAAGTCCCCAAAAGTAAAATATTTAAGTTGCTGGAATCTGAAATAAATCATAAATTCTGGAACAAACAGTGGCAAAGGCAGCACAAATGGAGAGAGATGTGCAGGTAATCATTTTAATTTATGGCCTTTCATCAGAGCTGGCAAAACTTCTCATTGCCTCTCCCATTTTTCTGCACTTCAAAGTTGGTTTTAACTCTTAGGTTTTCTCATTTCTGATGAAAGGTCACCACACTGTCAGGTTCATTCCATTTCTCTCTTGATTGTTGCTACCTGACTGGTTAAGTATTTCCTATGTGCAATGTTTTATTTGTCCCACTAGTGATTTCCTAATGGCGTTGTTCCTTTGACCTCTCCTTTGACTGATACCAGGATATCACCAGAATCGTACATCTAAATACCACTGTCCAGCTCTCTTCCCATTTCCTCTGAATCCCTTGCGGTGCAAATGGCTGCCAAACATGGTCTTGAACAGATTCAATAATTTTGCCTCTATAGCTCTCCATGGATAGTGAATCCCAAAGATTCACAACCGAAAGGGAAAACACTTTCCTCATCTCTGTCTGAAATGGATGACTCATTATTCTGAAATTGTGCCTAGTTCCATCAGGCGAAACATCATTTCAGTACCTACCCCGTCAATTCCCCTCAAAATCTACAATTGCATGTGATAGTCTCTCATTCTTAGAAACCACAATGAGTATAGGCCCAGCCTGCTCAATCTTTCTTCAGATGTCAACCTTTTCATCGCAGGAATCAACTGAGTGCCTGCCTCTGTATTATCTCCAATGCAGTAATATCCTTTCTTAAATATGGAGATCAAATCTGTACCCATTATGACAGGACACAACTGCTGGAGTAACTCAACTGGGCAGGCAGCATCTTGGGCAAATGCTACCCAAAATGTCACCTATCCCTGTTGGCCAGGTATGATGCCTGACCTGTTGAGTTACTCCAGCACTTTGTGTCCCTTATGGATCTAACTAGGTACTGATTGCCAGTCTAAAATGATCCATTTCTGTCAACTTTCTGTTTTCCGTTTGTTAGTGTCTCACCTTTCTAAGACAATATATTAACGCCAATCCACTTGCCTTGTGCAGTAGCCATTTATGCGGCACCTTATCACAATGCGTTCTGGGAATCCAAATAATGCTTCCCCTTTGTCCATCCTGTTTGTTACATTCTCAAAGAACACAAGCAAATTTGTTCACATGATTTTCCCCTTTATAAAACTATGTTGATTGCCTTATGATTTTTTTTGTAAATTCTGGTTGCCAAACAATGATTGCGTTATATTGCATTTCCCTGTACTGGTGAGAAATAGCTCATTATCAGGAGTTAAATTATCTAATTTTGTGCCAGCATGAAGTTAGCACAATTTCATGAATAGAGAGTGTATGGAAATGAAGGATGTGCCTCAATAAACTGGCAGAATTGGTCGTTCTCACTGCTTTGAAACCACAATGTGCCTGAAGCTACAGTCAAGGCTGTTACCTTTCTAACCTTGTAGCAAAACTTGGAAGCTCAATATCATTCAATTTAAATAATAACTTGCATCTGGCAAATTTGGAACAAACTTATCTTTGTGATCCAACATTTTGTTTGGAAGGCAATGCTCCTTCCTATCAACAAATTAAAATAGGGAAGAAGCCCTATGGGTTTCCCTAACATCTTTGCCCTAGTTCCAAACCCGCACTCTTTGAACAAAACTTTAAATCATAAAAATGGAGCAGTATCTCTATCTAGGCCAAAATGACAATATAAACCATTCAATGTGCTGTGCAGCGCCAGCTTCTTGGCAGGAGTGCAACACTATTTGTTTTGTAGATGTTACAAATATGCTCCTGAATTGGGAAGATTCCCTTTAAAAATGATATAACAGCATCTGGAAATACTTTTGGACCTGACCTTTTCACTAATTACATCCTTTTGACTGGTGAACTCAATAAATCCTTCTCTCAGCTGTGTTCTCAGCGAGTGCTGGAAGCAGAAGTTTTGACCTTCGTGGGAGACTTCAGAGGCTCTGATAAAGCTTGGCTTTCAGAAATATTACCCTCCACTCACATTCCTGGATTGTATAAACATGTGTTAGGCAGCCGCTTTCTCTTGCCATGTATTATCATGTCAGAGAGAAGAGTGAAGTGAGTGAGATACAAGCAGGTATTTTCAAGCAAACATTTGTTATTTAGACAGGTATTTGTCAGTCATGGGGCAAAGGGGGAATGGGACTAGTGCAAGATAGAACATGTCTGAGAGACTATTGGATGGACTCAAGTTTACTGAGGGTGAAAATTGAGAAATTACATGAGAGGAGGACGTACCAACCTATAAACTCCACACAGACAGTACCTGAGGTCAGGAACAAACCCGGGTCTCTGGCGCTGTGAGGCGGCAGCAATGGAACACAGAATTGCAGAGGCAGCTCAGGCTTAAGTCTCAAGCTTAAGGAATCGGAAGACTATGCAAGGTTATAGAATTGGGTTTTAGGAATCTAAATGATAGCATAGATTTGAGATAGGAAATTCATTTTGGGTAGAATATGACACCACTTTTGTAAACAATTTGATTTAATTTTGGATGGTTGTTAGGCAAGAGATTGAATCTATGCCAATGAATATTATGACTTGGGCTTTGCCAGTTGGAAGGAGTTTCTGCTCATCCACTGCGGCAGATCAGACAGGTAGTCTGATATTATTGAAATTTCAGAAATATCATTCTTGGTCAAGAGAAGTTCTGGTACTGTGTGGTCTGTGTACAAGTGGCATCACAAGCTGTGTTGCCCCACAGTGCCAGAGACCCAGGTTCGATGCTGACCTCGAGTGCTTTCTGTGTGGAGTTTTATGCATTGATATTTCCATCCTGTGACCATCTGGGTTTCATCCAAGTGCTCCACCTTCCTCCCACCTCCCAATGACATGCAGGTTTATACGTGAATTGGCCTTGTCAAATTGTCCCTACCATGCAGTGAGTGGATGAGAAAGTGGGATTACATAAAATTAGTGTAAACAGGTCATCGATGGTCGGCATGGACTTGGTGGGCCGAAGGGCCTGTTTTCAGGCTGTATCGCTAAACTATAAACTTGAAGAAGTGAAATTAAAGAGGCCTACATCTTTAGGAATATCAAATGAGCCATTGTACTGAACATGGCCATGTAAAATGAGTGAGTCAGTATTATTTCCTGCTTCCCTTGGATTTGTAAAGGAAGATTTTAGTTACTGATTTTGATTAAAAGCCACATTTGTTTTAGACTTGATTCACATTTTGAATGAATGAATGAATGAATGAATGAATGAATGAATGAATACGTTTATTGTCATTGCACAATACTATGCAACGAAATTCCATTACATCTCCTCCGGTTAAAAAAAATACAAACACGACAACCATTAACACATATGTACACTTATTAGTAAAAAATAAATAGGTATTTTAAAAGAATTTAAAAGAATTTGGCGGCATTTCTTGGAATTTCTTGGAATTACATTTTGCTTCCCCAGCATTCTCTGTTGGAATTTAGCTCTTTTATCGCACATGGGTAGAAACTATTTTTTAGTCTACCGGTGCGAGCCTTCAGAGTCCTGAATCGCCTCCCAGAGGGTAGCAGAGTAAAAAGGTGGTTGGCAGGGTGGGATGTGTCCTGCTTGATATTTGTGGCCCGGCGCAAGCATCGGGCCCTATATATGTCATCCAAGGAGGGCAGTTGGGCGTTTGTAATGTTCTGCGCAGTTTTTATAATTCCCTGCAACGCCCTCCTCTCAGCCACAGTACAGCTAGCAAACCACATTCACACTTGATTCACATTTTGAATTGCAGTGTGCCTGACAGGTTGGACTTGTTCTTTATTTATGCACATTTTTCCAGGAGCCACATCTCACCGTGTTGAAGGTGGCCACTTTATACAGTTAGTATAAATTAGGAATTAAATACTTAGCGATTAACTTCCTTGAAAGATACAGCAAGGAA
The DNA here is from genome assembly GCF_010909765.2 of Amblyraja radiata. Lineage (NCBI taxonomy): Eukaryota > Metazoa > Chordata > Chondrichthyes > Rajiformes > Rajidae > Amblyraja > Amblyraja radiata. The sequence goes on from NC_045958.1 coordinate 43,075,324, forward strand.
ACAGGCCGTTCAGCCCACCGAGTGCACGCAGACTATCAATCACCAGTTCACACGAGTTCTGTTACGCCACTTTCACATCCACTCCCAACACATGAAGAGCAATTTACAGAGGCCAATTAACCTACTCACTTTGGGATGTGCAAGAAAATGTATGTTTACAAACCTTTCAACATTTGAACATTTTATTATTTCCAAAATACCCAAAAAGTTGTGCCTGAAATAATGGTAATTGTGCCTGGCAAACAATCTAGTTTGTAAATAGAAGTAATCGCATTCCTACTCTACATTTGATAGCTGGTGACACTAAAATGTAACAGCATGGTCTATGGCCACTCTCCTGCACAGGTAAGAAATTAAAGAGCGTTGTTGACGTAGCCCAGACCGTCATACACCAAACTTCCCATCCATTGACTCCTTCTACATTTCACTCTGCCACAGCAAAGCCATCAACATAATCAAGGACCAGTCTCATCCCAGTCACTCCTTCTCCTCCCCTCTCCCATCAGGCAAGAGGTACAGAAGTTTGAAAACGCAAACCTCCAGATTCAAGTATATCTTTATTGTCATTTTCCTGAGTACTCACATACCCAGAGAAAACAAAAAAACGTTGCTCAACCAGTGTCCATTCAGTGTGCAGTAAAAAATAAATAGAAATAAAAATACATATATCATCATGAACAAATTAAACACTCTACTCTCTACTAAACATCAACAGGCGTTCCGATCGGCAGCGGCACGACAGTGGCTCTGCTGCAGTGTGTCCAGGTTGGTGGTTGGTGCGCGATACTTTGGCAGAGGGCAAAGTCCGTTTATCAGTCTTATAGCCTGCGGGAAGCTGAGGAGCATCCTGCTGGTTTTGCAGCTAATGCTCCTGTACCTCTTCCCAGATGGCAGGATGGAGAATATGTGATGCGATGGGTGGTAGGGGTCTTTGATGATGGAGATGGCTCTGCTGATACATCTCTTCCTGTATATGTCCAGCAGGAAAGGGAGTGGAGCACCAATAATCCTGCTGGCGGTCTTCACAATCCTGTCTAGTTGGTGCCGTTCGTACACCTAGTTGGTGCCGTTCGTACGCCTCTTTATACAGTTAGTATAAATTAGAAATTAAATACTTAGCGATTAACTTTCTTGAAAGATACTGCCGACCTAGACAGTTTCTGCCCTTCTGTTATCAGGCAACTGATCTGTACTCTCATCAACTAGAGTGCAGTCCCATCTACCTCATTGGAGACCATTGAACCATCTTTAATAGTAAGATTAAACGAGAACTTACCAGTTCGAAGTTTGATCGTTATTTTATGAGGAGTACGTCGAGGGAATACGTGAAGAACCCCGCCAGGACGCATGCGTGTCATTCTTCAAAGCAGCGGTGTGAAATCACAGATAACTGTAATGACTTAAACATAGTAGGATTAGAGAAGAAATACCAGTTGAGTATATGATCATGGGTGGGAGCGGAGGGCACGTATTCCCTCAACGTACTTCTCATAAAATAACGATCAAACTTCGAACTGGTAAGTTCTCGTTTAATCTTACTATTTTATTTCGGAGTCACGTGAGTGACTACGTGAAGATTTCAAAGCCCTGTGATTTCATGCCGTGGAAACGAGTCCATGCATTACATATGCCTTAATGACTGTAGGAGGAATTGTGTCAACATAATTTAGACATGAATCCGACATTGAAATCCATGAAATTTATTAACACAAAATTATAGCCCCAATTTATGGGGTAAATTAAATTACAGAACTTAAAATTGTTTCTGCAAACGTTCCAGGTTTAATGACTGGTTTATGATAAAATAGTTGGAATGTTTTTTCCCCTGACTATCCTGCTGTCTTGAGGATTTGGTCCATTGGTACATCCAACTGCATAGCTGCCGATGTAGCTGCAGCCCTGGTGGAATGAGATTTAAAAATATTAGTATCCACCCCAGCCTGTATTAGAACCTGATTCAGCCATCTTGAGATGGTCTGGACCGTCACTCTTTTGTGTGGTTGCTTATGGCTGACTAAAAGTGCCTTCTCATTGCCTCTGATGATTTTCGTGTTCTCCATGTATAACGACAAATGTCTTACTATACAGAGACGATCATCTGTTGGGTAAGACCTAAATTCTCTATTGAGGCCTGCTGATCCCTGTCTGTTCTGCTTAACTAATTCATAAATATGAAACGTAATATTTTCAGATGAAGAAGTCATGTTGTCCAGTCTTAATTTATGTAATGACTGTACCCTTTGTGCCGTGACCAAAGCCATTAGCATGACTGTTTTTAATGTCAGTCTATGTAGGGACAGAGCTGTTGCTGGAGACCAATTCCTGAGCATCTTCAGGACAATACTCACATCCCATATTTGGGAGTACCTGGTTCTTGGGGGATTGGTATTAAAAATTCCCCTCATAAGTTTTGTTACCAGCGGGTGAGTCCCAACAGAGTGACGCTCTGTTCCTTGCCATAGATAAGTTGACAGGGCACTTCTGGCGCAGTTGATGGCACTATAACTGAGCCCCTCATCATAATGGAGGCCTGCCAGGTATTCCAGAACAGACGGGATGTTCATTTCTCTGTAGGTGATGCTGTTTTTGTGACAATACATCTCCCACTTCCTGATATAGACCAGATACTGTTTTTTGGTGGACTGTCTGTGGGCCGCCGAAATCATGTTCACTGTTCGGTTCGTCAGTCCCAGCTGTAGTAGTGGTATTTTTAGACTCTACAAATTAATAAATTCAAATAGTTATGGCATGGGTGGCTATCCCTCGTTATGGGATGAACCAATAAGTCTGGTCTATCGGGATGGTGATACATGGTTCTAATACCATGTTCAGTATCACTGGGAACCATGGTTGAGTAGGCCAATCGGGTACTACCAAAATACCAGATGCAGAGTCTTGCTGTATTTTCCTTAATGCCCGACTGATGAGGCAGAAAGGAGGGAATGCATAAATAAACAATTTCCCCCAATGCAGCGAAAATGCATCTGTCGCCGCTGCCCCAGGGTCTGGTTCCCACGAAACATAGTTTGATAACTGGTGATTAAGCCTGGATGGGAATAGATCGATATCTGGTGTTCCATACCGTGCTGTGATATCAGCAAATACTTTTTTATTCAACATCCATTCGGTGTTTTCATTAAATTTGCGTGACCTGGTGTCTGCCACTAAATTTAGTTTACCTGGTAGGTAAGTAGCTGATATCCAAATATCTCTCTGGATACACCATTGCCAAATTGTATTAGCCAGATTGTCACATGATGTCCATTTGTTTCCACCCATGTGGTTGATATATGCTACCACGGTGGTATTGTCAATCTGTAGTCTAACATGCTGGTGATATGACCCAGTACAATATGACTTTAGGCCATAGAATGCACCCAACATTTCCAGGTAGTTTATGCCCAGTGTTAGTAATAATGATGCCTCCTGAGCAGTCCATCTACCTCCACAGCTGGAGATGGAATTGGTGGCACCCCAACCAAGTGCACTGGCATCAGTTTGTAGCACCATAGAAGGGTTGCTGATAATGATTGGATTGAAACAAAGCCGAATGTTATCTATCCACCATTTTAGTTCCATTATAGCTTTGATTGGTAGCTTCATTGGTCTGTCAAAATGACCAGCATTAATTTTGAGTGCTTGTATTTTTGCTCTCTGTAAATTTTAGTAATGTAAAGGTCCAAATTGTGTGGCTGGAAAAGCAGCCACCATTTTGCCAATTACTTTTGCTACCAATCTGATGGACGGTTTACTGATGTCAATGAGGTTATTGCAAGCCTCTATTAAGTCTATAGCCTTTCCCTTCGGCAAAGTCACCGACATGTGAACTGAGTCAATGGTGAACTCCAAATAGTCCATAGTAGTGGAAGGCGTTAATTTAGATTTAACTGGATGGATGATAAACCCCAGTTTTTCAAATAACTGTTTTGTGGCTGTTACAGTTTGTTTGGCCAATTCCAAAGTTTTGCCCACAATAAGTATGTAATCTAGATATGCCATGACCATGCGTTTACGTTTACGTAGAAACGCTAGGGCTGGTTTCAAATATTTTGTGAACAGCCTTGGGGCTGATGTTAAGCCATTTGGCAGCGCTCTATACTGCCAAGGCTGTCCCATCCAGTTGAATTTTAAGTAAGGTACACAAAATTGCTGGAGGAACTCAGCGGGTGCAGCAGCATCTATGGAGCGAAGGAAATAGGCGACGTTTCGGGCCGAAACCCTTCTTCAGACTGATGGGGGGTGGGGAAAGAAAGAAGGAAAAAGGGAGGAGGAGGAGCCCGAGGGCGGGCGGATGGGAGGGTGGGAGGAGACAGCTAGAGGGTGAAGGAAGGGGAGGGGACAGCACAGGCTAGCCAAATTGGGGGAATTCAATGTTGATGCCATAAGGGCGCAAGGACCCCAGACGGAATATGAGGTGCTGTTCCTCCAATTTCCGCTGTTGCTCACTCTGGCAATGGAGGAGACCCAGGACAGAGAGGTCGGATTGGGAATGGGAGGGGGAGTTGAAGTGCTGAGCCACCGGGAGGTCAAGTAGGTTAAGGCGGACTGAGCGGAGGTGTTCGGCGAAACGGTCGCCCAACCTACGCTTGGTCTCACCGATGTAAATTAGCTGACATCTAGAGCAGCGGATGCAGTAGATGAGGTTGGAGGAGATACAGGTGAACCTTTGTCGCACCTGGAACGACTGCTTGGGACCTTGAATGGAGTCGAGGGGGGAGGTGAAGGGACAGGTGTTGCATTTCTTGCGGTTGCAACGGAAAGTGCCCGGGGAGGGGGTGGTGCGGGAGGGAAGGGAAGAATTGACGAGGGAGTTGCGGAGGGAGCGGTCTTTGCGGAAGGCAGACATGGGGGGAGATGGGAAGATGTGGCGAGTGGTGGGGTCACGTTGGAGGTGGCGGAAATGGCGGAGGATTATGTGTTGTATTTGCCGGCTGGTGGGGTGAAAGGTGAGGACCAGAGGGACTCTGCCCTTGTTGCGTGTGCGGGGATGGGGAGAGAGAGCAGTGTTGCGGGGTATGGATGAGACCCTGGTGTGAGCCTCATCTATGGTGGCGGAGGGGAATCCCCGTTCCCTGAAGAACGAGGACATTTCCGATGCCCTGGTATGAAATGTCTCATCCTGGGAACAGATGCGGCGTAGGCGGAGGAATTGGGAGTAGGGGATGGAGTCTTTACAGGGGGCAGGGTGGGAAGACGTGTAGTCCAGATAGCCATGTGAGTCAGTGGGTTTATAATGTATGTCGGTCAGGAGTCTGTCCCCTGCGATGGAGATGGTGAGGTCAAGGAATGGTAGGGAAGTGTCGGAAATCGTCCAGGTGTATTGGAGTGCCGGATGGAAGTTGGTGGTGAAGTGGATGAAGTCAGTCAGTTGTGTGTGGGTGCAGGAGGTGGCACCAAAGCAGTCATCAATGTAGCGGAGGTAGAGGTCGAGGATGGGGCCCTGGTACGCATCGAACAAGGATTGTTCAACGTACCCGACAAAGAGGCAGGCGTAGCTGGGGCCCATGCGTGTGCCCATAGCTACGCCTTGTGTTTGGAGGAAATGGGAGGAGTCAAATGTAAAGTTATTGAGGGTGAGGACCAACTCCGCTAAGCGGAGGAGAGTGTCAGTGGCTGGGTAAAGGTTGCTCCTCTGGTCGAGGAAGAACCGGAGGGCTTTGAGGCCATCCTGGTGGGGGATGGAGGTGTAGAGTGACCGGACATCCATGGTGAAGATGAGGGGGTGAGGGCCCAGAGAGTGGAATGCGTGGAGGCGGCGGAGAGTGTCTGAGGTGTCTAGAACAAAGGTGGGGAGGGATTTGACCAAGGGGGATAGGATGGAGTCAAGGTATGTGGAGATGAGTTCGGTGGGGCACGAACACGCAGAGACAATGGGTCTGCCGGGAGAGCCGGGTTTGTGGATTTTGGGGAGAAGGTAAAAACGGGCCGTGCGGGGCTGGGGAACGATGAGTTTGGAGGCTTGGTCAGGTAGGGCGTGGGAATTGATGAAGTCAATTTAAGTAACATCTGTGGTCACATTAAATAACATCTGTGGTCTTTTAAATCGATGCTAGCCATGAAGTAACCTTTGGAAATCAATTGTTTTGCAGTAACAAAGGTTTCCATTTTTAAATGAATATATTATACCAATGTATTCAATTTGGTCAGATCTATGATGATGCGACAACCACCATCTTTTTTGTTTTTGGTAAAGATATTGGACACGAATTCTAGCGGTTCGTGTTGGGATTTTTCAATTACCCCTTTTGCGTAAAGCCGCTCCAGTTCAGCATGCGCTTCTGATTTTTCTTTACCGGAAAGTACGAACATTCGGTTCGGTATATGTTGAACTGGAGGGCTGTACTTGTGTATAAATTCTATGGTATATCCCTGGATACTGCTTAAAATATGTGTCAGTAGTTAACATACTCCATGCATCCAGAAAGGAGTGTAATCTCCCCCCAACCTCCATGCTCCCTGCAATTTGTAGGGAACCAGACCCACCTACCTCCATAGTTACCAGTGGCAGGTTTACTTCTTTTTGTAAATCCTTCGTTGATGTTGAGGCGTCGGTGTCTGGGTTTGTGGTTTGGTTGATGTTGGAGGTTTGCGTATCTTCCAAGAAGGCCGGCCTGGGCCGTGGCCTAAAAAAGACTCATGTTCGGTGTACCGGACCTTCGAGCTTTCACCAGTCAGTCTTGTTCTACTGGTGGGTGCGTAAGGGTGCTGTCTATGGCCGTAGTGGGTTTTTGATGAAGTCCCTTTTATGAGTCCCAGGGTTTTTGCTTCCTCATCGAGCTCCTTGACTTGCTTCGATAGTTTACCTCCAAATAGTAGAATTGGTGGTTTTACGTTTCCAGGTTTGCACAGACCCGCGAATTTCGGGTTTAAAGTAGGTCGGATGGCACTCTTCCTGATGCTGTTTATTTCATATTATGTGTTGCAAAGCAGTGCCAGTGCATCCTGTTGGTCCTGCGACATGTCCTTCTCATCCACTGTGCGGGTGAAAGCTGTTATCCCCGCTGTTAGGAGTTTTAATACCTTTTGGAGTTTGATATCCAAGCCTCTAACTCCTATTCCAATATGTTTCCATATACAAGTATTTACTACAGGAACATTCAGGGATATACAGTTACCCGGTGTCAGGTGTTCTCCAGGTTTTGGCCAGTCTGGTCTGGCTGTATGAAGTTGGACACCATGTCCAGTAGATTTTCACGTTCCTGCACCCCCTGCACACTTGATTTCTCTTCTGCAAACCCCTCTTCAGGATCAGCCCAGTACTGACCCCCAGTACTCCCCTCTGACGAGGGAGAAGCACTGTGCAGCCCTACAAGAGGTGCTGCTATGGGTTTTACATAGAGCCCACTGTGACTCGACTCCATCTCCCGGAGCCTGTCACGTTGGAGCAAATGCTCCACACACCGCTCCATCCGGCTCCAGCGCTCACGGTCGCTGGCCGCCCGCGGTTGCTCAAAGTCGGACTCATCTGAGTCCACAACTTTGTTGGTTTTTTGTTTTGCCTTACCGCCCGGCCGCGGAGTGGATCTGGCCGGTGCGGAGGCGACATCGGGCACAGCTGATCCCATTATAGGTGATTCAAGTGCCGCTGGTAAAATTGGATGTTATCATGCAACAAATGCAATACCCTTTATCCTGTACCTGTACACTGTGGACAGCTTGATAGTAATCATGTATAGTCTTTTCTTTGACTGGATAGCACGCAATAAAAAGCTTTTCATTGTATCTTGGTACACGTGACAATAATAATAAACTAATCCCACCTCAAACTAAACTAAACAAGCATTTTCAACAATCTTATCTATCCATCTTCTGCAAACCCTTTATGGAGTATTAGTTAGGATACATGCATGTCTTGCTGTCCATTCAGTCAAGCCAACCTTAAAATTGATTCAATATCTGTTTCGAGGCTGGAGTTTCATTTTCTACTTTTATTAATGTTGCCAGGTAGTGCACTTATGGTGCAGATTGCATATTTGTTTGGCATCAAATATTATGGTTATTTTAAGACGAGTATCCATCAATCAATTTCTTGGATGCAAAGTCCAAAGTGTAGTAGCTCATGAAGAGAATGACAAAGCAATAGGTACAAACATTTTCACAAAGTTTGTTTTACTTTTCCACTGAACGGCAGAACTGAAAATATAATGACAAGAATCTCAATTCAATCAATAGAATGTGGCTGACGTTGCAGAATTATAGATAAATAAAGCCAGGCCACATAATTTTCTGATGATTTGCCTCCAGATGAAATAAAGAAATTACAATACAGAATTTTTAAATGGAAAATGCCCAAGCATTTTAAGAACTAAAATTTCAGATGAAATATAACTTCAAATGGTAGGAAATGCTTCATTCTTGACTGTTTCCCATTATATTATGGCGCAGCAGTAGAGCTGCAGCCTCATAGTGCCAGAGACCCAGGTTCAATTCTGACTACAGGTGCTGTCTGTGTGGTGATCAAAGCTCCCGCAGCCGGTGATCGAAGCTCCCGCGTCGGGGCGATCGAAACTACCATGTTAGGACGTTTCTGCCCCTGCTAAAAAGCATGCGCACACTCACACACACACACGAGGCTTCGGAGGCTCAATCCAGCGCTAAATGCAGCTCAACTCTGCCTGTCTCGCCGGGTTAACCTACAGACCTGCCTGGACTGACGAGACACCAGCGCAGCTTCTCCGTGCTGGCTGTAAACCTGGGCCATATTTCATGCAAGTCCAGGCAGGGCTGTAGGTTCACCTGGCGGGACAGGCAGCTTTGAGCTGGGTTTAGCGCTGCTTCTCTGCGCTGGCTGTGGGCCTGGGGGCACAGCTCCCATCTGTCTCCCGACATCTGTGGCCACCCCCGGGCATGGGGGACACTCGGGTGGGGACGGGACAGCGCCGGAGAGCCGGAATCGATCCTAGCTGCGGATGAGGCGCAGGTCTGTGCCGAGATTGTTTTGGCACGTCTCCCTCCTCCAATCATCGCGCTCTATCCTCAGTCCCACTCCTCCCCCCCCCCAACCCCCTACTTCCACCTTTGACCGACACTTCCCTCCTCCAATGATCGCGCGGAATCATCATGGTCCCCCCCCCCCGCCCCCATTGCCTGCTGACCGACATCTCGATCAGCAGTCCCACCCCCACTGTCTCGCGGAAAGCGGAGGTTTCACCGGGATTTAAAATCCGGATTACAGAAAATGGGGGGGATCATCCCCCACCTCTCAAAACAGGGGGGAATGTGTCCCCCCCTGCCCCCCCCCCCCCCGGGATTTCTGCCCCTGCTAAAAACATACATTTAACACATACAATTACAACACAAAGAAGGAAAGGACAGACAGACTGTTGGCGAGGCAGCCATTGATGACGCCACCCGGTGGTCATTCTGTTTCCTCCCACATTCAAAGGTTGTAACTAGAAGAGTGGATAAGGGAGAACCAGTGGATGTGTTATATCTGGATTCTCAGAAGGCTTTCACAAGGTCCCACATAAGAGATTAGTATACAAACTTAAAGCACACGGTATTGGGGTTCAGTGGATAGAGAACTGGCTGGCAAACAGGAAGCAAAGAGTAGGAGTAAATGGGTCCTTTTCAGAATGGCAGGCAGTGACTAGTGGGGTACCGCAAGGTTCAGTGCTGGGACCCCAGCTATTTACAATATATATTAATGATTTGGATGAGGGAATTGAATGCAACATCTCCAAGTTTGCGGATGACACGAAGCTGGGGGGCAGTGTTAGCTGTGAGGAGGATGCTAGGAGGCTGCAAGGTGACTTGGATAGGCTGGGTGTGTGGGCAAATGCATGGCAGATGCAGTATAATGTGGATAAATGTGAGGTTATCCACTTTGGTGGCAAAAACAGGTAAGTAGACTATTATGTAAATGGTGGCCGATTAGGAATAGGGGAGATGCAACGAGACCTGGGTGTGATGGTACACCAGTCATTGAAAGTAGGTATGCAGGTGCAGCAGGCAGTGAAGAAAGCGAATGGTATGTTAGCATTCATAGCAAAATGATTTGATTATAGGAGCAGGGAGGTTCTACTGCAGTTGTACAGGGTCTTGGTGAGACCACACCTGGAGTATTGTGTACAGTTTTGGTCTCCAAATCTGAGGAAAGACCATATAACCATATAACCATATAACAATTACAGCACGGAAACAGGCCATCTCGGCTCTACAAGTCCGTGCCGAACACTTATTTTCCCCTAGTCCCATCTACCTGCACTCAGACCATAACCTTTCCTTTCCCATCCATATACCTATCCAATTTATTTTTAAATGATAAAATCGAACCTGCCTCCACCACTTCCACTGGAAGATCATTCCACACAGCCACCACTCTCTGAGTAAAGATGTTACCCCTCATGTTACCCCTAAACTTCTGTCCCTTAATTCTCAAGTCATGTCCTCTTGTTTGAATCTTCCCTACTCTCAATGGGAAAAGCTTATCCACGTCAACTCTGTCTATCCCTCTCATCATTTTAAAGACCTCTATCAAGTCCCCCCTTAACCTTCTGCGCTCCAAAGAATAAAGACCTAACTTATTCAACCTTTCTCTGTAACTTAGTTGCTGAAACCCAGGCAACATTCTAGTAAATCTCCTCTGTACTCTCTCTATTTTGTTGACATCCTTCCTATAATTGGGCGACCAAAATTGTACACCATACTCCAGAATTCTCACCAATGCCTTGTTCAATTTTAACATTACATCCCAACTTCTATACTCAATGCTCTGATTTATAAAGGCTAGCACACCAAAAGCTTTCTTTACCACCCTATCTACATGAGATTCCACCTTCAGGGAACTATGCACAGTTATTCCTAGATCCCTCTGTTCAACTGCATTCCTCAATTTGCTACCATTTACCATGTACGTCCTATTTTGATTTGATTTGTCCTGCCAAGATGTAGCACCTCACGCTTATCAGCATTAAACTCTATCTGCCATCTTTCAGCCCACTCTTCCAACTGGCATAAATCTCTCTGTAGACTTTGGAAATCTACTTCATTATCCACAACCCCACCTATCTTAGTATCATCTGCATACTTACTAATCCAATTTACCACACCATCATCCAGATCATTGATGTACATGACATACAACAGTGGACCCAACACAGATCCCTGTGGCACCCCACTAGTCACTGGCCTCCAACCTGACAAACAACCATCCACCATTACTCTCTGGCATCTCCCATTCAGCCACTGTTGAATCCATCTTGCTACTCCACCATTAATACCCAACCATTGAACCTTCTTAACCAACCTTCCATGAGGAACCTTGTCAAAGGCCTTACTGAAGTCCATATATACAACATCACCTGCTTTACCCTCATCAATTTCCCGAGTAACCTCTTCAAAAAATTCAAGAAGATCAGTCAAACATGACCTTCCAGGCACAAATCCATGTTGACTGTTCCTAATCAGACCCTGTTTATCCAGATGCTTATATATATTATCTCTAAGTATCTTTTCCATTAATTTGCCCACCACTGAAGTCAAACTAACAGGTCTATAATTGCTAGGTTTACTCTTAGACCTCTTTTTAAACAATGGAACAACATGCGCAGTACGCCAATCCTCGGGCACTATTCCCGTTTCTAATGACATTTGAAATATTTCTGTCATAGCCCCTGCTATTTCTACACTAACTTCCCTCAATGTCCTAGGGAATATCCTGTCAGGACCTGGAGACTTATCCACTTTTATATTTTTCAAAAGTGTCAGTACTTCTTTTTCTTTGAATCTCATAGTATCCATAGCTACTCTACTTGTTTCCCTTACCTCACATAATTCAATATCCTTCTCCTTGGTGTATACCGAAGAAAATAATTTGTTCAATATCTCCCCCATCTCTTTTGGCTCTGCAGATAGCTGTCCACTCTGTCTCTCTAATGGACCAATTTTATCCCTCGTTATCCTTTTGCTATTAATATAGCTGTAGAAACCCTTTGGATTTACTTTCACCTTACATGCCAAAGCAATCTCATATCTTCTTTTAGCTTTTCTAATTTCTTTCTTAAGATTCTTTTTACATTCTTTATACTCCCCAAGCACCTCATTTACTCCATGCTGCCTATAATTATTGTAGATCTCTCTCTTTTTCCGAACCAAGTGTCCAACATCCCTTGAAAACCATGGCTCTTTCCAATTTTTACTATTTCCTTTCAACCGAACAGGGACATAAAGATTCTGTACTCTTAAAATTTCCCCTTTAAATGTCCTCCATTTCTCTTCTACATCCTTCCCATAAAACAAAATGTCCCAATTCACTTTTAAATCCTTTCGCATCTCATCAAAGGTAGCCTTTCTCCAATCAAAAATCTCAACCCTAGGTCCAGTTCTGACCCTCTCCATAATTATATTGAAACTAATGGTATTGTGATCATTCTATGGCAAGCCATTCTTGCCATAGAGGGAGTACAGAGAAGGTTCACCAGACTGATTCCTGGGATGTCAAGACTTTCATATGAAGAAAGACTGGATAGACTCGACTTGTACTCGCTAGAATTTAGAAGATTGAGGGGGGATCTTATAGAAACTTACAAAATTCTTAAGGGGTTGGACAGGCTAGATGCAGGAAGATTGTTCCCGATATTGGGGAAGTTCAGAACAAGGGGTTACAGTTTAAGGATAATGGGGAAATCTTTTAGGACCGAGATGAGGAAAACATTTTTCACACAGAGAGTGGTGATTCTCTGGAATTTTCTGCCACAGAAGGTAGTTGAGGCCAGTTAATTGGCTATATTTAAGAAGGAGTTAGATGTGGCCCTTGTGGCTAAAGGGATCAGGGGGTATGGAGAGAAGGCAGGTACAGGATACTGAGTTGGATGATCAGCCATGATCATATTGAATGGTTTCCGGAGGAGGCGCTGTCCTGAACGGCTGCCTGTCCTGCAGCTGTCCGTTTTTTCCCCTTCTTTTTTATTATTTTTAGATCGTTAAGTGTACAGTCAGGGGGTCTAAATCTTTTATGTGTGGGGGGTGGTGGGGGGGAAGGGGGAAACTGCTTTTCTAAGTCCCTACCTGGTCGGAGGGGTTGCCTTCCTCCGAGCAGCGTCTTCGACCTGTCCTCGCGGCCTACCAGCGGGTCCTGGAGCGACGTTTCCCTGAGGGGACCTGGCCAGAACATCGGCGTTGGCGGGGGCGCAGAACGTCGGCGTTGGCGCAGAACATCGGCTTTGGCGGCAGTGCAGCGCTGGAGCGCTATTGCGGAGCGGGCGATGCCTTTCCTGGGTCGCCGCGCTGGGACTTCAGTATGCTTGGTACCGCCGAGGAAAACATCGTGGAGCCGCTGTTCTGCGGAGCGGCCAGCTGCGACGTTGAACTTACATCTCGCCGAGATCACCAGTGTGCGTAGCCCCATCTGGCGTGGTCTGTTGGCTTGGAAGCCGCAGGCTCCAGTGGGAAGGCGGCCGTTCCTGGCACCCCAAGCCGCTGGGGGCTCTCCCGACGCCGGAGTACCATCACCCGGCGAGAACATCGGGCGCCGTGGCGGCGACTGTGGAGGCCTCAATAGGCCCGACTATGGGTGGACAAGAGGATGGGGACTGGACTTTGTGCCTTCCCCCACAGTGGGAATCACTGTGGGGGGATGTTTTGGTGTTGAATTTCTTTATGAATACTGTGTTGTATTTTTATTAGTGTGCTGCAAGGACATCAGAATTTCCCCTGAATAAGGGGATTAATAAAGTAATCAATCAATCAATCAATCAATGGCGGTGCAGGCTCGAAGGGCCGAATGCCCTACTCCTGCACCTATTTTCTATGTTTCTATGAAAGATGTGCAGGTTTGTACGTTAATTGGCTGCTGTAACTTGCACCTGGTGTGTGGAATGTAAAAGTAGGATACCATAGAACGAGTGTATGGGTTAGCGTGGACTCGGTGGACCGAAGGGCCTGCCTCCACACGTGGTGTCACAGGGGAGGGCTGGTCCCCGAACGCGATATTCCACCACTCACCCATAGGTCCCAATACTCACTACTCCCTAGAGAGGGAGGGGGGGTAGAGAGGGAGTGGAGATAGGGAGGGAGGGGAGGTAGAGAGGGAGGGACATTAGAGAGGGAGGGGTGGTAGAGAGGGAGGGGGTAGAGAGGGAGGGGGTAGAGAGGGAGGGGCGGCAGGGAGGGGGAGGGGGTAGAGAGGGAGGGGGTAGAGAGGGAGGGGGTAGAGAGGGAGGGGGTAGAGAGGAAGGGGGTAGAGAGGAAGGGGGAGGAGTAGAGAGGGAGGGGGAGGAGTAGAATGGGAGGATAGAGGGAGGGGAAGGGGGTAGAGTGGGAGAGGGAGAGGGGTAGAGAGGGAGAGGGGCAGAGAGGGAGGGGGGTAGAGACTGTAATGTAAATGCCAGCATCCCTTGAGGCCAGGAGTACAAGCTGGTGAGTTGGCCAGAGTCTCGTGACTGAGGTCAAGTGACCTTCTAGAAGTTTCTGTTAGAAATAAACTCTTCTTACAAGATGTCGGACGTGTATCATTGTGCTAGCCACAACAGGATCATACAGAAAACATTACATAGTGTCAGAAGTGGGAATGGAGGGACTCAAGCCACCGAGACCACTCTCCATGCAAGAAGAAGAAGAACGAGCGGCTGAAACCGAAAAAGACGAAAACGAAGAAGAAATCTCGGAGCCGAGGACAGTCAACCAGTCCCAATGCTCGGTCAAAAGAAAAAAAAAATCCAAAAATAAAGCAGGTCACAGTCCAAGTCAAAGAGCAAGAAGAAAGAAGCAAAATGAAGAGCAAGAAACACAGGTGTGGCAGCCCGAAGAGTAAGCGCGCGGCCTCGCCTCACCACGGCAGCAGCGGAGGGCCCAGAGCCGATCAGCCTCACGAGCCTCCACCACTTCCCGCAGCTCCTCACACTCACCCAGCAGGTCTAAAAGCCCCTTTCGGAAGGCCGGCCGATCGTGGCTTCCGCGAGGGGAAGCCCACCCACCCGCGTGACAGACAATCGGGCGGGGGAGACGGAGAGGAGGTCGCCCCCCCGTGATGGCCAGAGATCACCAGGTGGGATTGGGATCACCAGCGAGGAAAAGGCGTCACGATTCCCTGAGTCCCCGCGATCGACGGAGGAATCGCCGGTCTCCATAGACGGCCTCTCTCAGAGGGAGTAATGGCCGCCAGGGCCTCCTTCGGACTGCGCTCACCCGTGCTGATGGGCAGAAGCGACTCCTCTTGAGCTAGTACAGGCCTGATGGGCCGAAGTGGCTCTATTTATTAAAAAATCTGAATGAAATCTCAGTGAAAGGCACTTTTTCTGGACTTTTCCTGAGCTGACGGGCCTTTTGGGCCAAAATGCTCCTCCTGGGCAAATACAGGCATTTTGGGTAAAAGGGACTGGTTTCTTGGCTACTAGGGGCCTTGTGGGCTGAAATTAATGGTTTCAGGCAGGCCAAACAACATTTCATTTCATTTCCATTTCATTTCAAGCACAGGGCAGGCCGAACAGCTCATTGCATTTTCATTTAATTTCCATTGCCATTGCAGTTTCAAGCACAGGGCAGGCCGAACAACTCATTGCATTTTCATTTCACTTATTGCCATTGCAGTTTCAAGTACAGGGCAGGCCAAGCCAAACAGCTGATTGCATTTTCACTTCACTGCCATTGCCATTGCAGTTTCAAGCACAGGGCAGGTCAAGCCAAACAGCTGATTGCATTTTCACTTCACTTATATTGCCATTGCAGTTTCAAGCCCAGGGCAGGCCAAGCCAAACAGCCGGGGCTGTCGTGGGCTGATGAGAGAGGGGTGAATAAGCTCTGAACTACAAAAGACTATATTATTGGTACTATTTGTTATTTATTGATCATTCACACCCTCCACAGGGCTCGAAATTGACGGTTGCCCGGGTGCCAATGACCACTCAAAGTGCCGCCGGGCAACCTAAACGGCGAGTCATTTTGCCCGGCTTGGCAACTTGGTTTATACCGAAGATAGACACAAAAAACTGGAGTAACTCCGCGGGTCCGGCAGCATCTCTGGAGAAAAGGAACGTGACGTTTTGTGTCGGCGACGGTTGTGGGAAAGATGCTAAGTGTGGCGTGACGGAGGGTCGGAGCGAATGTCGGGCCCCGCACAGCAGCAGCAGCAGCGGCGACGGCGGCGGCTCCATCTCCTCCTCCCGCACCCCGGCCCCGCCTGATAACGGCAGCTGCTGCCACTCTGCCAACGGCGCTTTCAAAACAGACCCTTGGAGGAGGGAGGTGTCGGTCAGAGGCGGAAGTAGAGTAAGGGGAGGGGGGAGAGAGACGAACCAAAACACTCTCGACAGACCTGCACCGATCCCGGTCTCCGGCGCTGCAATCGCTGCCGAACCACCACTGGACCATCCCCCACCCACCCGAGAGCCCGCACACGCCCGGGGGTGGCCAGAGACGTCGGGAGTCAGGCGGGCGCGGCGCCCCCAGGCCCACAGCCGGCGCAGAGAAGCAGCGCAAAACCCAGCTCAGCTTTGCCTGTCCCGCCAGGTTAACCAGCAGCCATGTCTGGATTGAGACGGGGCTGTAGGCGAGACAGGAAGCTGAGCTGAAATTACCGTTCACAGAAGCCTCGCGTGCGTGTGTGTGTGTGTGTGAGTGTGCGCATGCACGCGCGGCAGCCAAGATATTCTGTCCGCGGTCCCCTCCACACACACTTCCACACACACACACACACCCTCCACCTCACACATACACACACACACTCCACCACGCACGCACACACATTCCACCACACACACACACACATTCCACCACACACACACACACACACTTCCACACACACACACACCCTCCACCTCACACACACTCCACCACACACACACACTCCACCACACACACACTACACCACACACACACTCCACCACACACTCCACCACACACACACACTCCACCACACACACACTACACCACACACACACTCCACCACACACTCCACCACACACACACACACTCCACCACACACACACTACACCACACACACACTACACCACACACACACACACACTCCACCACACACACAAACACTCCAACACACACACTCCACCACACACCACCACACACACACACTCCACCACACACACTCACAGACTCACATACACACACACATATGGACTCACACACACACGGACTCACACATACACGGACTCACACACACGGACTCACACACACAGGGACTCACACACACACACGCTCACAAACACACGCGCTCACATACCCACACACAGAGACACTCACACACCCACTCACACACGCACAGACTCACACACACAAGCACATAAACACACACACACGCACTCACACACATGGACTGACACACATAGACTCACACACACGGACTCACACACATGCACTCACACACACACATGTACTCACACACGCACACACACACACATTCACACACACTCACACACCCTCCACCTCTCACACACACTCACTCACTCACACATTTGCACTCACACACACACATGCACTCACGGACACAGTCACACACACACACACACTCATACATACACTCACACACACTAACACTCACACACTCACACTCATACACCATATATATGGCAGTAAACTCTCTTGAATTTACTCACAGGGCTCAGCGTAGCCTCTCCACTGTGGCCTTCCGCAGTCAGTGGCACTTCCGCAATCTGCGCGACCTCTGCACTCACCGGAAATTACGCAATCAGCGCGACCTGTCCACTGTCACGAAATGAGCGGGACTTTTGAACCAAACGCAGTCGGGCTTAATAAAGCATTGCAGTTTCAAGTACAAGCAAGGCAGCAGGCCAAATAACTAATTTTATTTTCATCAAGGGCTAACAAATCTTAAGTACATTGCTGACTCACAGTTCAGTTGATTCCCAGCTTAGAATGAGAGTCGTCATCTTGGGCTCGCCATCTTGCAGAGAGACTGAGTTATGTCCAGGCATCCAGGGTTTTATAGTCATGCCCCCCCCCCCCCCCCCCCCACCGAAGGGGCATTACCTTCATCGCGGTGATTAACAGGAGAGTGGATCTTAGGGTTTTTAAAACATTCATAACTCTTTTATTTTTCATCGGGAAAAATCCTCAGGGCCAGATCAGCGGAGGAGGACTGTGAGTAAGATGGCCAAAAATCATAGCAATATACGGTAGTGTTTTTTCTAAAATCAATATACAGCACAGACAGGAAGTGGTCAAGATGAGACTTTTAATTATATACTAGACCAAGTGAAGACCCGTTGGGTCTGCTCCCCCAATGCAGCCATTCCCTACCCGTAGCCCCCATGGGAGACGTCCTCCAACTGACGATTCGAGCACTGAGCAGTGCGGCTGTTTTTAAATGGCGTCTTTGAGGCGAGAAGCGGGCGCCAGCAGCCGTTATGGTCGCTGGCCAGTAGGAGGCGACAAAAGGAGTGAGTGGGGGGGGGGGGGGGAGAAGGATTTTATTAAAAATGTGTACATAAACACGACAAAATGTAATGAGGAGTGGATACTTGGAATGAAAAGTGAAATCACTACCGAAATGGAAAAAATCTGGGCGTGTGTGGGTCTGGTGTTGGTGTAAAAACGAATCAAAGGCTGGCACCCACAAGTCAGGCAGAAACACACACACACAGTTTTAATATTATATAGAAGATATATATATATATTACTAGACCAAGGGGAACTGGGGGGGAGCCTGCAGTGTCACACACACACTAACCACCGCACACACGCACAGAGGGGGAGGGGGGAGGGGGGGTGAGAGGGGAAGAGGGCGAGAGGGGGATTACACGGGGAGGGGGGGGAGAGGGGCGAGAGAGGGGAGAGGTGGAGTAGTGGGGAGGGGACGCAGAATGGGGGAGAGGAGGGGGAGGAAGGGGAGAGGAGGTGGAGAGAGGAATGAGGAGGGGGGAGAGGAGGGGGTGGAGGAGGGGAGAGGGGGAGGAGGGGGGAGAGGGAGAGGAGGGGGGAAGGGGGGGATAGATGAGTGGGAGAGGAGGGGGGAGAGGAGGGGGGAGAGGAGAGGGGACAGGAGGGGGAGAGGATGGTGGAGAGAGGATGTAATAGAGAGCAGGGGAGAAGTTGGGGGGGAAAGGGAGGGGGTGGAGGGGAGGGGAGAGGGGGTTGGAGCAGTGGAGAGGGGGGTGGAGGAGGGGAGAGGGAGAGGTGGAGGAGGGGAGAGGGGGAGGAGGAGGGGAGAGGGCGAGGAGGTGGGAATGGGGGGGAGAGGGGTGTGGAGGTGGGGGGAGGGGAGGAGAGGGGGAGGGGAGAGGTGGAGAGGGGGCGTGAGGGGGGAGGGAGAGGGGGAGGTGGGAAGAGGGGGGAGGTGGAGAGAGGAGGGAGGAGGGGGAGAGAGCAGGGGAAGAGAGGGGGAGAGAGGAGGGGGAAAGAGGAGGGAGAGAGGAGGGAGAGAGGAGGGAGAGAGGAGGGGGAGAGAGGAGGGGAGGGGGCATGGGGAGGGGGGGTAGAGGGGGGAGGGAGAGTAGAGGGGAGAGAGGAGGTGGGGAGGAGGGTAGTGGGGAAAGAGGGACAGAGAGGGACACAGCGAGGGACACAGGCAGAGAGGGGAACAGTGGCAGAGAGAGGGACAGAGGGGGGGCACAGAGGGGAGACAGGCACAGAGAGAGAGGGGGGCGTGAGGGGGCAGAGAGGGTGCGGGGGGGGAGAGTTTGAGGAATGGGGGGGCGTGTCGTCAGAGGTGAGGGCTGGTGCGTGACTTCACAAAAGCAAGCCGGTGAGCGCCGGTGACCTCGGAATCTGCAGAACTTGCTCATTTTTTCTGCGCCTTTTGAAGAACGGGGGGGGGGGGAGGGTGGTGTAACTCGTGGAAAACAGCAGCTGCTTTAATACAGAGCCGGGGGGGGGGGGGGGGGGGGGGGGCTGCCACGAGTCAGGTGGGCCAGGAGCAAAGGCATTGTGATGTCAGCAGCTGGCCAGCGGTTATATTTGAAAAAAAAGTCAGATTAGTGAACAATCTTAGTAAAAAACTTGGGAAATGATTAACCAAATTTACAAAGGAGTGGATTTGTGAAATGATAAGGTAAATCATTTCACAAATGTACAGAGGCGTAGATTTCTAAAATCACAAGGAAAATCTCTACTGAAATATGTAAAGATTCCCCCGTTTCGGCGTCTGGTTATCGAGGAGATATGTTTCAAAGGCAAAATCACACACACACACACACACACACAAGTTTTAAAAGTATACTAGTATATAGATAGATGATATGATATGATATATATTTCTCAGCTTCTCAATCAAGGCTCATAATGGGTTTTTTTCAAAGTAATATGCCATAGTGCAGATGATATGCTCCAGCCGTTACATTTATCCTACCAGAGAATACTGTAAACCACCAACAACAACAGAGCCAGTCTTTGTCAATAATTGGAATTAAAATAATACCAACATCATATTGCACGAGCACTTTCAACAAATGCCGGCCAAATCATCTAATGATAACAAGTCACAACTAGACAAACAAAATTTAAATATGTACTGCTTCCCAGAAATGGTGTAATAATTCATAACAAAGTATGGAATCAGTAAGATCAGTTGTGATGCTATATGCCTGAGTGATTGTTAGACTGCAGTGAAAAATGCATTTGAAAATACTGCTGACAAAACCAAAAGATGAATTTCCCTTCCCAAATGTTTGCCCAAACTCAAATTAATGCAAATGCCTGAAAATAATCTAGTTGTAAGAAAGGATTAGAAAAACAAAAATGGCATTTTATCTTTGAAATTAAGAAACTGAAATGTTTTCTTTAATGGTTACAATTTTTAAATTGACCCTGGAAAATTCCTTTAAGAGTGAGGGTCGAGTACAGAGAAATAGAAGATAAATAATTGGGAAAATGAAAAATCACGTTTTTGATCATGTGAACGGTAGAAATGTAGAATCATTTAGCAGTAAAGCTATTAAGATGGATGGTAATTGAAGACAATTAAACAACAAGCAGTTAGAGCACAACCTCGCTGAGACAAAGGCCTTTCGTTTTTCTTGAGTATTTCTGGGCTGGAAGTTCCTTTGCACTGGCAAAGCTCTGTAAAACTGGCAGTGGGAAAACTTCTTGTGTATAATGCGCAGAAAAAATGCACTAGGTTCTTTCCTTCACTTCTCTGCAAAGCCAGAACAAGTGTGAGGAATTCAAGTGGTTCAAGGGTAAGGTGTTATAGGTGGGAGAGAAGCGGGGAATGGCAGTGGTGAGAGGCTCGAGAAAAGAACTCAGACTGACAAAAAACAAAAAGTGCTGGAGGAACTCAGTGGGTCAGGCAGCATCTCAGAAGGACACGGATAGGTGACATTTAGGGTCGGGACTCAATTAGACATCCGAAGAAATCAGAAACATAATCTATCCATGTCCTCCAGAGATGCCTCCTGACTCGCTGAGTTACTCCAGCACTTTTGATTTTTGCTCAAGATTCCAGCATCTGTGGTTCCTTGTGTCTAAATCAGCGTTAGCTGTAAAGGTAAAATATAATGGTTGAGAAATGAAAGGTTGGGTCAGGGTAGTTTGGGATTGCCTGATTGGGAGGAGGTTGGGATAATGCGAGCATTCCCCAATTGGAAACAATGGATGAATTGTGAAGTCCATACCCAGATGAAGTCCAAGCCTGCAGTGTTAGTCAAACAATCCAGAACGGTACAATAAATCTATTTATGACCTTCACAAAGCCATCAATGATGCCAAGAGGGAGCGAGCTAGAGTCCCGGGATAAGCACACGGACAGCCGTCAATTGTGGCATTATTTGCATTCTATAACAGCCTACAAAATAAATTCAGATAGCATTGCTGGCAACAGCATGTCCCTCCCCGATGAGCTCAGTGCATTCTACGCTCGCTTTGAACAGAAGAACAGTGTAAAGAAGTCAAGAGTTCAAACAACCTTGGGTGCGTCTGAACCACAATTACTGTCACAGGTGTCAGACTGGCCTTCTTGTGACTGAACCCATGGAAAGCAACTGGCCCAGATGGAGTCCCTGACTGCAACGTCAGGACTTGCACAGACCAGTTGGAAGGAGTATTCACAGGCATCTTGAACCCCTCCATACTCCAACCTCCTACTTTAAGAATATCACTATCATCCTAGTACCAAATAAAAGTAAGGTAACGTGCCTTAATGACACCATTCAATGGCTCTGACATCCATCATTATGATGAAGTATTTCAAGAGGCTGGTCATGGTGTACAATAACTCCAGCCTCCCAGACAACAGTTTCTGCAAAGGGATAATCTATGCTTACCTGTATAATAATGTTCTTTGATCCATATTCTGCTTGACAGCCTCTGGAAAATCTTTCGATAAAGATCTGGCAAATCATTTAATGAAAAATCTAGAGAGTTATACATTTTTAAATGGTCCAGAATACTTAAAACAAATAAATCAATTTACCAAAAATCCCCTTATTATAATATTTAAAAAATAAATCTCGAACAATAATCAATATGCACACGTCTATAGAATGTCTGGCTTAACATTCACAAAGATATAACATTGAAAATCAGATGTAGAATTTGCTGTGTGGAAGATGCAATATAATGAACACCTGGTTACCTGCCAGGCCTGTGATGAAGTTGCAATGCCAGAGTAGGAGTATGTTCGTGGAAAGCTCAGCCTTAATTACACTTCCAATACTTTCCTAGTGAATTGTCACCCCGGGTTCGAAGTAGAGGAATGCAAAAAACACACCGCATTTTGAAAAGAATAGAAAGTATAGAACCTCACCTTAGTAGATGAGTACAAACTGAAAAAGGGGCATGGGATATTTGCCACTCCAGATGAAATGTTCAGGATCAAACCCTTTTGTCTGAAAATATAGTATTTCAAAATATAAAATGGTTAAATGTGTAACACATAACTTTCACGATATCCAATGATAAAAAAGGATTAGAAGAGATGTGATATGGAATTTTTAGTTATCTGCCGCAAGATATTTTCAGGGCCAGATTTACCTATAAGCAAGACAAGCTTAAGCTTAGGGCCTCGAGGTCTATGGGGGGCCTCCGGTCAAGGCAGGACACCTACCGTTCAACTCTGGGCGGGCCCCCCTCTCTATCTCTCTCTGTCTCCCCCCGCTATCCGTGTCCGAGCCGCCTGGCTCCGCTCGCTCCTCCTCCGCCGGCATGGCAGGCCGCCTTGCACATGCGCATTGCTGCGGCCTGCACGTCCTCCCCCCTGCACATGCGCACAACCACGGCCAGCACATCATCGGCCGCCCTGCGCATGCGCACTGCAACGGCAACTGGTCGGCGCTGGGCACTTTCTCCCTCGCTTTGAATTATGGGAGATTTGGCCGCCGTGGCTGTCCGGTCGCTGCCTCGCCGCCAGCGCTGAAAACCAACGCGGAGGGGGCATCACAAGTGGAACAGTTTAGGGCCTCTCTTCATCTAAATCCGGCCCTGGATATTTTGTGCAATTTTTAATTCCTCAGCTAATCCCACCCAGGAAAATCCCTGCCTCTCTTCACACCACTGTTAATCCATTTCTCTTCCCCTATTAAAAACATTCTTGAATCTTCCCTTTGGAAATAAACATAACCATTCCACTGTGTGTCATACAGAATTAATAGTCTCAGCAGCTCAGATTCATCCATCATGAAGTCACTATCAACTGCAAATGGTGGAATCTTGAGCAAAACTCTAAGTGTTGGAGGAACTCAACGGTTCAGGCAACATCTGTGGAGGGAAATGGACAGGCAGCAATTTGGATTGAGACCCTTCTTCAGACCAAGGGTCCTGACGCAAATGATTGCCCATCCTTTTTCCTCCACAGATGCTGCCTGACCTGTTGACTTTGTGTTTTCTTCCATTATTTACCCAGTTATATGCTATTCCACTGCCAGAGATGATAACGATGAATACTTACATTTACATAACATTTAAAGCAGCATAACATCCCATGTAATCTCAACAAAATTAATCTGAACAACATAATGAGTCTTTTGACTAAATGACTGGACAAAGAGTTTTCTAATAGTGTATTTAAGAAGGAAGGCGAGATGGAGAGGGTCTTTGGGGCAGATCCAGGGTTTACAGCTCTGACAGACAGCCAGCAGGGGTAGTTAGCTCTAATCACAAAGAGCGAGAGTGGAGGAGCTCAATTATTTTGGAGCATTGCAGAGCTGAATGAGGTTACAATGATTAAGAAGAGCGAGGCATGGACTGATTTAAAAGCAATGGAGTGATTTCTTTTTAAATTGTAAAGTTTCTTAAGATTCAAGAGATTCATGTGCAAAATTAGAGCACATGGTATTGGAGGTAGGGTATTGACATGGATAGAGAACTGGTTGGCAGACAGGAAGCAAAGAGTCTGAATTAATGGATCTTTTTCAGAATGGCAGGCAGTGACTAGTGAGGTGCTGCAAGGGACCCTGGGTGTGTACAGTACATATTGACGAATTAGACGAGGGGATTAAATGTAAAATCTCTAAGTTTGCGGATGACACAAAGCTGGGTGGCAGTGTGAGCTGCGCGAAGGATGCAATGAGGCTGTAGGGGGACTTGGATAGGGTGGGTGAGTGGGCAGAAGCATGGCAGATGCAGGTTAATGTGGATAAAAATGAGGTTATCACCTTTGGTGACAAGAACAGGAAGGCAGTTTATTATCTGAATGGTGTCAGATTAGAAGAAGGGGAGATAGAAACAGAAAATAGGTGCAGGAGAAGGCCATTTGGCCCTTCGAGCCTGCACCGCCATTCATTGTGATCATGGTTGATCATCCACAATCAGTAGTCCGTGCCTGCCTTCTCCCCAAATCCCTTGATTCCACTAGACCCTAGAACTCTATCTAACTATCTTTCAAATTCATTCAGTGAATTTTCCTCTACTGCCTTCTGTGGCAGAGAATTCCACAAATTTGCAACTCTCTGGGTGAAAACGTTTTTACTCATTGATGGAAAAATGTATGTAACTATTTCCTTGTGTATTCTATCTGTGTCTGCACAAGATTGTTTACCGATACTGCCTAGGGCACAAGTAATTGACAGGTCTCGGTCAAGAGATTAAGAGTCTATCACAGAACTTGCAGAACGTCTAATCTTGCTCCGGTGTAACTTTCCACAGCTAAATGTTATTTCCTTTGAATTCTGTGTCCTTGTCATTACCATTTGTCTGGATGCTTTTTTGTCTAAATCAATGTATAAAAGAGATGGTTTTCAGCATTAGCTCAGAGAGGACTCCCACAGACACTTGGGCTCTGTGTGACTCTCTCTCTCACAATAAAGTTTGTTCAGTTTCTACCTCCGTTTTTGTAATAGTCTTTGTTGGAAAATTTCTAACATAATTGGCGCCCAGCGTGGGGCCCCAATACCTCTGTTGCCGGTTTTCAGGGGAACCAAGAGCGCTCATTTTAAGGTTCCTTACGGACACCGGGGCAGAGTGACGGGGCTCAACCGACACGCCGGAGGTAGGACTGAACGTTCCGTAGATAGTGGGGTCCCAGCTAAGTAATTTTGACTTTGCCGAGTTGTATTTTGTTACCTTCCTCAGAGACCCGGGACGGCATACAGAATTGTCGGGGACAATTGAAGAGAGTAGTTCGACCACTCCGGCGACTGGGTCGCCAAAGAAGTCAGGGACTTCAGAAGTCAAGTTGGACTTGACAGGTCCCTCCGTCCCCATTGTTTAATTATTCTGTATTTTTGATTATTCTGTATCTTCTTTTTTTTTTAATTTCTATATGCACTACTACTACGGACTGACGCAAAACTGCATTTCGTTGTACCCATACTCAGTATTTGTGCAATGACATTAAAGTTGAATTGAATTGAATTGAATTGAAAAGAGTAGTTGGACTACTCGGGTGACGGGGTCACCTAAGAATTGTCGGGGACAATTGAGAAGAGTGGTTGGACTACTCGGGCGACAAACGGGGTCGTCCAAGGTAAGAAGTTTGGGACTTCAGTCAAGTTGGACTTGACAGGGAAAAAGTATAGTCGTAATTCTCGAGGAGGGAATCAGAATGGGCTCGACAAACTCAAAAGGTTATGAAGGTGATGAAAAATGTATGTTTATACAAAGTAAGCGTAATTGTAAGTACTTAAACAAGTGGAAAGAAAGGTGTGACTTTAGTGGTAAGTTACTTGTTGATTGTTGTAAATTAATGTCTGCTATTGCCAAAGATGCAACAAAAGGAAGGAAGGATAAAGACAAGTTGGGCTACCATGAAGCACGTCTGTGGCTTCAGGAAGCCAGATCGCGCAGAGACGGAAAGGAAAAAGAGAAGGAACAACTTACCAAAAGTGAACCATTGACAAACGCTTTCCTCCAGAAGGGGGACAACGAGGTCTCCCACCGATCACCGGGTATGGCGAGTGCCCCCCCCCCCCTCCGTACACACCGGAGAAAAAGGGGGTGGCCTTGCCACCGGTGGAAAAAAAACGTCGGATCGTACTCAACAAGGGTTCTAACCCCCGTACTGGAACAAAAACCAACCATTAAGGAAAGCGGCCAGCTGCACCCAGGTTTGCAAAGTCTGAAAACCACTCGCTCAGGTACCGTTTATAATCTTCATGCAGGTCCTATATTTGAGCCTAAATCTCCATGGTCAATAAGACCAAGCGGGGCTGAAATGTATCCTATGATTGCAATGCCTAATCCAGACGCCGGCACAGTGGGGCCAATGTACGTGTACAGGCCATGGAATATGGAGGATATTAAAAAGGCACTGGGGGCATTCCACATCCTAGAGATAATTTCGCAAAGTGGCAGAGGGACTTTGGAAACCTGGTTGTAAGTTATTGTTTAAATACGGTAGAATATGAACAAGCGTTGCGAAGTCTTATCGGGTGTGATTGGTGTTTAATTGAAGGAGACTGGAATGCTATTGTAAATGGAGCACCCCTTCAGTGGGCACCAGGTCAGAATGATTATCATAACAGACGAATAGCTATTGAAAATCGAATAAGAGCACACTTCCAGAGAGGAGTCGATTACAATAAAATTAGGGAATGTACACAAAATAAAGACGAGCCTGTGCTACACTATTTCTCCAGACTTAGGGTTGGCTTTGAGGCAAATAGTGGACAAGAAATACCGATCCTGTGGGTGGATGATGGACCGTTTGCCCAACAGTTTAAAATCGAACTGTTAAATGGATTAAAACCCGAGATTAGTTTATATATAAAAAAGCACATGGTGGGATGGAATACAAAGGTACTCAATGATGTAAAAGATTGGGCAGTACATGTGGAGGAAAATACCAAACAGAAAAAGATTGTAAAGAACGCTTATCTGGCCAATGTTGAGGAAATAAGCGAAAATACCGTCTCTGTATTCTACCGGGTAAAATAAGGAGATCAGGGGCGGGGATGCCAGAGAGGCAGAGGAAGAGGTAGAGGCAGAGGTAGAGGGAGTAGGTCCCCAAGGGGGGAGGGATGTTTTGTCTGTGGAAAACTCGACCATTGGGTTCGAGATTGTCCCCAGGCTAAGCATATTACACTAAGAGAAGGCGAGGAGGGTTCAAGGTCCCGAAGCTATGACCGATCCTGACTGACCGAGGCTGAAGGGAGGGACAAATCAACCAGAGATACTCCCACTCCCCCAGCCGACAAAGAGCCTCTGCAAATATTGGATCTAGAAGAAATCTTCTACGCCTTACCTAAAGCCTACGATAAGTTTAATAGTGAATGGGGAAAGGATGACATTCTTATGCGATAGCGGAGCAGGTAAAACTGTCATAATAAAAGACGAAGAGCCCCCGGGAACACTATACTCCAAAAATTCAATAACTGTAAAGTCTGCCACCGGGCATACTAACGTGGAGTTCTTGAATAAACCACTTAAGTTCCAAGACAAATATCTAATATGTGTTGCGAGGAACAGGTACTGGTCTCAGCGATTTGTTCAGTAACTTTGCTAGGCCGAGATATTATGATGGGATTGTGGATTGGTATAATACCCACAACACATAGATGACCCAGATGTCAAAACACAAGTGGATATTTGAACTGCTGCATTACAAGCTTTGGATCTTGACTTTGAGGAAGAAAAAATCCGTAGAGTCACTGTTTAATCAAACACAGTTGCAAACGTAATCTGCTGCAGTTGATCCAAGAAGGGTTGAGCAAGGCATTGTGTCTTTAACTGCTGACATTTCAGCCATCATTGAGGAAGACTGTGTTAGTGATACAGTGCATATCGACCAATCACACATTGCACCACCCTTTTCTACAATGGTAACAGATAACAGCAGGAATTGGCGCTTCAGAGCTGATCTTTCCAAACAACTTATTTTGCTGCTGGAACTGTACAACCCCAAAGATGTGTATAACTATCTGCGCCCCTTATCTCTCAGCCTCTGTGCGGATAAGGCATCTTCAGTCCGATGGATTGCCTACAGACTGGCAGTGATAGAAGATGATTATATCCCAATAGAACAATTTGCTGAGCATTTGATGCCACATTTGCTACAGCTGTAAGTTATTTGGGCAAATCCTCCAAAATTATGGAAGAAATTGAATAAGCACATGGATATCTTAAAAGACAAATTTGCTGGCTGCAACGGAAAAAACCCCCCCCAATACACATCAAGAATCAAACCCGTCTGGCCTGTGGACTTGGACATCACACAACGGTGTGAACAGGGAAGGCTGAGACGGAGATAACGAGATTCTCTTGGATACACAAAGGGAGGAACCAAGCCTCAGCAGACGGTGGTAAACAGGCCAGCACAAGCACAATCACCATCGGGGATGATAACGATCAGGCTGAGGGATCATGACATCAGCAAACCCCTTATCATCGGAAGCCTATTGTTCATGCCAGATCGAAACTGGGAAACATCAAAAGAACCCCTTCTATCCAGAGGACCACCTGGGGGTTTCAAAGGAAGCTCAGGTATAAAAGCCGAAGTCAAGCCAGAACTCGCTCTCTCTTCCTGCTCTTCCTGCTCTGCTGGACAGCTCGTGGGCCTGCATCGACTTCGCTGTGAGTATCCTGGTGACCTGGTGAATTTCCCGAAATAGGAGGTTGAGGGGAGAAAGGTCAAGGGGGAGTATGCTTGCAAGTAACTTGTGTTAAAGTAAGTTTTACGACGTGCCCGATAGTTTTCGTCCATAGTTTTAGTTTAAATCATAAGTTTAGCCACGCATTGTGTAGTGTTGGTGAGATTCGATTTCTCATTGTTTAATAAAGCCTGTAAATTTTAGACTTGCTTTGAGTCCATCTTGGTTTCTGTTTTCTCTCATCAGCACACTCTGGTCAATTCAACCTTTGTATCATATCCCACCATAATTCCGAGGTCTAGAACCTAGGGGAATCCTTTTGTGGAGTAAAGGGAAACGCAAAACCCCTACAGAATGGCGACCGTGACAGGACCTCGGTGGTTTGGGTTATGTGATTTGTCAGAGGGGGTGAGAGAACGTAGCAAGATGGAGGAGAGAATCTCCTCTTATCTGTTTAAAAAGATCAATCTCACCAAACAATGGGTGATAGCACTGTTGAGAGCTGAGCAGCCCGCAGAAGCTGCAGCTCAATGGACGGAAAGCAAAGCGTATAGTAAAGGGCAGGAAAAGGCAGTTTGGCTAGCGTGCCTATCACAGCAGGTAGCCAATATGCAGAGACAGATAGATAGACTGGAAGAGCAACTGAGAGAAGCTAGGGCCAGTGCTGAAGAAAGCGCTAGAGAAGGGGAAGGGCTATCTGAGGAATGCAGTAAAGCCAGGCAGTGTATCTTGCAGGCGAGGGAGTCCCACAGAAATGCCCAGGAATTCCTCCAATGCCAGGTGGTAGAGGCAAAGGAGAGGGAATGGAACGCCCAGGAACTCCTGGCTCAGAGTATACAGAAGTGCAGGGAGCTGGAGGGAAAGTTCCAGGATATACAAGCAGCATACAGGGTGGCCCGTAGCGAGCTAGGCAATAGTGATCACGGGCCTTGCCAGGCGAGGATAGCGCAGCTGGAGGAGACTCTGTCCAAGACTAGGGGACGGGTTCACCTGGTAGGACCAGGGGGGTCCCCCGGGGGCAGAGGGCTTCCCTCAGCAGATGATTCCCCAGTGGCAAAGGGGAATAGACCGCCTCCTGAGGCGCCGGGGATAGGTCCGGGTCGGCAGGTGGGGTTCGGGTTGTCCGGGGAGGGACAGGCCCAAGGAGGGGCGGGAGAGCACCCTCAGTTAGCGGCTTCCGCGCCATGTGTAGCACACCACGAGGTGGTGGGGTTACCGATCATGGTGGGAGAGCCAGGGGTAAAGGGGCAACAGCCCAGAGTAGGGCAGATGTGCCCGGCACGGCAAAGGAAATATGGTCCCCCGGTAGGGCAGGCAGATAGGGGGCCCATAGAGAGTGATATCATCATTCCCCATGGGGCACATGTGCTGAGGGGGATGGTGGCTCAGGTTCCCAAGTTAACCAGGGCAGGAGACCCGTCATTGCATTTTATGGAGGTGCAGCAGGCAGCCGACATAAACGATTGCGATGAGGTAGAACGGGTAAAGCTGCTACTGATGACCCTAGATTCATACCTATGCAAGGCAGTGACCTCCAGGGAAGGGGGAAGACCTGAAACATGGGTAGCGGCACAGACAGCGGTTCTGGAGGCCATGGGGTTGAATCAGGGTAGTCCTTTCACCAGGGTGGGGGAGACGGAGCAGCAGGTAGCTGAGTCCCCGGACATGTTCGCAGACAGGCTGTGGGCAGTGTATGAGGGAGCGTGTGGGATGCCTTTAGATAGGCAGAATTTAGATGGGAGAACAGCTCACTGGCTGAAGACTCTGGTGGCGAATTGCCTCCCGCGAGTTAGGGCAAGGGCCGAGCACTGGTTCGACCCAGCTGACCCAAACCTTAACGAGGCGGAGGTGATCAGGAAGCTCACCCTTGCGTACCGCAATGGAGAGAGAAGTGAGGAGAAGCCCTTCAAGGGCAAGGTGCACGAAATAGTACCGGCACCCCCCAAAAGGAGGCAGTGGAAACAGGAAGGCAGCCAGACCTCTTCCGAGATGAGGCCGGTGTGCTACGGGTGTGGGAAGCCCGGGCACTACAAGAGGGAGTGCAGAAACCCAAGTAGAGCAGTGGGGGATAGGACCCCGGTAACAATAGATGTAAGAGATCTAATTACCTATTTGCAGTCAAAGGCGGGAGGGTCCGGACAGGTAGCCATGGCAACAGGCCAGGGCGCGCCCGTATCCGCACCCCCGGCACCTTTATGACTGCCAGCGAAGCAGCCCACATTCCTATGCCCGTTAGAGTATGGCCCATGTGGGAGACCCTGGGTCAAGATGGAGGTCCAGGATGTGGTCGGGAGTTGTCTGCTGGACATTGGTGCTTCCAGTAGCATTGTCCACACGGAAAACCCCCGTACATCCCCTCTATCTAGTAGGGTGCCCTATAGTCCACGAGGAAAGGGAAATCAGAGGGCGGATGGCTTGGCCAGGGAAGGAGCCAGGAGTGGGAAAGCATGGGATCCCCATGAGGAAGGACAGGTAGCTGCAGCCAGGGAGCAGCCTCGAGAAAAGGAGTCCACGGTCCAGGCACAAGACCCCATTTTAAAGGCTGCCTCAGCAGCCATTTGCAGGCAGGAGATGATAGAGGGACCGTATGGGGGTAAAGATCAAGAACAGACCCGGGTTGATGTGGAAACCATAGGGAAGCCAGGCGAGTCCACAGGTAGTCAGTCTGAAGTAGCCGGCTGTGTTCCAGGGCAAGGACTGGAAGCAGCGGAGAAGGAGGCTGACTCCAGCCCTCCGCAGGCAGGTACCGTAGACTGCCTAAGAGAGGCAGAACTAGCAGAAGCAGAGGAGATGGAGGTATCACCTCTGGTGTGGGAACCCCCGGTCAGACGTAGGAGTGACAGGGTCACTAAACCCCCAGTAAGGTGGTCCCCATCCCTAATTAAACCTAGGGCTGGGGCCGGCCACAGGAGGGCCGGGAAGGAGAGTGGCCGAAACAGGGCACTACGGAGTGCGGCTGGAGGGAGCCCAGTCTCCACAGGGAACGTAGGGGTAACTCAAAACCCCGTAGTGCAAAGGGAGGTGAGGGGCAGTCAGGCCCCTCGACAGGAGGAGTTCTGGCCTGCACGGGAGGGCCCACCAGAGGGGTGGCCCCAGCGTGACGGGGACCAGTTATGAGTTGGCCACCCGGAGACGGGTGGCGTTGTATATAGCATTGGTTTGTGTGTAAGTAGATGTAGTGTTTGGTAATTAGATATAAGGTTTTGTATAGCTACAGGGGAGTACAGGGACAGACAGTACGGGATCGAAGGGATGTGCTGTGGAAAAGTGGACCATAACAGACAAAACAAAACCCCAAATGCCATTTTAGGCGGATAGCTCTGTGGAGGCAAGGAGGTGTTTTGCTTTGTTTTCCAGATAAGTAGCCCCGCCGTATGGATGATGGCAACGATGTGCCTCCGGATGTGCGTGGCGCGTCGCGGGGACACGGAGGAGTACCCACATGGTGCCCCCGCGAGACGGAATTATTATATCAGGCCCTGTTAAAAGACATGTTCCAGAAATTCCACAACCTGGATTTTGGGGACATAGACATAGAAGAGATGTACCGCGGGGGAGGGGATTTCACTTTGGGGTCCGGTAGGCAAAGACGAGGGGTGGTTAATGACGGGTTTACAGCATTTAACACGGGGACATCTATTATTAATAGCATGGACAACGTAGAACTGGCCTTGCAGATCAATCAGTTGAAGGGCCAGTTAAGAAAGGTTCTGGGGGAGGAAAATGCGGTGGTAGGATCGGGACTGCACGAAGAGGTGGCAATGACTCTACATCTAAAAGAAATCATAGCACAATTGGAGACACATGCAAAAACGATAAACGCTTTGATTAAAGAGGACCGGAATGCGTCCGATCAGGCTGCACAGAATGAGGTGTGTGGGCTGTATGGTGCGTGGTTGTTGGGGGAGGGGAGGAGCAACCTGGAAGACCTGAGGCAAGGTCGGGTCCCCTCCTGGATAAGCAACCAGCACCTAGCAGCGCTACACCCTTATAACAGCACTTTGAGTCCTTGTCAGCTTCGTGTGGCCTCCGAGGCCTACCCGGTACCGGTGGATTGCGGAAAATCCAATCACACCATAATGGGAGTGGTCGTACGAATCCCGGTAATGGGAACCTCGGCACGACCAGCTCCTCTGTACCGAGTGGAGAACGTGGGAGTTGTTCGTGGGGGGGTGCATATTCGCTACGGGAAGGTCCCGCCCTATGTCATAGTGAGGGAGCAAGCTGTGACAGGCATTGACCTTTTGGGTTGTCGGAGCCGGGGAGCACAGGTAATCCTGTGTCCCCAGCACATGGGCGCTGAGGCTAGGCCTCAGTGTGGGTTCAGGACTGTTGGGGCACAGCCTATAAACTGCACCATGGAGGCGATGGCGGCAGACCATGTCCCTCCACAGGTGGCGTATATAGGCAGTGGGACGTACTGTGTCACCACAAGTGCCCAGCGGTATCAGCACGGATCACAGCTGTGGTGCCCGATACCGCACAGCAGCTTCTGCTTTAAACCCAGGGCAGAAGTCCATGTGGCACAGCAGCGAATATTACCCATCCCGGAACCTTCTTCGGTTCACCTCTCGGTACGAGAAAATGTAACTGACTTATTTGACTATGTTGCCCATTTTGGGTATGATATTCCCCCAGTGAATGAAAAATTAAAAGAGTTGCTGGTGGCGGTCGAGTTGTCGCACAAACACTTCTTCTCCCTGGAACAAAAGACTCTGGATATCGCCAGGGAGATCGAAGAGATCAAGTCTCCAAGTTGGTGGGACCTGGAGTCCTGGATCATAGTACCAGCATGGGTCCGCATCGTGTCCCATGTTCTGATCATCTGCCAGATGATAATTGTGGTGTATTTGCTATGCATTAATTGCAAATTTAAAAGGCGGAGGAGGATGGCCAAATTACAACAGCTGGTAAATCGAGCCGCCCGACGTCACCATAACGACACCCCATCACTGTAAAATGTCTGTACTCTAGTGCAATAGTTTTTGTACATAAGTTGTAATCCCTGCATTTTCAGGGAATGGTCGTGAGGGTACTGTATGGTTTGTGGGATTGATGTAAAGTAAAAGGTGTATAGTGTAAGTTAATGTGCTTCGAGGGCCTAGTTTAGCGATTAAGGGGGCTTTCGGGGTACATAATTTCACCTTCTCACCAGGAGTGTTTACAGCTCTTGAGGCTGGAGGATTGCCCACTAACTTTGTCAATCGACACGGTCCGTGCGAGCCTGGACGTGTCGTAGGGGCATGTAAGTTATTTGGGCAAATCCTCCAAAATTATGGAAGAAATTGAATAAGCACATGGATATCTTAAAAGACAAATTTGCTGGCTGCAACGGAAAAAAACCCCCCCCCAATACACATCAAGAATCAAACCCGTCTGGCCTGTGGACTTGGACATCACACAACGGTGTGAACAGGGAAGGCTGAGACGGAGATAACGAGATTCTCTTGGATACACAAAGGGAGGAACCAAGCCTCAGCAGACGGTGGTAAACAGGCCAGCACAAGCACAATCACCATCGGGGATGATAACGATCAGGCTGAGGGATCATGACATCAGCAAACCCCTTATCATCGGAAGCCTATTGTTCATGCCAGATCGAAACTGGGAAACATCAAAAGAACCCCTTCTATCCAGAGGACCACCTGGGGGTTTCAAAGGAAGCTCAGGTATAAAAGCCGAAGTCAAGCCAGAACTCGCTCTCTCTTCCTGCTCTTCCTGCTCTGCTGGACAGCTCGTGGGCCTGCATCGACTTCGCTGTGAGTATCCTGGTGACCTGGTGAATTTCCCGAAATAGGAGGTTGAGGGGAGAAAGGTCAAGGGGGAGTATGCTTGCAAGTAACTTGTGTTAAAGTAAGTTTTACGACGTGCCCGATAGTTTTCGTCCATAGTTTTAGTTTAAATCATAAGTTTAGCCACGCATTGTGTAGTGTTGGTGAGATTCGATTTCTCATTGTTTAATAAAGCCTGTAAATTTTAGACTTGCTTTGAGTCCATCTTGGTTTCTGTTTTCTCTCATCAGCACACTCTGGTCAATTCAACCTTTGTATCATATCCCACCATAATTCCGAGGTCTAGAACCTAGGGGAATCCTTTTGTGGAGTAAAGGGAAACGCAAAACCCCTACACAGCTAGCATCTGATCCTGTGCCAAACTCAGAGTACTGTTAGCAAAAACTTTGAGGCAAACACTAATGGAAAATGGATGAAGTGGAAAAACAGGAGGATGGACTGTGGAGAATTGCCTGTGTTATGAGCCATGGGGTAACCCATGTCTCAACAGGAGAAATGGTGCAACTAGTCGAGAAGGTGTTCAAAACCTATGGGTTCACGAGTTATGCAAAGAAGTACTGCGAAACGTGCGAGATATGTGCCAGGTACAATCCACAAGGAAACATGAAGAAACAACAAGGGAAGTACCCACAACCAAGGTACCCATTTCAAAATTTAAATATGGACTTTATTGAATTAACCCCCTCGCAAGGGAAGAAATATTGTTTAGTGATTATTGATATATTTTCCCGATGGGTTGAAGTTTTTCCCTTTGCCAATGCGGATGCATTGACAGTGGCAAAAGCTTTCCTCAGGGACATCATACCAAGGTTCGGGATACCAGAGAAAATATATAGTGACAATGGGAGCCATTTTGTCAATGAGGTAATAGAGAAGCTCACGGTGACCCTAAAGATACAATTAAAACATCACTGCTCTTACCACCCACAGTCTGCAGGGTTAGTAGAAAGGACTAATGGAACTATTAAAAGCAAATTAAGGAAGGCAATGGCAGAAACGGGATTTTCCTGGATAGATTGTCTCCCATTAGTCTTATTAAATATGAGAATGCTGCCAAGTACGAGGGGAATGTCCCCGTATGAAATATTGTATGGTAAACCATTCCAATACCCTGTTCTACAAAAGGTTTTCTGAAACAGTAAGTGAAGATAGTACCCTAGCACAGTACATGAAGAAAATGCTAAGAAACAAATCTCGTGTGTTGAAAGGTTTAACAGGTCTTGACCAAGTGGAAGGGGATCTCGTGGAGGAATTAAAACCAGGAGACTGGGTGTTCGTAAAAATTATCAAAAGAAAAAGGTAGTCAAGCCCTCGGTGGGAAGGTCCGTATGAAGTACTACTTACTACTCCCACTGCGGTAAGAATTGCCGAAAGGCCAACGTGGGTACATATCACACACTGCAAAAAAGTAAAAATCCCAACTTCAGAGTAGGAGAAAGGGGGACCGACGATGGCTGACGGCCTGTATAGGTCCAGTAACGATCGGAAACCTACACCTCAGAAACCATGAAGTGGGGGCTGATTATTCTGAGTGGAATTGCATTAATCACCACAGCATATGCGAAGTATACAATATACCTGACCCGAGGAAGTACTAGCACTTTTGAAATCGACCCACGTCAGTATAAAACTGACAGTTGCGAGGACAAAGCATACGTAACAGATGGGGTGTATGTCTGTCTAGCACCCTGCTCAAAATGGCATTATGTTTTCCAACACTCTTGAGTCCTCAGGCTATAAAGAGCAATGGAGCATGGAGCAATACCAGCGATGGTCATTAAAAAGAAAGTCCTACACCCATACGAACCCTGGCTGGAGTAACCGGGGAAGATGGGGAAATACACAGCCTACTTGGAAAACGTATATAACCGTGAGAAACATCCAGAAGAAAGATGAAGGGTGGTATTACGTGTGTGTCGAAGTTAGTTGGAAGGATCCCTGTAGCCAGTTGGAAGTGAGAGTAGTCGAACCAGCAGACACTGAAGATACAGATGATGATGCTGTTTACTCTCGTAACACTGAAAGATGTGAAGGAGAAATCCGAGACAAGGAATAGAGTGAAAAGGGAACTTGCTAAAGGTTCTTTTGATGCACACATTTACATAGATGAAATTGGAGTGCCTAGAGGGGTTCCAGATGAATTTAAGGCACGCAATCAGATAGCTACAGGATTTGAGTCTGTCATCTTCTGGTGGTCCACCATTAATAAAAATGTAGATTGGATAAATTACTTATATTATAATCAGCAGCGATTTATCAATTATACAAGAGATGCTGTGAAAGGGTTAGCCGAACAACTAGATCGGACCAGTCTAATGGCCTGGCAGAATAGAATGGCCTTGGACATGCTACTAGCAGACAAGGGAGGAGTATGTGTAATGTTCGGATCATCTTGTTGTACCTTTATTCCCAATAATACCGCACCTGATGGGTCGGTCTCCAGGGCCCACTTCACTGGCAGAGGAATTGGCTGAGAATTCAGGAGTCGTCACCTCCTGGACAGTGTTCCTGGACTCATGGTTCGGGAAATGGAAAAATGTTGTTTTTTCTGCACTAACCGCTTTGATAGTCATTGCATGGGGTACTGGTCTGCCTGGGCTGCTGCATCATCCCCTGTGTGAGAGGACTCGCCCAGCGGCTGATTCAAACGGCCCTCACTAAGAAAATGACTATGTTATACGAACTAATACCAACCAAAGCAGAAGAGAGACAATGCTATGAAATTGACTTGAGAGAAACATTCCTGACTGATTGAACCCTCACGAATGATCGAACTACAGAAAGTCGAGAGAACATGTGGTTCTGTGAAGAAACTTGGGGACTTCAACTCGAAGGACATAAATTTGTTTTAGATTATAATTCAGTAAATTTGTATAAAGAGGAGGAAAATGATGGAAACATTTATGTAACTATTTCCCTGTGTATTCTATCTGTGTCTGCACAAGATTGTTTACCGAAACTGCCTAGGGCACAAGTAATTGGCAGGTCTCGGTCAAGAGATTAAGAGTCTATCACAGAACTTGCAGAACGGCTAAACTTGCTCAGGTGTAACTTTCCACAGCTAAATGTTATTTCCTTTGAATTCTGAGTGTCCTTGTTCATTACCATTTGTCTGGATGCTTTTTTGTCTAAATCAATGTATAAAAGAGATGGTTTTCAGCATTAGCTCAGAGAGGACTCCCACAGACACTTGGGCTCTGTGTGACTCTCTCTCTCACAATAAAGTTCGTTCAATTTCTACCTCCGTTTTTGTAATAGTCTTTGTTGGAAATTTTCTAACACTCATCTAATGGCCTCCCCTTTATTCTTAGACCGTGGCCCGTGGTTCTGGACTCCCCCAACATTGGGAACACTTTTCCTGCATCTAGCTTGTCCAGTCCTTTCATAATTGTATACGTTTCTATAAGATACCCTCTCATCCTTCTAAATTCCAGTGAATACAAGCCCAGTCGCTCCATTCTTTCATCATATGTCAGTCCCGCCATCCTAGGAATTAACCTTGTGAATCAACGCTGCACTCCCTCAATAGCAAGAATATCCTTCCTCAAACTAGGAAGACATGATGTCAGACATGGGTGCAATGAGGCCTGGGTGTGCTTGTACATCAGACACTGAAAGTAAGCATGCAGGTACAGCAGACAGTGAAGAAAGCCAATTTGGCCTTCATTGCGAGAGGATTTGAGTTTAGGAGCAAGGAGGTCCTACTGCAGTTGTACAGGGCCCTGATGAGACTGCACCTGGAGTATTGTGTGCAATTTTGGTCTCCTAATTTGAGGAAGAACATTATTGCTATTGAGGGAGTGCAGCGTAAGTTCACCAGGTTAATTCCCGGGATGGCAGGACTGACATATGATGAAAGAATGGGTCGACTAAGCTTATATTCGCTGGAATTTAGAAGGATGAGAGGGTATCTTATAGAAACATATAAAATTGGACAGGGTAGATGCAGGAAAATGTTCCCGATGTTGGGGAAATCCAGAACCAGGGGTCACAGTTTAAGAATAAGGGGTAGGCCATTTTGGACTGAGATGACGAAAAACTTTTTCACTCAGAGAGTTGTGAATCTGTGGAAATTTCTGCCGCAGAAGGAAGTGGAGGCCAATTCACTGGATGCTTTCAAGAGAGAGTTAGATTTAGCTCTTAGGTCTAAGGGAATCAAAGGATATGGGGAAAAAGCTGGAATGGGGTACTGATTTTGGATGATCAGCCATGATCATATTGAATGTTAGTGCTGGGTCGAATGGCCTACTCCTGCACCTATTTTCTATGTTTCTTTGTTTAACTGGGCCCAATCTAGATTAGAGAGCAACAGGATAATGAATGAGATGGCTAATGGGGAGGGTTTTGAATTACCTCTAGTTTATGGAATAATAACTCTGTAACATTCAGCTAGGAGGAAATATGCCAAGACGTCCTCAGCATTGACGGGACCCATGAAGTCTCCTGGTAGTTCATAAGGTCATTAGTGATAGAAGCAGAATTAGGCCATTCGGCCCATCAAGTTTATTCTGTCATTCAATCATGGCTGATCTATATCTTCCTCCTAACCCCATTCTCCTGCCTTCTCCCCATTACCTTTGACAACCATACTAATCAATTTCGTGAAATTTGGACTAGAAATCCCTTCTGTTGATCGTCACTTAAGACTTTATTTGGCCTCATAAAATTCAGAGAACATCGGCTGTTGACTAAGTACACATCTCAGATTATGGTTTAATTTGAGGACTTACCGATCTTTCATCATCGGCAAAACAAGTTGAGTCATCTGCAAATTACAGTGAAATATTATCGCGTTGTTAGATTTCACGCTTTCAATTTAAATAGAACATTTTGTTTACTATGTGTACAAAAGAATCACCAGAATTAAGCTGCAGAAACATGTCCTGGCGGAATTAAACAATGTCATTTGGATATTAATTTGGTGAGTCAGGTGTGCTACGGGATGTGTTGCTACCTTGCTGCTCCAACGAGCTGGGTTCATTTCTGATTTCCAATGCCATCCGGGTAGAATTGGCAATATCACTTATGACTGCCTGTCTTTTACCCAGTAGGGCTCAGGTTTCCTGGCACATCACAAAGACCTGCTATAGATTAGTCCGTGTTGTTGGCTGGTGGGTGAATCTGGAGGATGTTAATGGACACATGTGAAATAATTGTTTGCAATGAAATAAGTAGGAAAAAAGGACTGATTGCACAGTTCTAAGAGCCTGCATAGACTTGTCATAAGCAAGTACATAATATGTACCTCATTACAAGACTATGTGTAGGAGCTTGGAGCTTAGAGGTTGGGAGATGTATTGGGCTTATAGTGGTGATGAAACTCTGTTTATACCACAATGGACAGCTGTTACATATGCTACATATTCATTGTAGCAGTCCCAACCTCCTGCACTACTTTGTATCAGGCACACTCACCACACACACACACACTGTGATTAGGTATGTAAGCACTTTCAGTATCACTACGCCACACAGACAAAGGAGCTGAATAAAGGAGTAAATTAAGGCAACTGAAACAACCTGAATTGTGTCGTTATTATCAGGACATCAAACCCGAAGACACAACATGGTGGCAGCGGTGACTTTCGAGTAAAAAACCGCGCTATTGTGAATCGCTATTGTGAATTAGGAACAGCGGCTGCAGAGAAATTGATTTTTTTTTTGTGCACCCGCCTAACAACACAAGATGGCGGCCTCCACAGCAGCAATGAGCCTCCACCCTACGATGAACTGGGACGCCGATGATGTGGTGGAGGCGTTCAAGAAATTCAAACAAAAGAGCCAGCTGGCATTCAAAAGCTTCCTGAAAGGAACTGCAGATGAAGAGAAGGTCAGTTATATTTTACTATGGCTCGGGGAGAAGGGTCTAGACATTTTTAACAGTTGGAGCTTAACAGAGCCCGACTGCAATAATTCGGGAATAGTCCTTGAAAGGTTTGCGAACCATATGGAGCCCAAATCAAACCACAGAATCCATCGGTATGAGTTCCAAGGGCTAAGACAAGACCCACAAGAAACAACCGACACTTTCCTGTCGAGACTAAGGAACGTGGCCAAGAAATGCAGATTTGGTGATGAAGATGACAGAATTGTCGACCAGCTAATATGGGGGTGCGCCCACCAAGAGGTCCAAAAGTCCCTAATAGGGAAAGACACCCTCAACCTAAAAGACGCCGTAGATGCTGCCAGAGCTTTCGAAGCCACAAGGAAACAAATGTCCTCCCTCTGCCTTCAAGTTGGCTCATCTCAGAGCAGCACCAGAGTGAATATAGACGCTCTCTCAAAACGTGACCCTGGCTCCACCTTAAAGGCTCCAAAGCAGACATTTTCTAGGCATGCAAACAAACAAGCAAGCCAAAGAAGCTGCTGGAACTGCGGTACAGAGCATGCATTTGATGATCGCAGGGAGTGCCCAGCATACGGGACTACCTGCAACTCCTGTGGGAGGCCTAACCACTGGAAGAAAAGGTGTAGGTCAACAAAATCATACAGCACCAAGCCAAAGCAGCAATGGTCAAAGAACGATAGAAATACGAGAAGGAAACAAATACACGCACACGTCCAACAGGAAGAGGAGATAACCTCAGATACCTCTGAGGAAGAATTCCTTTCCGTTGGGACCATTGACGTCCACGAAATGGGAAACAACAAACCACATAGCAACAGAGATGAAGCATATACTATAATACAACTACAGAAAAAAGTGGGAAAGAAAAGAACAACGATTAATCTAAGGCTCAAAATTGATACTGGAGCCCAGAGCAATATCTTACCAGTCAATCTTTACGGAAAGATATTCCCTGAACACATGACAAAAGATGGCAGCATCAGGAAAGGAATCCTTAGAAGTAGCGATGTAGTCCTAGCTGCATACGGAGGTTCCATAATCCCACAGCTAGGCAAAACAATCATAGCAGGAACATACAAAGGGAAAGAAGTGAAATGCCCCTTCTACATCACTAAATCGAAAGGACCTGCTATTCTCGGCCTGGACACGTGCCAAAGACTGAAGATTGTGTCAATCAACCATGAAATCAAGACAAACTCCTGCAGAATTGACAGAAACATACCCATCAAAAACCGGCCGCCCATCAGGAACAAAGAAGAATTGATGGACATGTACCCAGAGTGTTTTGACGATACCGTTGGTTGTTTTGAGGAATACGAATACCATATCACAGTAGACCCCAGTGTGAAGCCAGTGATCCACCCACCCCGCCGTGTTCCCCTTGAACTGAAAGAGAGGCTAAGGGAACAACTAAACGAAATGGAAGAAAAGGGCATCATCACAGCAATAACTAAACCAACTGATTGGGTAAATTCAATTGTTATCAAAGAAAAGCCAAACGGAAAACTAAGGATATGCCTTGATCCCAGGGATCTGAACAATGCATTGAAGCGCGACCATTATCCAACTCCAACCCTTGAAGAGATCACACCAGCACTGGCCGGTTCCAAGGTGTTCAGCAAGCTGGATGCTAGCAATGGATATTGGAACATCAAAATAGACCGGAAGTC
This sequence comes from Amblyraja radiata, assembly GCF_010909765.2. Lineage (NCBI taxonomy): Eukaryota > Metazoa > Chordata > Chondrichthyes > Rajiformes > Rajidae > Amblyraja > Amblyraja radiata. Next base: position 43,117,502 of record NC_045958.1, read on the forward strand.
ATCAATGCTCACCACTTTCAACACGCCATTTGGCAGATTCAGATTCAACAGGCTCCCATTCGGGCTGAAGGTGAGTCAAGATGTCTTCCAGCGGAAAATAGATGAAACATACAAAGGCTGTAAAGGGGCAATCGGGATAGCAGATGATATCCAAGTATACGGCAGAGATGAAAACACGCATGATTACAACCTCCATGAGGCTATGGAAAAAACTCGAAGAGCCGGCATAAAGCTCAATGCAGACAAATGCATAATCAAAGAAAGGGAGTGCAAATTCTTTGGACTGATTTACTCTGCAGAAGGAGTGAAACCGGACCCTACAAAAGTGGATGCTATCAACCACATGGAGGAACCCAAAGACAAGAAACAGCTAAGAAGTTTCCTAGGGCTCATACAATACATGGGAGTCTTCATACCTAAGCTTGCTAATCACACAGCAAATCTCCGTGAATTGATGAAAGACGACGCTGAATTTGATTGGTGTGCTTCACATAGCCAAGATTTTGGGAAATTAAAACAACTCATCAGCAAAGAAACGATCCTGCAGTACTATGACAGACAGAAACCTGTAACACTCCAAGTTGATGCCTCCATGAGAGGAGTTGGAGCAGTACTGATACAAAATGGCCGACCTATTGCGTATGCATCCAAAGCACTCACTCCTACAGAATCAAGGTACGCAAACATAGAGAGAGAACTCTTAGCAGTAGTCTATGGCTGCGAGAAATTTCACACTTACCTATATGGAAGGTATTTCGACATCGAAACAGACCACCGCCCTCTAGAACAAATCGAAAAAAAAAACCTCACCAAAGCACCAGCCAGACTACAGAGACTATTACTGAGGCTACAGAGCTACGACTACAACATCAGATACAAGCCAGGAAAAGACCTGCTGCTAGCTGACGCCCTATCCAGACTATCAACACATGACAAACAAGAGATGGAAGGGCTGAGCATAAAGATCCACCACATTGTGAGTGTGACAAGCGTGAAGCTGGAACAGATCAAAGAGGAAACAGCCAGAGATGAAGAACTCCAGCTCCTCACCCAAATGGTAATACAGGGGTGGCCAGAAAAGAGACAACAAGTTCAGCCTATCCTCCGCGAATACTGGACCATCCGTGATGATATTTCGGTAGAGAATGGAGTCCTGATGGCCGGATCACGAATCATCATACCCAAGTCCATGAAAAAAGAAATCCTCGAAAAGATCCACCAGGGACACTTAGGAATGGAAAAGTGCAGACTCCGTGCTAAATCCGCTGTGTACTGGATAGGCATGTACAAGGACATAGAAAAGCTGGTATCTACATGCCACATATGCCAAAAATACAGGAATTCACAACAGAAGGAGGAAATGACACCCAGTGATATCCCAAGCCGGCCATGGCAAACCATCGGAGCAGACCTGTTCACAGAGAACCAGCAATGGTATTTGATTATGGCCTGCTACTACTCCAAATTCCCATTTGTGAGAAACATAAAGGACTTGAAAGCTAAAACAATTGTGTCAATTGTTAGAGGGTTGTTTGCAGAGCAAGGAATACCTGAGCAGATCGTATGTGACAATGGAACCCAATTCACATCTCGGGAATTCAGAGAGCTGGCCACCGAATACGGGTTCAAAATCACAACATCTTCACCACATTACCCAAAGGGCCATGGGTTTATTGAAAGGCAAGTACAGACAGCCAAGAAAATACTAATAAAATGCCGAGAGGCAAAGGAGGATCCAAACCTGGCACTTTTATCCTTACGGGCAACTCCACTAAAGGCTGACATGAAGTCTCCTGCAGAAATGCTAAATGGCAGGAAATACAAAACCACCCTGCCAAGCAAAATCCAACCCCCTATCGACCAAGAAGAAACAAGGGCAAAATTGGCAGCTGCCCAGGAGGAGGGGCTGAAACAATACAACAAAAATGCACAGTACTTGCCTGAACTATTTCAAGGCCAAAACGTACATGCTCAGGATCCAACAACAAAGAAATGGACCCCAGCACAAATCACCAGCAGGGCTGGAACCCCAAAATCATATATCATAGAGACAGAACCGGGCAGGCAGTTGAGACGAAACAGAATTCACATCCGCCCGACACCTGAAATGTCAACACCTGCAACTTCAAAGACAACACCAGCAACTCCTAGGACACCACCCACAGCAGCAGCAACACCTGCCATTGATGACAACACATTCTCACAAACTGCTACCAGTGAGTCATATAGTCAACCAGCACCAACCAATGGCCAGGAAACAACTCAACAAGTTACCAATACATCGAGTGCAACACTGCAGGCAACAACCAGATCTACTAGATCCAGGAGCAACATCTTACCCCCAGCGCGTTATCGCTAGCACTGGAAGGGACAAGTCACGCCAAGACATGACTCTTGACTGGCTACGCACTACCTGAAAGAAAACAAGCTGCCATTATATATTTTGTTGTGTAGTATAGTAGAAAGCAGAATGCCATGAATGTGGGCAGAATAATCCCACGGTATCTGCTACAGGATTGCCACCCTCGCTCTGGCAATCCTCTAGTGTCACTAATTTTTGTTCCTTTCTTTTGAGAAGGGGGGATGTTACATATGCTACATATTCATTGTAGCAGTCCCAACCTCCTGCACTACTTTGTATCAGGCACACTCACCACACACACACACACTGTGATTAGGTATGTAAGCACTTTCAGTATCACTACGCCACACAGACAAAGGAGCTGAATAAAGGAGTAAATTAAGGCAACTGAAACAACCTGAATTGTGTCGTTATTATCAGGACATCAAACCCGAAGACACAACAACAGCTATACAAGTCACTAGGAGAATATTTTGCTTGAGCCAGCATGTTGCTGGGGATAGTCTCCAGTGATTGCACCAGGATCAGTGATTCATTGCTATTCCAATTGTCCAGATGGAATAAATATAGCAGATGCCAAGAACTGCTGCTGGCTGTAGCACAGGGCATAGAATATAGAGCAGGGAGGTTAGGGTTCTACTCTAGAAATCATTCATTTTAGACCACCGCTGCAGTACATTTGGCAGTCTCAATATGGGAAGGATTTAATTCATCTGGAGAGGCTACAGAATGGATTTACCATGATGTTACCTGGGAAGGAATGTTTCTATGCAACTATGAGGAGAGACTGGATAGAGACGAGAGACAATAAAGTACCATTGAACCACTGAACCATTGACCCATTGGAGAGGGTGAATTTGTTTTTGTTGAAGGGAAGAAGACTAAGGGTGGAATGTGATCGAGGTACACAGAATTGTGAGGAGCATAGGTAGATAGGATAAATACAAACTTTTCCCCTTAGCAGAATTACCCATCATGAGAGGGCATAGGTTTAATGGAGGCACAAGAGATTGCAGAATCTGGAGCTAAAAGAGGAGAGATGATGGAGGAATTCAACAGATCAGGCAGCATCTTCAATGGAAAATAGACAATCAACCTTTTGGGTCAAGATCCTACATCTCAACCAAATGAAGGGCCCCACTAAGCTCGATAAGAGTTCTTCGGGCAACTCTTCTTACTTTGGCACAGGTTTAAGGTAAGAGGTAGGAAATTTAGAGGGGATTTAAGGATGACCAACTAAGACTGACAACGTTTAAGCAGTACTTGGTCAAAGTCAGTTTTATTCCTCTTAGATGAGTACATGAAATGCCAGGACACAGAAGACTGCAAGCCAGGTAGTAGGGAATGGGAAATGGATAGGTAGGTACATGTGGGCTGGCATAGCCAAAGGACCTGCTTCCATGCTGTATGATGCTGTGATTCTGATACTACTATAACCGTCCTTTGGCACAAATGTTGAATACTAAAATTGTCAGTAGCAATCCACATACCTTAACCACAGATACCACATTAACAGCAATCATGTCATTGATGGTCTAATGCACAAAGACAAAAGAAAATTACCAAATGCTATAATAGGGCGATATTGTAATTCGTAACTGAATTTCGATTCTTCACACAGCAAAACTAATCTTGGGTTCTTGTAAACCCAATACTATGTAAAATGAGAGTAATTATCCAAAGATGGTTTGAAAGCAGCTTTCTCCATAGCAAAATCACCAGTTAAAAAAACTAGTTAAAATCACTAGTTAACTATAATGGGTTGAGTTTTATCCAAAAAAAAATTCTTTAAAGAAGATACAGCTATTAAAACATATGAATTTATGGTATAGTGGAAAAAAATTACATCGAAGGGCTCACTTATACTTCTATGTGTGAGTCCATTTTGTCCACTTCAAAATTGCAATAAGCAGGGTTTGCTTCCAATAATCTCCTTAAGATCAGATCTGTTGGGTCAAGGTACCACTGGCACCAGTGGACTTCCATTCCCTCAAATAATTCATTCATTTCATGGCAGTCTTTTGCCACAGGCCCAGGCTCAGGCTCCAGGAAGTGAATGAGGGAGCGATCCATAGACGTTTGGAAGGGTGGTGGGGGTGGGGGGGTGGGGTGTCCAGGTCTTGTATCTTGATACACTGCCCCAGAATTGTCAAATGATTTTCAACTACATAACAAATAAAAATGATTCAAATGAGCAACAAATTATTGAAGTGGCATGCTGTTGTAGGTGGTAGAGCAGCTGATACAGAACTCCAGTGACTCCATTTGATCCTGACCTCGGGTGCTGTCTGTTTGGGGATTGCACATTCTTCCTGTGACCCCCATGGGATTCATCTACATGCTCTGGTTTCCTCCAAAGCATCAAATGCCGTGCTGGTTGCTAGGTTATTCGGCCACTGTCAATTACCCCCAATGTGTAGGTGATTGGTAGAATCCAGGAGATAATGAGAAGCAGAGAAAATAAAATGGTATTAGTGTTGATTAGTGAAAATGGGTGTTTGATGTCTGGTACAGACTCAGTGGGATAAAGGCCCCGCATCTAAACTGAATGACTGTTGATAAATTAAAACCACGGGGGGGAAATGGAGGAGGACTGGCCAAATTTTGTGCCTTCCACCACAGTGATGAATGCTGTGGTGGATGTTTGTGTTACAGTTTTATTGTGGTTGTGTGTTCTGTATTATTGTATCGCTGCAGGCAACCCAAATTTCCACCAGCCTGGCTGTGTGGCAATAAATTATATCTAATCATCTAATCTAAAATAACATTAAATAGGTCAAGTGACTACCTACAATTATCTATCGTCACAGTGGTCAGATGAATGAGGCCCGCGCTGTGAGGCAGGGGACCAGATGTACAGGGTTGCAGACCCTCACTTCAGCCCGACCTGCACCACTGCCAGAATCCAGAGAGTTTCCAGCAGCAGAGGGAAGAGTCAAGCACGTATCGGACTTAAGGCTTTCAGCCATCCATGCTTGGAATTTTATGCATCATATTTCCTAATGGTCTACAAGAAGGCCTTTTGGCCATCGAGTTAATGCCAAATCTCATGAAACCCATTCTATCCAGTGTTTCCATCTAACCTATTCTACCTCATATGCCCATCAACCTCCTCCCTACTACCCCACCTACACCAGGGCAACTTATAGCAGCTAAGAAACCAGCACATGTTTAGAGCTGTAGAGGAAACTGCAGCATCCAGCGGAAACCCAGAGGATCACGAGGAGAAGGTGCAAACTGTACATGATAGAACTGGAGCTCAAGGTCAAACCCAGACTGCTGGAGATGTGAGGCAGGAGCACTACCTGCTGCACCGCTCTGTTACCTTTCAAAGTCCAAGACATGCTGAGACACAACTGCTCAAAACGTGGAGTTGCCTCCAGAGCTGTTGACCATCGATAAGCACAATTTGGTCAAATTATATTAAAACGCCAACCTTCCCAATCCTCAGGGTTTCACATTATCTTTTTTTATGGTTTTCTCTAAAAGAGCAAAACCATTTTAATGTGCAAATCTCAAACTACCTTTGCTATTGGAGCCGTAATATTAGCTTTATAGATTTTGGTTTAGAGATACAGCATGGAAACAGTCCCTTCGGCCCATCAGTCCATGCCATCCAATCATCGCCGATACACCAGTTTTATCCTACACACCAGGGATAATTTACAGAAGCCAATTAACCCACAAGCCTTTGGAATTTGAAAAGAAACCAGAGCACCTGGAGAAAACCCATGTGGTCACAGGGAGAACGTACAAACTCCATACAGGCAGCACCCATAGTCAGGATGGAACCTGATCTCTGTAAGGCAGCAACTCTGTGCTGCCCGTATATTGCCACCACTATATCGGCATATTCAGTGATTATGAATTAATGAAATAGAAAATAGCTTCCCTAAAATATGAATTGTCAGTTCTGTCTACAAAAGGCAATAAAAGGTATTGCACCTTATCCATGTCATTCATTTCAAGGAATCTACATGGGTTTGGTTCCTGGATTATTCCGACGTTGTTTACTGCAACAAAAAGATATTTATATTTACTTTTTAAAATGAATAAAATATAGATAATGCAATTTTGCATGTACATCTGTAGACCCATTCAATTCCAACATTATTTACTGCAAGAAAAAGATAGCTACATTTACTTTAAAAATGAATAAAATACAGAAAACGCAATTTTGTATATCTATCTTTAGATCCGTTCAGCTGCAAAATAAGGTCCAGAACTCACCCTAAGTTAATCATAGAATCATAGATTTGCCATAGAAATGTGCAGCACAGAAACAGGTCCTTACAGCGACTTTCTTCATGCTGACCACAATGCCTATCTACGCTAATTCCATTTGCCTGCATTAAATCTGTATCCCTCCTCATCTTTCCTATCCAAGTACCTACCCAAATTGCCTTTTAAGCATTCTAATGGTATCTGAGCGTCACTGTCGAGCAGCTCATTTTAAATATTCGCCACGCCCTATGTGGAAAGTTTACCCCTCAGATTGCTTTTTAATTTCTCGTCTCACCTTAAACTGTGCACTCTAGTTAAGGAAAATATGTTCAAATTCAATCTGGGCAGAATCTGCATGCAAGGCACGTACTAACCACTCGGTCTATGATAGAGCCAATCACCGGTAAGATCCCAAATCTCAATCTTGCACAACATGCTCCTCTCCTTCCACAAACATCCTAATAGAGAGAGGAAGAGAGGAAAAGAGAAAAGGAGAGGAAGAGGGGGGAAGAGACAGAGGAAGATAGAGGGAGGAAGAGAAAGAGAGAGAGAAAGAGAGAGCGGTAGAGTGAGAGGGGGAGAGAGGGGGAGAGAGGGGGGGAGAGGTGGGGGGAGAGAGTGGGGAGAGAGGAAGGGAGAGAGGAAGGGAGAGAGGAAGGGAGAGAGGAAGGGAGAGAGGAAGGGAGAGAGGAAGGGAGAGAGGAAGGGAGAGAGGAAGGGAGAGAGGAGGGAGAGAGGAAGGGAGAGAGGAAGGGAGAGAGGAAGGGATGAGAGGAGGGAGAGAGGAAGGGAGAGAGGAAGGGAGAGAGGAAGGGAGAGAGGAAGGGATGAGAGGAAGGGAGAGAGGAAGGGAGAGAGGAAGGGAGAGAGGAAGGGAGAGCGGAACGGGAGGAGAGGAACGGGAGAGGAGAAGGATAGGGAGAGAGGAAGGGAGAGAGGAAGGGAGATAGAGAGGAAGGGAGAGAGGAAGGGAGAGAGAGGAAGGAGAGAGGAAGGGAGAGAGGAAGGGAGAGAGGAAGGGAGAGAGGAAGGGAGAGAGGAAGGGAGAGAGGAAGGGAGAGAGGAAGGGAGAGAGGAAGGGAGAGAGGAAGGGAGAGAGGAAGGGATGAGAGGAAGGGAGAGAGGAAGGAGAGAGGAAGGGAGAGCGAGAGATTTCTATGACCATACCATGGACCACAAGAAGAGGTTTTGTAATTTGCCCCCGCATCGGTTCATGACCTTCATCAATTCACTCCTTCACCCTCTCACCATTGTTGAAAAAAAAAGGGATTAATAATAATAATAATAAATGTTATTTATGGGCGCCTTTCAAGAGTCTCAAGGACACCTTACAAAAATTGAGCATGTAGAGGAAAAACATGTAAGGGAATGAAATAAATAGTAGAGACATGATTAGTACACAAAGTAAAGACAGAATTCAATACAAAACACAGTATGAGGCAATTAAGGTACAGATGAAAAGGGACGGGGACGTGGGGCTAAGGATAGGCAGAGGTGAAGAGATGGGTCTTGAGGCAGGACTGGAAGATGGTGAGGGACACGGAATTGCGGATCAGTTGGGGGAGGGAGTTCCAGAGCCTGGGAGCTGCCCTGGAGAAGGCTCTGTCCCCAAAACTGCGGAGGTTGGACTTGTGGATGGAGAGGAGACCGGCTGAGCCTCTCGTCTCTCTTTTTTACTGTCTCTCCCGTTCTGGTAACAAAGATGAATGTATGATGTGAAGCCAGTTTTGCACTGTTATACACCAGCATCAACACCCACAGTCCTAAATAAAGAAATTATCTGATGAAATAAAAACAGAAGGATTTAACTTACTCAGAATCCCAACTTCAAGGCCTCTCAGATTTTCTTCAATGTGCTGATAAATGTCTGTGTTACTAAAATTTGCCTGAATTATTTTTACATTTCTTCCTGTGGCTTGCTCTGTCAAGAATATTTTTAAAAAACCAACACATTAAAATAATGCACCAGAAAGAACATTCTGAACTCAACCAAAGTGTTATTATACGCAGCATTGACATGTCACATATTTCCATAGGTGTGGTTGATTTTATGCTGCCAGTGTCATTTGTTATAATGTGTAGGAAAGAACTGCAGATGCTGGTTTAAATCAAAGGTAGACACAAAATGCTGGAGTAACTCAGCGGGACAGGCAGCATTTCTGGAGAGAAGGAATGGGTGACGCTTCGGGTAGAGACCCTTCTTCAGACTTCAGTCTGGAGAAGGGTCTCGACCCGAAGCGTCACCCATTCCTTCTCTCCAGAAATGCTGCCTGTCCCGCTGAGTTACTCCAGCATTTTGTGTCTACCTTCTTATTGTTTTATTTTAATTGTCTACTGTATATTGTGTTGTTACTTGTGAGCAAAGCACCAAGGCAAATTATTTGTATGTGTACATACTTGGCTAATAAAAATTCATGCAATTCAATTCAATGGTAACTCGGATATTTATTCTTGATAGCTTGCTGGACTATCCCCTCTAAGTATTCACATCTTACATGGAAATATACAACCCAGTCTGACTGGAAAATCCTCACAAACTATTGGTTTAAAGTTATCACTTTTGGAATTGAATTTTTGCTTAGATGATATTTAATTTATATAAATCCAAAAATCATCTGATACCCATTCCTAAATGCAAATGCTCATTTAGAAATAGGAATCGGATTAGGAGATATTAAATATCTTCGATTATCTTGGATTTGATTTTCTTTAAACAACCAGATGTGACATACATGTAAATATCATAGAAGCAAATATTGAAAATTCTAATATATTTAGGATTACTGGTGCAGTCCAACCAGCTACACCAGTTTATCATGTTATTAAATCTATTCTCAGACATCAGATGTATGTAAGATCACTTCAATTGAGTTGACAACGCCTTAAAAGCTGCACTAACCCCAGTTTAGTGCTCTCTCATCAGGTGTTCTCTAGACCAAGATCTGTACTGTGGAACAGCTATCTCTGGTGTTTTTCTGCATGACCAAAAATTAATGTGGACCATCCACAGTGCCATCCCGAAGATGCAATAATGCGAGACGTCTGAAACATTACCTTGCGTGATTTTGTTCTGTTCCAAGTTCTGGGCTAGACAGAATGATACGATAAGATAGACAAAAATGCTCGGAAAGGGAGGGGGAGTTGAAGTGCTGAGCCACCGGGACATCAGTTTGGTTATTGCGAACCGAGCGGAGGTGTTCGGCGAAGCGATCGCCAAGCCTACGCTTGGTCTCACCGATCAGGGACGGAAACCCCGGGGGGGCCAGAGGGGACACGTCCCCTCCATGTTTTGAGAGGTGGGGGACATGAGCAGCACCTCATATTTTGCTTGGGCAGTTTGCACCCCAGTGGTATGAACATTGACTTCTCTAATTTCAGGTAGTCCCTACTTTCTCCTCCCCTCAGCTCTCCCTCAGCCCACTGGCTCCACCTCTTCCTTTCTTCTTCCCACCCCCCCCCCCCCCCCCCCCCCCCCCCCCCCGCTGAGTTTCTCCTGTATTTTTGTCTACCTTCGATTTTCCAGCATCTGCAGTTCCTTCTTAAACATAGGAGATAAGGTATGGTAAAGATGAGAAAGGAATACAGCATTACAAGCAAATGAAATGTGGCCAGAAATTATCTGAGGGTTGGTCAGCGCTGGAAGGGAGCTTAGATTGCGTGGAAAGTGTAGCTGAGGGAAAGATGGCTAAGAAAGGGGTCAAATATATGTGCAGGCAAGGGATACTGCTGAATTTGCTTAGGATATCTTAAAACAAAAGAAGCATGTGTTAAATTTACTAAATATGAGACAGATGGATAGAAAGGCAGAGAACCAGGTAACTTGGAGCTTACCTGATTACTCGAGGGACAAAAGGATCATCCGGGCCAGTCTATTAGGAATATTGTGCTTAACGTGCAACTCCATGAGATACCAAGATTCCCAGGGTTATGAATAACATGACATACAGAAATCCAACCTAATGCAAAATTCTCCCATACACTTTTCTAAAGTATTTTTCAAACTACTGATATAGTGATAAAAGGTTACTTGGCAATTCATTAACGACTGGATCGAATATCATTCCATTAGTTTCAATATAGGTAGAATCAGGGTGATGATTCAATTAAATGAAAGGATTAATAAAGTCTGGGTTACCAAAGAAAATGGATGATTTGGAACAAGGAGGCCGATTATTATCTCAATGGGGTTAGGTTAGGTAAGGGGAGGTACAGCGAGACCTGGTCGTCCTTGTACTCCGGTCACTTAAAGTTGGCGTGCAGGTACAGCAGGAAGTGAAGAAAGCTAATGGAATGTTGGCCTTCATAACAAGAGGATTTCAGTATAGGAGTAAAGAGGTTCTTCTGCAGTTGTATAGGGCTCTGGTGAGACCACATCTGGAGTATGTGTACAGTTTTGGTCTCCTAATTTGAGGAAGGAGTGCAGCATAGGTTCACCAGATTGATCCCTGGGATGGCAGGACTGTCATATGAGGAAAGATTGAAAAGACTAGGCTTGTATTCACTTGAGTTTAGAAGGATTAGGGGGATCTTATAGAAACATATAAAATTATAAAAGGACTGGTCAAGCTAGATGCAGGAAAAATGTTCCCAATGTTGGGCGAGTCCAGAACCAGGGGCCACAGTCTTAGAATAAAGGGGAGACCATTTCAGATCAATTCAGATCAGATTCAACTTTAATTGTCATTGTCAGTGTACAGTACAGAGACAACGAAATGCAGTTAGCATCTCCCTGGAAGAGCGACATAGAATATGATTTCAATAAATAAAACTATTTACATGTATACAGACATAGTGTTTTTCCTGTGGGAGGAGTGTCGGGGGGGGAGGGGGGGGGTGATTGGCAGTCACCGAGGTACATTGTTGAGTAGTGTGACAGCCGCAGGGAAGAAGCTGTTCCTGGACCTGCTGGTCCGGCAACGGAGAGACCTGGAGCGCCTCCCGGATGGTAGGAGGAAGACTGAGGTGAGAAAAAACTTTAAGACTGAGGTGAGAAAAAACGTTTTCACCCAGAGAGTTGTGAATTTGTGGAATTCCCTGCCACAGAGGGCAGTGGAAGCCAAATAACTGGATGGATTTAAGAGAGAGTTAGATAGAGCTCTAGGGGCTAGTGGAATCAAGGGATATGTGGAGAAGGCAGGCATGGGATATTGATTGGGGACGATCATCCATGATCACAATGAATGGCGGTGCAGGCTCGAAGGGCCGAATGTCCTCCTCCTGCACCGTTTTTCTATGTTTCTATGTTTCTATGGGAGGGTTATATATAATTATACTCAATCTGCATGACTAACACCCACCTTTGTTCCTGCCTGCCTAACACCGCCTTTTGTTCCTTCCTGCTAACAGTGTGAGTTTTCAAATCAAAAGACACCCGTTTCCAGGGAATATGAGAGTGAATGGAGGTGGGATAAGACTTGAGAAACAATTTCCTAGCAGTTGGTGCTCATATTCCTACCCAAAAGGCATCCAAATTGAATGCGGGTGCTGTTGTAAGGTTAACAAGTGTTCTGCCTCTTGCCTTTTTTTAATTCCTGATGTGAACCTCTACTTTCAACAATTTCCAACAAGCCTCATACTCACTGCTCATCCAACCTGGAGAGAATGTTCTGCACCAGAAGCACACGGTACTCCACATGAGAGGACTCACCAACATCCACAGGCACCGCTGCTTTACCTGCCCACTGCTCCCCAACTTAGGAGAAACCCAAAAATAGTTGCTCATGAATCAATAAAGTGGAGCAAAAGAAGCTCTGTTTATCAATCACAACCAACAGCTGAAAGGGAGTATTGCCTTTCAAATAATGACAGAATACAGGACAACAGACTTTTGAAGTACTTTATAATATCCATCATTGTGAATAAAAAACTAACTATGGGACCTACCACCTGAAGTGTTGCTCCTAATTCCCTCTTCCAAATCATTAATATATATGGTAAACAGTTGTGCCCCAACACCGAACCGCTCCATAGATGCTGCTGCACCCGCTGAGTTTCTCCAGCATTTTTGTGTAACCTGAAACATTAACTCTGCTTCTTTTTCAACAGCTGCTGATTGACCTAGTGAGTGTTTCCTGCTTTTTCTGTTGTTTTTTTTTTCCAGATTTGCAGCATCTGCAGTCTTTGATTTTAAAATAATTATTAATGTCCAATAACAGGACCATAATTAATCCATTCTAGGTCAGATCAGCCATATCATTTCCCATGGTTTATTCAGGGTTTCTGTCACCCATTCAGCAAACGTTACAGAGAGAAACCAAAGAAATTCCCAATGCTGGCACTTTGTTGAAAAACAGAAAATAGAAATCTTACCAATTTCATCTGCAACCTTTTGTAGCTTCTCATAAGACCTGCTTATGAGTACAATGTTTAAACCACGCTTGGCCAACTGCAACAAAGAGAACAAACAATCATTGAAAGAGATGAGTAAAGTTCTGTTAACAGGGTTCTCGTTGGTTCTGGATGGCTAAAATGGTTGCAAATTCTGTCTAAGAGTACAATGTTGTTGGGATTCAAAGGAAATCCATTGAAATATGATTCACAAGGTCAGGACCAGAAGCACCTTGCCAATGAGAGAGAAGAATTAAATGCAGGATACATTTTTTAATAAA